>NC_056728.1:391425200-391555760 GCF_019279795.1 Protopterus annectens
ACCCTGTCGCCTTGGCAAGTGCATGTGTGTGTGTGTGTGTGTGTGTGTGTGTGTGTGTGTGTGTGTGTGTGAGGTTGCTTTCTGTATGCTGTGTTTGTAAAAGGCCACCCAGGGACTTCCCTGGCCAATGTTTGTATTGTGTAGGTTTGGATCATGGTTTTTCATAAGGGAGCAGTGGTTTCTGAGGAAGTAGGCTTGCTGGGTTCTCCTAGGTCCAGGTGTGATGCATCCATGGAGATCCTTGCACAGCCTCTAGCCTTGATATCTGCTAGTATCAGGTCTCCTGATGCTGCCCTTCTGCTGGCCACCATGCCTTTCAACAAGTGCAGGCTGGACTTAAAAAATACTGATTCCTTCCAAAACTGATGGAAGTCCTCAGATGTCCAGCTTGGAGGGCACTTTAGTAACTGTGGAAGAGAAGGGCAACATTCCCACCAAGATAGCCAAAGATAATGTATACATTCATTACCTTACCTGCTACTAAGTAGAACATGATGGAGAGACTGATAGATGTCTCAAAGGATCCATGTGGTATGGAGTAAGCTCCCCATCTAGGTGAAGTTTAGTTCATCCCTGACTGTATTCAAAAGAAGCCTTATTTATCAGATGGGAAATTGCAAATTCAGCCCCAGTCTGGCCCCCATGTCTCTGATGGACAGAGGTCGACTATAAGTAAATCAATCCCCAGCTAAGATATGCCTCCCTCACATAACCACATAACCCTTAGCTACAGCCTTACTCGCATACCCCACCATATAGGAATCCAAGGAACTCAGGGACAAAACTGGGTTCAGTTGGATGGCTAGGCTTGTAGAAACTGGTGGTCATTATTCTAATGTAAGCCTGTGAACCTATTGATTGGAGCCTAGGAATATCCCATATCCCTCCAGAGAACATAAGCCAGGATTCAACCTTCTGTCCTTGAGGACTCAATTGTTCCAGCCAAGCATATCAGTCATGTCACACAAGCTTTAGCCAACTACTTGTGAAAAAGATATTATATGGCAAAGTAAGAGAAGACAGGTAACTGGAAGCCCGTAACTTTTCCTCTGGCTGGTGGCTGTGACCAGGAACTAAGCTGTGTGGAATATGAGAATTCAACAGCCTTACCTGGAAATTGTTCATGTGGGTTTATGTGAAAAGCAATATTTTTTTGTGAAAGGCAGTTACCATGGATAAAGGGTGCTGGGAGATATTGGTTCATGGAGAGAGTGGAGTGGCATATAAGTTTACAGTGTGTAGTCTAGTTTTGATGTGGAGGCTGAAGACCTGTGAACAAGATAGTAGATATAATCCCTCCTGGCTTTTAGTGCCAAGGTTGTATGTTATGGATTATTCATTGAAACAGACTGAGTAATATCATCAATGTCACATACGGTGAGTAATATCATTGGTCACATACGGTGGCAGGGTTGTAACCAGATGTTCTTCGTGTGTCATTGTTGCAGTCATTACATTTGGGTAATCTGCTGGCAGGTTGCCCTTAGTCGGCATGAATAACAAAATCTTGGGTCCTGCGTCGGTTGCTGTCTCCTCTTCCATGATGTCAGGTCGTCAGGGGTATAAAACATGCAGCCGATGCCATTGTAATCAGTCTTTCTTGCCGTGTGGTTCCCAAAGCAGAAGCAGTTCGCAAGTACCGGTCGGCCGACTCCTGAAATTTTCACTGTTGCAGTCATTACACTTGGGTTATCCAGCTGGCAGGCTACCCGCAGTTGGCCTGAATTCCAAAGTCCTGGTCCGGCGTCGGTTGCTGTCACTTCTTCCCTGACGTCAGTGTGCCAGGGGTATAAAAGATGCAGCCGATGCCATTTTCTTCAGTCTTTCTTGCCGCACGGTGACTGAAGCAAAAGCATTTTGCAAGTGCCGGTCGGCCGACTCCTTAGATTTTCAAAATCGAATTTCAGATCCGAAGTCTTCATTAAAGCTAAGTACCCCATTGGGGAAACTTTTTTTCTTGCTCCAGACCGATGTCAGAAAAAGTTAACAATTGTATTTCTTGTGGCAAGCAAATAACTCATAAGGATTTTCATTCTTACTGTATTCCTTGCCTAGGCCCTGATAACAACGTTGCTAGCTGTCGGTTTTGCTCTAGATTTAACCAACACACTGTTAAGCGTCGGTATGATTTTGCCTTTCAGTACTTTGGCCGAAGATTCAATTATGTAATGCCATCGGAACAACCAACGACCAGAGTTTATAAAAAGCGCAAGGAAAAGGACAGGCATCCGAGGTCCAGAACCGATGACGAGGCTTCCGCTAAGCCAGTCGCCGGTTCGCCGGTTCTCAGTGAGGCGCTTTCGCAGCCCCTGACGTCTGCTACTTCAGAGCCACAGGCCGCTGCCGATTCCCACGTGGAGCCAGCTAGGCCTCTGGATACTCAAGGTATTGGACACTTGGAAACTATTCCCTCAGATGGGTCCGGAGCCGCTGAGCAGGCATCGGCTTCTGAGGATGTTTTCAGACCTACACAGTTATATGTAAAGCCTACCTCAGCTTCCAAAACAAAGACTAAAGCAGCTCTAAAGACAAAGAAACAAGTACAGCATTTTCCTGGACAGACTTCCATGCCTAAAAAACAGATGCTCAAAATGGCCGAAGACCTAATTACCTTGATCAGGGGTTCCCATCCCCCTCCTGATAAGAGGCCTAGGCAAGAGACAGAATATGAATCTTCAGATCAGGTTTCCATTTCCTCTGACTCCTCTTCTGAGCAGGAATACTCTCTTCCTCTCTATGAGGATTCTGATGCTGAAGAATCTATTCCTTCAGCCTCTCCTCCTGAGGATTTTTCTTTTGGGGAAACCCTGCATACCATGAGTGAGCACTTCCGCTGGGAGAGCCAAGACTACTCAGAATCAAAGAAAAGGCTTAGAGATTTTTTTTTACTGCCTCAGCACAGGCCTCTTGCTATTCCCCCTGTGTTAGACATTGTAGATGATGTATTTTCAGAGTCCGACCTTTTCCTGACTCTTTACCCCCTGCCCTTGTAAAACCAGACAGATACTACAGGATTCCAGACTCACATAATTTTTTTTATAAAGACCCTGCTGCTGATCCAGAAACTATTTCTCAGGGTCCCAAAGGGGTCAAGGCTTCCACTGCAAAAAACCCTATCCCCTCTGACAGGGAGTCTAGGGCACTAGACAGATGGGGGAAAAAAGTTTACACTTCTGCTACTTTGGCTGTGAGGGCTTTAAATTGTCAATTTCATATGCTTAAATATCAGCAATACTTAATGTCACTGCTAAAACAGAAAATGTTGGCAAATACTGATTGTGCAGAAAATAAGGAAATGCAGGATTTATTGCATGTAACTGAACAAGTGGGAAAGCATACATTGCAATGTGGTTTTGATTCTCTAGAGGCATCTTGCAGGGCCGCAGTTACGGGTTCTGTCATTAGGAGGCATGCTTGGTTAAAGGAACAGATTCTACCTGATCATGTTAAGGCAAAATTACTAGATGCTCCATTACAGCATGATACCTTATTTGGTGTTAAAGCAGAGGAGGTGTTGAAGAAAATGGAGGAAAAAGCTTAATCTATGCAAACAGTCAAGGATTTCTTACAGGTACAGCCACCCAGATTTAGCAGGAACTGGCCTACAAAGAATTGGTCCTTTCCATTGTCAGACAGACCACAAAGAGGCAGATACAGACACCCTAGAGGCAGATCCCAGCCCCAGGGCTCATACAGACCTAAACAGTGGGGCGCTTCTACCTCCAAAAGCGGAGAAGACAAATCACAGTCATACAGGAAACAGTCCCAATGACTTTCCTCTGCCAGCACCAAGCACTTATTTTTGGCAGCCCGCTTAGGTGGAAAACTAGCACCTTTCTCTCAAAACTGGCACATGATCACCCAGGACAAATGGGTCTTGAATATAGTGTCCCAGGGCTACAGGTTCCACTTTCACACCCTGCCAAGGTCAAAAGGTATGCCAGACCTGCCACACAATCAATGGGCAGAGGCACAAAAACAAGTTTCATCCCTCATGGACATGAGGGCCATTCAGCGAGTACCACAGCAAGAGCAGGGACAAGGATTTTACTCAAGACTTTTCTTGGTACCCAGAAAGGACAAAGCCTGGAGACCAATACTGGACCTGTCTATTCTAAACACGTTTCTGGACGTCCCAAAATTCAAAATGTTGACTTTGCAGCAGCTTCTGCCTATGCTGGGCAAGAAGGCTTGGCTTGTAATTTTAGACCTAAAAGAGGCATAGCTGCATGTACCAATCAGACAATCTTGCAGAAGATACCTCAGATTCATAGCTGGCTCTATGCACTACCAATTCTCTGCACTGCCCTTTGGCTTATCTACTGCTCCAAGGGTCTTCACAAAATGCCTGGCACCAGTGATTGCATATTGCAGACAAAGAGGAATTCAAATATATCCTTACTTGGACGATTGCCTTATTCAAGCAGAGAACAAGGACATTCTACTAGAGCACCTGGGGTTTGTAAAAAGATTATTGATTTGCCTAGGGTACACAGTAAACGAAAATAAATCAAAATTGGTACCCTCTCAAGAGATAATATTCCTGGGTGCAAGCTTAAATACAACTGCCCAGATGGCTTATCTCACGCCAGACAAACAAAGGCAACTGACTTCTTGCTTCACAATATTGGCAACAAAGACCCAGTTATCTGCAAGAAAAATTCTGCAGACCTTGGGCTTTATGGCATCCTGCATTCTGCTAATTCCATATGCCAGACTGCATATGATGAAACTTCAGTGGTATCTAAAAAGTGTTTGGACTCAACATTGCCA
The DNA here is from genome assembly GCF_019279795.1 of Protopterus annectens. NCBI lineage: Eukaryota > Metazoa > Chordata > Ceratodontiformes > Protopteridae > Protopterus > Protopterus annectens. The sequence continues at coordinate 391,429,974 of NC_056728.1, forward strand.
CAGCCTGGAAACATTGATTACCCTCATTCCTTGCCTTCAACAGGAGTTTCGATGGTGGGCACAGTCCTGTCACCTCAACAAGGGACAGCCATTCAACCTACCCACTGCCAGGCAGTCAATAACAACAAATGCTTCAGATTATGCCTGGGGGGTCCACATGGCAGGAAAATGTATTCAGGGCACATGGCCCTCAAGCCAAATGCATCTTCATATCAATCAAAAAGAGATGCTAGCTGTTCAGAATGCCCTGACAGCTTTCAAGGACCTTCTTCATCCAGGACAACTACTGATTAAGGACGGACAGTACTACAGTCATGTGGTACATAAACAAGCAGGGAGGCACACATTCCTACCCCCTCTGCAGACAAGCCATGATTCTGTGGGACATAGCATTGACTTATCAAGTACATCTGCAAGCACAATTCCTGCCAAGAAAGAAAAATACTCTGGCAGACGAACTAAGCAGAAACATTACGGATCCCCATGAGTGGAAACTGGATCCACAAGTCTTCAGCATGATAACAAAGAAATGGGGATGCCCAGACATAGATCTTTTTGCCTCCCCTCACAATTGCCAACTACAGAGATTCTGCACAAGGACTTATCACAAGCAAACATGGAAAGTGGATGCTCTATCATTCAGCTGGAAAACCCTAACAGTATATGCCTTTCCTCCTCTGCCTCTCCTTCCCAAGGTACTCCTAAAGGTCAGACAAGAAAAGACAAAAATTATTCTGATTGCCCCAGACTGGCCCCGCCAGTACTGGTACCCAATCCTAAAGAGCTTGCCTCAAGGCCCAGCCTGGACATTGCCTCTAATTCCTCACTTACTGACCCAACGAAACAATCAGATCCTGCACAGCCAACTCAGGACCCTAAATCTGGCAGCATGGTGAATAATGTAGCCATTCAGAACACACCTCTCTCTAAAGCAGTGATGGATGTTATTTTGGAGGCCAGGAGGCCAAGTACTAGAAAATCTTATGCAGAAAAATGGAAGAGATTCTGTGCTTGGAACCAGGCACAAGGAATTGACATGCTTGTACCAAATATTCCTCAGATTTTACAATACCTGAAATGCTGGACAATAGCCTATCCTTCTTATAAATTAAAATCCATGCCTCTGCCATTTCATCTTATTACAGCTACACTTCTACCTGGACAGAACTAAAGCTTTCAAAAAGACTGAGCAACATTTAGTGGCATATGCTGCAGGATCACAAGGAAAGCCTATCTCAAAGCAGACTATTTTGAAATGGATAGGCCACTGCATTCGATTCTGTTATTCACAACATGGCAAATCAGTTCCTAAGGGCATTAAGCCACATTCTACCAGAGCAGCAGCCACTTCAGCAGCCTTGCTCAGAGGGGTACCAACCAAAGACATTTTAGAGGCTGCAACTTGGAGTTCAGTGCACACTTTCACCAAGCACTACCATTTACCTCTCTACTCTAAATCCAGAGCAGGCTTTGCAACTGCAGTTTTGCAGGGCCTTATAGCCTCTCCTAATCCTATTTAGACACAGCCACCCTACCTCAGCTTTGGGATTCAACCCAAGTGTAATGACTGCAACAGAGAAACATGATGAACATAGTACAGTTGTGTACCTACCATAAATGTAGATGTTCGAGTGTATTCACTGTTGCAGTCCATGTTACTCACCCACCATCCTCCTTTTCTTTGCTGGGACTTATCTGTACTTCTCTATCCTATACAACCTAGGTGGTGTATTTGCTTGTAGATGAAGGAAATGTTTATGTTATTGCATGCATACTTATTGGCATAAATTTTTAGCCTACCAATTTGGGGGCACCTGACATCTGGGACAAGAAAAACTGAAGAAAATGGTGTCAGCTGCATCTTTTATACCCCTGGCACACTGACGTCAGGAAAGAAGTGACAGCAGCCAACGCCGGACCAGGACTTTGGAATTCAGGCCGACTGCGGGTAGCCTGCCAGCAGGATAACCCAAGTGTAATGACTGCAACAGTGAATACACTCGAACATCTACATTTATGGTAGGTACACAACTGTACTTTTTCGAGTTTCAAAACCGAAGTCTTCAAACTAAAGCTAAGTACCCTGTTGGGGAAACTTTTTCTTGCTCCTTACCAATGTCAGTAAAAGTTAATAATTGTATTACTTGTGGGAAGCAAATACCTCATAAGGATTTTCATTTGTACTGTATTCCTTGCCTAAGCCCTGACCACAATGTGCCTTGCTGTCAGTTTTGTGCTAAATTTAACCAACGCGCTGTTAAGCATCAGTATGTTTTTGCTTCTAAATACTTTGGTTCAAGATTTAACTATCCTGAAATGTCATCGGTTAGCAATCTGACTACCGGAATTCACAAAAAATGCAAAGAAAAAGACAGAGACAGACCGTCAAGGTCCAAAACCAATGCCGAAGCTTCTTCCAAGCCGGTCGCCGGTTCGCCGGTACTCAGTGAGGTGCTTTCGCAGCCCCTGATGTCCGCTACTTTTGAGTTGCAGGCCTCTACCGAGACCCATTCAGAATCCAGTATGCCGTGAGATTCTTCAAGTATTGAACCCGCGGATGTCCCTCCCTTGGATGGGTCCAGAGCCGCTGAGTAGGCACCGGCTTCTGAGGGTGTTTTCAGGCCTAAAGATTTGTATATTAAACCAACGCCATCATCAAAAACAAGGCCAAAACCAACTACTATGTCTAATAAAATGATGCATGAGCCACATGCTCAGGCCCCTATGCCTAAAAAACAAATTATCAAAATGGCTGAGGATTTAATTACCTTGATCAGGGGTTCCCAACCCCCTCCTGCTAAGAGGCCTAGGCATGGCACTGATTATGAATCTTCAGATCAGGTTTCCATTTCTTCTGATTCCTCTTCTTATCAGGAATTTTCTATCCCCCCTTATGAGGACTCTGATGCAGAAGAATCCATCCCTTCTGCTTCTCCTCCTGAGGATTTTTCTTTTGGAGAGACTTTGCATACCTTAAGGGAAAATTTTCATTGGGAGGGTCAGGACTTTTCAGAATCCAAAAAGAGGCTTAGGGATTTTCTTCTTCTTTCTCAGCATAGGCCTTTGGCTATACCTGCTGTTTTAGACATTGTTGATGTTTTCTCAGAATCCAGCATGGCTCCTGTTTCCATATCTCTGGCTCCTAGTAAGCCGGACAGATATTACAGGGTTCCTGACTCCCACAAGTTTCTTTTCAAAAATCCTACTGCTGACCCTGAAACTATTTATCAGGGTCCCAAGGGTGTTAAGGCTTCTACAGGTAAAAATCCTACCCCTTCTGATAGAGACTCCAGGACGCTGGATAGAAGGGATAAGAAGGTTTATACATCTGCAACCCTAGCAATCAGGGCTTTAAACTGTCAGTTTCATATGCTTAAATATCAACAGCATGTCATGGGCTTACTGAAACAGAAAATGTTGATTTCTGATTGTGTGGAAAATAAAGAGTTGCAGGATTTATTGCATTCAGCAGGACAAGTTGGAAAGCATACTTTGCAATGTGGTTTTGATTCCTTGGAGTCCTCTTGCAGGGCTGCCATAACTGGATCTGTGATAAGAAGGCATGCTTGGCTCAAGGAGCAAAATCTGGCTGAATATGTTAAAGCTAAATTGTTGGATGCTCCTTTACAGCAGGACAGTCTTGTTTGGTAATAAGGCAGAAGAAGTTTTAAAAAAGATGGAAGACAAAGCTAAATCTATGCAAACTGTAAAAGATTTCTTGCAAGTGCAGCCACCCAGGTTCAGTAGGCACTGGCCTACTAAGAATTGGTCTTTTCCAGTACCCAACAGAGCCACTCAGGCCAAACCCAGACACTTCAAAGGCTCCAGGTTTCAGTCACAAGGATCTTACAGGACAAAACAATGGGGTGCCTCCACCTCCAAATCAGGAAGTAGCAAAGCACCACCCTATGGTAAACAGTCTCAATGACTTTCCTCTGACATTTCCAAGCACATATCTTTTGGCAGCCCCCTTGGGAGGGAAACTAGCACTTCATGCTCAAAATTGGCATCTAATTACCCAGGACAAGTGGGTCTTAAATATAGTATCCCAGGGGTACAGATTTCATTTCCACACGTTGCCAATTCCAAACGGATGGCCAGATCTGCCCCCAAATCAGTGGTCAGAGGCCCAGAAAGAAGTCATGTCCCTCATGGATATGGGGGATATTCAACCAGTACCAGAAAAGGAAAAAGGACAAGGTTTTTATTCAAGACTTTTCCTGGTACCTAGAAAAGAGAAGTCATGGCGTCCAATTCTGGACGTATCCATTCTAAATACTTTCCTGGACATTCCAAAATTCAAGATTCTGACTCTACAACAGCTACTGCCTATGCTAGGCAAGAATGCCTGGTTGGTAACTCTAGACTTACAAGAGACCTGCATATCCCAATCAGGGAATCTTGCAGAAGATACCTACGCTTCAAAGCAGGCTATTTGCATTACCAGTTATCTGCACTGTCCTTTGGCTTATCTACTGTGCCCAGGGTCTTCAAAAAGTGCCTGGCACCAGTAATTGCATTTTGCAGACAAAGAAACATTCAAATGTATCCTTATCTGGACGATTGTCTAACTCAGGCAGAGGACAAGGACACTCTTCTACAACATCTGGTGTTTGTAAAAAGGCTTCTAACATGCCTAGTATACACCATAAACTAAAAGAAGTCACAACTGGTACCCTCTCAAATAATTACATTCCTGGGTGCAAGCTTGAATACAACTGCCCAGATGGCTTACCTCACGCCAGACAAACAAATTCAATTGACAACATACTTCGAACAAGTGGCCACAAAAACCCAGCTATCTGCAAGACAAATTCTGCAGGCTTTGGGGTTCATGGCAACTTGCATTCTACTAATTCCATATGCAAGACTGCATATGAGGAAACTTCAATGGTACCTAAAAAGCTTATGGAGTCAACATTGTCACAGCCTGGAAACAATTATTCCTCTCATTCCTTGCCTGCAACAGGAGTTCATTTGGTGGGCAGAGGCATGTCACCAAAACAAGGGACTGTCATTCATTCTACCCCCTGCCACCCAAACCCTGACTACAGACGCATCAGACTATGCTTGGGGGGGCCCATCTGGCAGGAAGATGCATTCAGGGCGAATGGAGCCCAAATCAAATGCACCTACATATCAACCAGAAACAGAATGCTCTGACAGACTTCAAGGACTTCCTTCATCCAGGACAACTACTGATAAAGACAGACAACACCACAGTTATGTGGTACATAAACAAGCAGGGGGGTACCCACTCCTACCCCCTTTGCAGACTAGCCATGGCCTTGTGGAACACAGCCTTGACTTACCAAATACATCTACAAGCTCAGTTCCTGTCAGGAAAGCAAAATACTCTGGCAGACGACCTAAGCAGAAATCTTATGGACCCTCACGAATGGAAACTGGATCCACAAATCTTCAGCATGTTGACATGAAAATGGGGGAGCCCAGACATAGATCTTTTTGCCTCTCCCCAAAACTACCAGTTAGACAAATTCTGCACAAGAACTCTTCACAAAAAAGCTTGGAAAGTGAATGCTCTATCCTTCAGCTTGAAAAACCTATCAGTCTATGCCTTTTCCCCTCTGCCTCTGCTCTCCAAGATTTTACTAAAAGTCAGACAGGAAAAAACAAAAATTATTCTGATTGCTTTGGACTGGCCTCACCAACACTGGTACCCACTTCTAAGGAATATGTCACACCTTCCTCCGTGGTACTTGCCTCAGACACCTCATCTATTATCTCAGCAGAACTATCAAATTCTGCACACTCAGCTCCAAACTCTGAATTGTGCAGCATGGCTAATTAACTAATTTCACCAATCACATCTCTCAGTAAACCTGATGGATGTCATTTTGGAGGCTAGAAGGCATAGTACTAGAAAATCTTATGCTGATAAATGAAAGAGATTCTGTGCCTGGAACCAAGCATAAGGAATAAATACAGCAATGCCCAATATTCCTCAGATTTTGCAATATTTAACTGAGATGCTTCACAAGGGCCTATCTTTTTCTTCTATAAAAATCCATGCCTCTGCCATCTCGGCTCATTACGACACAGAGCCTCCTCTGTTTTCTCATCCCTTGCTAAAGCAGTACCTCAGAGGAGCCAAAATTTTGAGACCTCCTAGGAGAGCACCGACTCCTGCATGGGACCTCAAGTTTGTGCTGGAAAAACTCACCCTACCTCCTTTTGAACCAGCTGCTACTGCAGGCATAAAATTTCTTTCTTGGAAGACAGCCTTTATTTTAGCAGTCACTTCAGCTAAACGGATTTCAGAACTACAGGCTTTCATGGCAGTGGAGCCTTTCATTATCTTTCATCCGGGCAGGGTGGTCCTCAGGACCAATCCTTCTTTTATGCCTAAGGTGGTATCCAGTGTGGCTGTTAACCAGACCATTCATCTGCCAACTTTTTTCCCAAATTCGCAGAACAAGGGGGAGCGGATTCTGCATTCATTGGATGATGTCCTTCATGGATGCATCTGCAGTCATAACAGCTGGGTTGTCCTGTCGTCAGGCAGCCCGTCAGTCGGCCGGATTCCAAAGTCCGGTCCGCTTCGCTGATGTCGCTCTTCATCCGCGTCATCTCTGTTGGACTTGGGTATAAAGGCATCAGCCGACCATCTTCCTCAGTCTTTCTTGCGGCGTGGCGCCCGAGCAGAAGCTGTTCGCAAGTGCCGGTCGGTCGGATCCAGAGATTTTTCTACCAATACTACCAAGACTTCTAAAGCTAAGTACCCGTTGGGGACTCTTTCTTGCCTCAGCCGATGTCAGAAAAGTTAATAATTGTTTAACCTGTGGGAAACAAATACCTCATAAAGATTTCCATTCTTACTGTCTGCCTTGTTTAGGCCCAGCCCACGTAGCAGCCTGTTCGGCCTGTGCTTCCTTCAACCGAACGCTTAGGCGCCGGTCGGAGTTTGCAGAACAGTTTTCGGTTCTGACTTTGCTTACATTATGTCGCCGGAACCTCCGACTACACTTCTGCCAAAAACGCAAAGAAAAGACCGACACTGCGGTCCGCGGTTTCGCTGAAACCACGCTTAAGCAAACCGCGAGTGTCTCGGTTTCGCGAAACCGAAAACTGATCTAGGTACAGCGAATCTATCTCTACACTTGAGGCCCCTGCTACAATTCTTGAATCGGCCTCTCAAACTTTACCCACTGACTTATCAGACACCATTCCCCTGGATGTCTCTACCCCAGCACGTGGTGCTGCTAGGCCTCCAGCAGCCATGTCCATTAAGGCCTTCGCCAGGGCTAAAGCAGCCAAGTCTACCAAATCAGTGCCTGTTAAACCACCCTCAACCAGGCCCACTTCCAGTTCTCAAATGCTCACCTTGGCAGAAGATTTGATTTCTTTAATTAGAGGATCTCAACCTCACCCAGACAGGGCCTCTCAGCCTCCAGATAAGACACCTAGGGCAGAGCCCCCTGAGCCAGTGTCCTCTGATGATTCTGCAGATGAATCAGACATTACTGACCAGCCAGAGGCCCCTTTTTCTAATTTTGAGGATTCTGATGCTGAAGAATCCATTCCAGCTGCTTCCCCTCCTGAAGAATTCTCCTTTGGGGAAACCTTGCATGCCATGCGAGAGCAGTTCCAATGGCAGCAACAAGAATTCTCAGATTCGAAAAGACTTAGAACCTTTCTGCACCTTCCACAGCACAGGCCCTTAGCTATACCTCCTGTTCTTTCTGTGGTAGATGGCGCTTTTAATGATGTCTGCTCTGCTCCAGACTCATTACCTCCAGCCCTGCCAAACCAGACAGATTTTACAGGGTGCCTGACACTCATCACCACCTTTACAAGGCCCCTTGCAGACCCAGAAACTATATCCCAGGGTCCCAAGGCAGTTGCTGACCATAGCTAAAACCCTACTCCTTCTGAAAGGGAAGCAAGGTCATTAGACAGATGGGGTAAAAAGTATACACTTCAGCTACTCTCTCAGCTAGAGCTTTAAACTGCCAGTTTCACATGATACAATACCAAGAGTTTATGCTTGATCAGTTAACTAAAAATTAACCACTGATGAAGCTCTTGACAAGAAATATGTATTAGAAATGGTAAATAACATACAACAGGTTAGTAACCATTCCTTAAAATGTGGCTATGATGCACTGGAGGCTTCATTTAGATCAGCCATGACTGGCACAGTGATAAGAAGGCATGCATGGCTAAAGGAGCAAGCTCTACCAGATCATGTTAAAGCTAAATTGTTAGATGCTCCTATGGATAAGACAAGTTTGTTTGGTGCACCTGCCCAGCAGGTTATGAAGAAAATGGAAGAAAAGGCAAAATCAGTTCAAACTGTTAAATATTTCCTGCAGGTTCAACCCCCAAGGTTTAGCAGGAACTGGCCTGCCAAGAATTGGTCCTTTCCTGACTCCACAAGATTTCAAAGGGGCAGGAATAGACGTTCCAGAGGCAGAAACCAAACCAGAGGAAGTGCCTACAGAGGACGACAGTGGCAAGGTAACAACAGAGGCACAGACACAGCCACTGCCACTACTTCAACACAGCCACAGTGACTTACTCCTAAAACCGCCTACCAGGGAACAAATAGCAGCTCCACTAGGCGGAAGGTTAACTTTATTTGCAAAGAACTGGCACCACATAACAAAAGACAAGTGGATTCTGCAAATTATACATCAAGGTTACCGATTCCACTTCCACACTATACCAGTCAAAGAGGAATGCCAAATCTACCTCCAAATCAAAAAACAGAAGCTTTACAACAGATATTGGAGTTAGCAAACATGAGAGCTGTGGAAAAAGTGCCTGCAGCAGAGCAAGGAAAGGGGTTCTACTCCAGACTGTTCCTAGTTCCAAGAAAGGGAAAAAAGTTGGAGACCAATTCTCACCTGTCCACCTTGAATACATACATCATTGTCCCAAAATTCAAAATGCTGACCCTACAGCAACTTCTTCCCATGCTGGGCAAGGAGTGTTGGCTGGTAACTCTAGATCTCAAGGAGGCATACCTGCACGTCCCTATTCGACCAATCTGCAGAAGATACCTCAGATTTCTTGCAGGATCAGAGCACTATCAATTCTCAGCATTGCCTTTTGGCTTATCTACTGCCCAGAGTATTCACAAAATGCCTGGCATCAGTAATCGCATACTGCAGACTGCAGGAATTCATATTTACCCATACCTGGACGACTGCCTGCTACAAGGGGACAACAAAAGCAAGTTGACAACAGATTTGCAAAGGGTCACTTACTTGCTACAAGCATTGGGATACACAGTCAATCTACAAAAGTCAAGACTGATACCATCCCAAACAAGGACATTCTTGGGAGCGGAATTGGACACAGTGAGACAGATGGCATTCCTAACTACAGAAAAACAAAAAGAACTCCCTCTTTACTTCTTGTCGCTAACAAAGCTGAACAAATTAACAGCAAGAAAAGTTCTGCAGGCCTTGGGCTTCATGGCATCATGCATAATTTTGGTTCCATTTGCCAGGCTACATATGAGAAAACTACAGTGGTACCTACGAAATTTATGGTCCCAACACAGACACAGCCTCGAAACAGAAATCCCACTAATTCCATGCTTAAAACAGGAGTTCCTATGGTGGGCCCAGGCATGCCGGTCCAACCCAGGCCTTCCCTTTCACAGATGTCAAGCAAGCCAGAGCATTACAACAGATGCTTCAGACCTAGGATGGGGGGCCCACATGCTGGACAAATGCGTGCAAGGATTGTGGACTCAGGATCAACTTCACCTGCACATCAACCTAAAAGAAATGCTGGCTGTAAAACTGGCTATCCAAAAGTTCAGACCATTTCTCAAAGAGGGCCAGCTGTTGATAAGGACAGACAACACCACAGTCATGTGGTACATCAACAAACAGGGAGGCACTCATTCATACCCCCTATGCAGAATGACTTTGGAACTGTGGACCCTGGCACTAAGCTACAACATCCAGCTGCAAGCAAGATTTGTACCAGGAAAAGAAAATACTCTAGCGGACATTTTAAGCAGGACCACATCAGATGCTCACGAATGGCACCTGGACCGGCACATCTTCAGGACCATTACAAAGAAGTGGGGAATGCCTCAGATAGATCTATTTGCATCTCCTCACAATCACCAACTCAAAAATTCTGCACAAGGACATTCCACCCACTAGCATGGAAAGTGGATTCTCTCCTTCAGCTGGATGGGCCTATCAGTTTATGCATTCCCTCCTCTACTCTTGATACACAAAGTACTCCTAAAATTCAAGGAAGAACATCCAAGGATAATCCTGATAGCTCCAAACTGGCCAAGACAACACTGGTATCCACTACTAAGGAGCTTGTCTCAGAACAATATGTGGCCAATACCCCTGATGCCTTTGATGCTAACTCAGAACAACTACAGCACCATACATCCAAACCTGAAAACCTTACAACTGACTGCATAGAACATCACATAGCAGCAGCTAATCAGGAACTTTCCCAAAGAGTTAAAGACATTATTCTTGAAGCACGCAGACCTTCAACAAGAAGGAACTACGCTGGAAAATGGAAAAGGTTTGTCAGTTGGAGTTCTGAAAGAGGAAAAGATGTGTCAAACATAGATATGCCTAACATCCTGGAGTATCTGGCCGAACTTCTCCATTCAGGCCTGTCCTACTCCTCCATCAAGATACATGCATCAGCTATTTCAGCAGAATACAGCTTTGATCCACCTGTTTTTTCACACCCTCTGCTCAGACAATTTCTCAGAGGAATCAAGAATGTAAAACCTCCAAGAAAACCACCATTACCAGCTTGGGACTTAAACTTGCTAGAAAAGTTGACACTATCACCCTTTGAGCCAGCAGCAACAGCAGACTTACAACACCTGTCATGGAAAACTGCTTTCCTACTGGCAATTACCTCAGCAAGGAGGGTTTCAGAACTACAGGCCTTAATGGCAGTGCAACCCTTCCTAATCTTCCACCAAGATAGAGTATCCATGAGGACTAATCCAACATTTATGCCTAAGGTGGTATCCAGAGTGTCTTTAAACCAGGCAATCCACCTACCTACCTTCTTTCCCAACCCACAAAACAGAGGGAAAGAATACTGCATACCTTGGATGTACATAGACAGCTACGCTACTACTTGGACAGAACCAAAGCAGCAGAAAGACTGACCAACTTTTTGTGGCCTATGCAACAGGAAGAGAGGAAAAGCTATTTCCAAACAGACAATCTCCAAATGGATAGGAAATTGCATACGATTCTGTTACTCCTTCCATGGAAAACCAATTCCACAGAACATAAGACCTCATTCTACAAGGGCAACAGCCACTACCACAGCCTTCTTACGAGGAGTGGCTACCAAAGACATTATTGAGGCGGCTACTTGGACCTCCGTGCATACATTTGCCAAGCATTATAATTTGCCTCTATATTCCAGATCCCGAGCAGGGTTTGCCACTGCTGTACTGCAAGGGATCCTAAACACACCATAATCTACCTTTATCCTCCTCCCCCTAGTTGGCTATGGTATTCTACCCAGCTGTTATGACTGCAGATGCATCCATGAAGGACATAGTACAGTTTTGTACCTACCATAAATGTAGATGTCCGAACTGGATAGCATCTGCAGTCAGGATTACCCTCCCTCCTTCCCCTCTGAGGTACTCCTAGGGTGTTTACCCTCCTAATAGCTAGCTGATGGGGGGGAGTCTTTTATGGTGTATTTGTTTGTATATATGTACATACATGCTTATTTTTGTGGTTACCTCTATCCTTTTGGAAACATTGGCATCTATCCAAAATTTTTAGCCTTCAGGAGGGCTTCTGGCATCTGGGGCAAGAAACACTGAGGAAGATGGCGTCGGCTGATGCCTTTATACCCGAAGTCCAACAGAGATGACGTCGGATGAAGAGCGACATCAGCCGAAGCCGGACCCGGACTTTGGAATCCGGCCGACTGACGGGCTGCCTGACGACAGGACAACCCAGCTGTTATGACTGCAGATGCTATCCAGTTCGGACATCTACATTTATGGTAGGTACAAAACTGTACTTTTACAGACAACTAAGATTCTACTTAAACAGGAAAAAATCTCTAAGAAAGTATGAGAAACTACTGGTGGCATTTGCTGCAGGGGCAGAGGAGAAGACTATATCAAAGCAAACTATTTCAAAATGGATAAGCCATTGTATTCGTTTCTGCTACATGCACTTGTCCCCAAGGGGATCAGATCCCATTCCACCAGGGATGCATCTACTTCTGCTGCTTTTCTCAGAGGGTTTCCTTCCAGAGACATTCTAGAAGCTGCTACTTGGAGCTCAGTACATACGTTCACAAAACATTACCATTTACCTCTCTTTTCTAAATCCAGGGCAGGCTTTGCCACTGCTGTCTTGCAGGGCCTTATAGCTGCTCCTCTGTTGCAGTCATTACATTTGGGTAGAATCCCAAAGCTATGGATGGGAGGATGGAATTATACAGCATTAGTGAAATATGAAGAACATAGTACAGTTATGTACACTTAACCTTAAATGTGGATGTTCGAGTGTATTCACTGTTGCATTCCAGGTTAACCACCCACCAGCCCCCTTTCTTCTCTATTATTATACCTCTTCTTTCCTTCACTATGCTCAAAAGCCTTTGTGGTGTATTTGCTTTTAGTTGGAGGTAAATTTTTTTTTGTTTTAAAATGCATGCATAAATATATATATATGTATATATATATATATATATATATATATATTTTTTTTTTTTTTTTGCTCCCCATTTGGGGGGTACCTGACATATGGGGCATGAAAAACTGATTAAAATGGCGTCGGCTGCATGTTTTATACCCCTGACGACCTGACGTCATGGAAGAGGAGACAGCAACCGACACAGGACCCAAGACAAATGTAGATGTTCGAGTGTATTCACTGTTGCAGTCCTGGTTACCCTCCCTCCAGCCCCCCTTAGGCCGACTGAGGGCAACCTGCTAGCAGATTACCCAAATGTAACGACTGCAACACTGAATACACACGAACATCTACATTTATGGTAAGTGTACACAACTGTACTTTCTTCACATTTGGTGGCAGGGTGGTCACCAGATGTTCATCGTGCATACAGCTGCAGTCATAACAGATGGGTTCTCCTGCCGTCAGGTGGGTCCTCGGTTGGCCGAATTCCAAAGTGTAGGTCTGGCATCGGTTGTCGTCGCTTCTTCCCTGACGTCAGTGCGACAGGGGTATAAAAGAACCAGCCGACGCCATTTTCTTCAGTCTTTCTTGCCGCACGGTGCCCGAAGCAGAAGCAGTTCGCAAGTGCCGGTCGGCCAGCTCCTGAAATTACGAAAATTTTGCAACCGAAGTCTTCTTGAAAGCTAAGTACCCCGTTGGGGAAACTTTTCTTGCCTCAGACCGATGTCAGACAAAGTTAATAATTGTATTTCATGTGGGAAGCAAATACCGCATAAGGATTTTCATTCCCTCTGCATTCCTTGCTTAGGCCCAGACTACGACGTCTCGGTCTGTCGTTTTTGTGCTACATTCAACAAACGTACCATTAAGCGTCGGGCGGAGTTCGCCCAGCACTATTTTGGCAAAAAATTTAACTATATTATGTCGTCGGATACTCCGACTCCAGTTTTGTCTAAAAACGCAAAGATAAGGACCGACACACGAGGTCCGCAGCCTCTACCGACATCACGCCAAAGCCGACTACAGGTGGTCCGGTTCTCAGCGAGGCTCCTACACAGCCCCTGCCTACCGACGACACTCCATTGGCGGTGTCTTCTGTGCCCGAGGTCGCAGACTCCTCGGCCCACACCCCGACTACAGATACCGAAGCCACTCTTGGTGGTGAATCTCAAAATGTAGACAGGTCTGCCTCCTCTCAAGGTGTCTTCAGACCTTCCTCTTCTTTTTCCATCAAGGCTTTCACTAAGTTTAAAGCAGCCATGCATTCTAAGAGACAAGCTACACAAGGCCCTTCTCCAGGCCCCATGCCTAAAAAACAGATGCTTAAAATGGCTGAGGATTTAATTACTCTTATCAGGGGTTCTCAACCCCCGGACAAAAGGCCCAGAGTGGAGGAAGAATCTCCCTCCTCTGACCAGGCCTCCATTATTTCCAGAGCACTCTGATGAACAGGAACATTCTTACTCCCCTTTTGAAGATTCTGATGCAGAGGAGTCCATTCCCTCTGTCTCCCCCCCCCAGAGGATTACTCTTTTGGGGATACCTTGCATACCTTAGGGGAACATTTCCACTGGGAAGGCCAAGAGTACTCAGATTCCAAGAAAAGGCTTAGGGTTTTTCTCTTGCTACCTCAGCACAAGCCTCTGGCTATACCTCCTGTCTTAGACATACTAGATGACGTGTACTCGGAGGCCTGCCTTAACCTGGATTCTTTACCTCCAGCCCCAGTCAAGCCTGACAGGTACTACCGGGTTCCTGACTCACACCAATTTTTAAACAAAAGCCATGCGGCTGACCCAGAAACTATCTCACAGGGCCCCAAGGGAATTAAGGCCTCCACTGCTAAAAATCCATTACCTTCTGAGAGAGATTCCAGATCCTTAGAAAGGTGGGGAAAAAAGGTATACACCTCGGCCATCTTAACCATGAGGGCATTAAACTGCCAGTTCCATATGCTGAAGTATCAACAGTTTCTGTTATCACAGTTGAGAAGCAAAATGTCACAACCTGAACAACCAGACTTGAAGGAGTTGCAGGATTTGATGCATAGTGCAGAACAAGTGGGTAAACATAGCTTGCAATGTGGTTTTGATGCTCTAGAGGCCTCATGTAGAGCTGCTATTACAGGATCAGTCATACGTAGACATGCCTGGCTCAAGGAGCAAACCTTACCAGATCATGTCAAAGCTAAATTTCTAGATGCCCCTTTACAAAAGGATGTATTATTTGGTGTTAAAGCTGAGGAGGTATTAAAGAAAATGGAGGAAAAGGCTAAATCAATGCAAACACTGAAAGATTTTCTACAGGTACAACCTCCACGTTTCAGTAGAAATTGGCCTTCCAAAAATTGGTCCTTTCCAGCCATGGACAGACCCCAAAGAGGTAGATACAGGCACCCGAGGGGCAGAGGGCAATCTCATGGATCGTTTAGAGGCAGACAATGGTAAGCTCCTACACAAAGAGGTGGTGAGGATAGTTTGCAGCCATTCAGAAAGCAAGCCCAATGACTTTCCCCTTTGCATGCCAAGCAAGGCTCAAATGGCAGCACCCTTAGGCGGAAAACTGGCATTATTTTCAAAAAATTGGCATATTGTCACAAAAGACGAATGGATCCTGGACATTATAAACAGAGGCTACAGATTCCATTTTCACACCCTTCCAAAAATGAGAGGCATGCCAAACCTGCCACACAATCAAAGGGCAGAGGCACAAAGACTAATTTCAGATCTCATGGATATGAAAGCTATTCAAGAGGTACCTACTCACGAACAGGGTCAAGGTTTTTATTCCAGACTATTCCTGGTACCATGGAAGGGAAAAGATTGGAGACCTATTTTGGACCTATCCATCCTAAACACATTTTTACTCGTACGAAAATTCAAGATGCTCACATTACAGCAGCTTCTTCCCATGCTGGGCAAGGAGTCGTGGCTGGTAACATTGGACCTCAAGGAGGCATACCTGCATGTCCCAATCAGACAAAATTGCAGAAGATACCTCAGATTTCTTGCAGGTTCAACCCATTATCAATTCTCTGCATTGCCCTTTGGCTTATCTACTGCGCCCAGAGTATTCACGAAATGCCTGGCATCAGTAATTGCCTACTGCAGACTTCAAGGGATACAAATATACCCATATTTGGACGACTGTCTGATCCAAGCGGACAGCAAGCACATACTTCTGAAACATCTGGCTTTTGTAATAATGTTGTTGAATTCTCTGGGATGCACAGTCAACAAAAAGAAATCAAGGCTAATACCCTCTCAGAAAATAATTTTCCTGGGTGCCAACTTGGACACAAACACCCAGATGGCCTACCTCACGCCAGAGAAGCAGGGGCAACTAACTCAATACTTCAGAAAACTAGCAAATTTCACCAGGCTGACTGCAAGGAAAATCCTGCAGGCTCTGGGATTCATGGCATCTTGCATCCTACTAATCCCATGTGCAAAGCTGCATATGAGGAAACTTCAATGGTACCTGAAAACCTATGCTCTCAACACAGCCACAGTTTGGAAACAATAATACCACTAATTCCATGTCTTCAAAAGGAATTTCTGTGGTGGGCTCAAGCATGCCAAAGAAACACAGGTCTCCCATTCTGCAAGCCTCAAGCAAATCAAATCATCACAACAGACGCCTCGGACTATGCCTGCGGGGCGTACATGAGAGATCGGTGCATTCAGGGCAAATGGTCCCAAAAAGAAAAGCACCTTCACATCAATCAAAAGGAAATGCTAGCAGTAATAAATGCTATTATAGCTTTCAAGGACCTTCTGCATCCAGGTCAACTATTGATAAGGACAGACAACACCACAGTAATGTGGTACATAAACAAACAGGGAGGAACCCATTCATACCCCCTATGCAGGCTGGCCATGTCTTTTTGGAACATGGCTCTGGAATTACAAATCAAACTTCAAGCACAGTACTTGCCAGGCAAGGAAAACACGCTGGCAGACAACCTAAGCAGAACTATGACAGATCCACACAAATGGAAGTTGCATCCTCAAGTTTTTACAGAGATAATTCAAGCATGGGGAAGGCCAGACATAGATCTCTTTGCCACCCACAAAAATCACCAATTGACAAAATTCTGCTCAAGGACTTTTCATCCACAGGCCTGGAGAGTGGACGCTCTCTCTTTCAGTTGGACAACAATGACAGTTTATGCCTTTCCACCTCTTCCTCTGCTGCCCAAAGTTCTATTAAAAACCAGAGCAGACAGACCAAAGATGATTCTCATTGCTCCAGACTGGCCAAGACAGCACTGGTACCCACTCCTGAGGATCCTGACGCATTCCCCTCCATGGATTCTACCTCTAATGCCTCTTCTTCTGACTCAACACAGCTTCAAAACTCTTCACAGTCAGCTGAAAACACTCAATCTGGCCGCATGGAAGATTCCTTAACATCACAACAGACCCTACTCTCCAAGGAGGTGCAGGATGTCATTTTGGAGGCCAGAAGGCCGTCTACTAGAAAAGCTTACTCCGCAAAATGGAAACGGTTTTGTGCCTGGGATGAGAAAAAGGGCCAGAATCCTGAAAAACTGAATTTTCCTCAAATATTACAGTATCTAGCTGAGCTGCTAAGCAGTAGACTTTCATTCTCCTCCATCAAAATCCATGCCTCAGCCATTTCTGCAGAATACAACACTGATCCACCTTTATTCTCTCACCCCCTCTTAAGACAGTTCCTCAGAGGGGCTAAGAATATAAAACCCCCAAGGAAACAACCAATACCTGCTTGGGACCTCAATTTCATTCTAGAAAAGCTGACCTTGCCTCCTTCTGAGCCAGCTGCCTCAACAGATTTGCAATAGTTGTCCTGGAAAACAGCTTTCCTTCTGGCTATCACTTCAGCTCATAGGGTATCGGAACTACAAGCCCTCATGGCTGTGCAGCCCTTTATCATCTTCCATCAGGACAGTGTTTCCTTACGAACCAACCCGTCCTTTATGCCAAAGGTGGTATCCAGGGTAGCTTTGAATCAGGCTATACACTTACCTACCTTTTACCCTAATCCTCAAAACAAAGGAGAGAGACTACTACATTCCTTGGACATCCACAGACAGCTGCGTTATTATTTGGACACAACAAAGCCTTTCAGAAAATCAGAACAGCTGTTTGTGTCCTATGCTATAGGAGCTCAAGGGAAGCCAATTTCCAAACAGACAGTCTCAAAATGGATAGCCCACTGCATACGCTTTTGTTATTCTTTTCATGGTAAAACTGTACCTGCAGGCATCAGATCTCACTCCACAAGGGCCACAGCTACCTCTGCAGCTTTCCTCAGAGGAGTTCCTACCAAAGATATTTTGGAAGCAGCCACTTGGAGTTCTGTGCATACCTTCTCTAAGCACTACAACCTACCATTATACTCCAAGTCTAGAGCAGGCTTTGCCACTGCAGTCTTGCAGGGCATTTTGGCTCCTCCTTGCTCCACCTAGTGCCTACCACCCCTTTCTTAGCTTTGGGATTCTACCCATCAGTTATGACTGCAGCTGTATGCACGATGAACATAGTACAGTTTTGTACCTACCATAAATGTAGATGTTCGAGTGCTAATATAGCTGCAGTCCAGGTTTCCCTCCCTCCTTCCCCTCTTGGGACAGGCCTATTGGCTAACACCTCCTCATACAACCTGATTGGGGTATTCATTTATGGTGTATTTGCTTGCAACTACTGTATTTTGATTATATTGCATTGCTGCTTTATTACACAAATGTATGTATTGCCTTCCTTCTGGGGGCACCTGACATCTGGGACAAGAAAAACTGAAGAAAATGGCGTCGGCTGGTTCTTTTATACCCCTGTCGCACTGACGTCAGGGAAAAAGCGACGACAATGGACGCCGGACCTAGACTTTGGAATTCGGCCGACCGAGGACCCGCCTGACGGCAGGAGAACCCATCTGTTATGACTGCAGCTGTATGCACGATGAACATCTACATTTATGGTAGGTACAAAACTGTACTTTCTTCACTGCACCATTTGGCAAAGATTTTCTCTTTAGATCCTCATTTTTAGCTGTCTTTAAGAGACTGGTGGAGATGAGAAAGACCATGAAGTCAGTGAACCATGTCTTTCATTTTCCAATTTCCAATTACAGCAGGAATTACCCCATGAAGCACTGGCCCTTTTGCTAGAAGCATGGCAAATCAGGAGATACTGCAGACGGAGATAGGAGGAAAACTAGTGGAATCTTGGAGGGGTTGTTAAGGAGAAGGCAATTGTGAATGAGGAGGCCAGTGCTGATTGTCAAGAGTACTGCATAACAGAAGATTACCAAAGAAATTAAATTGATTCATGTGGCACTTTACTTGTGTACCTGACAGCAGTGGTTCAAACATGAAACTCTAGCACACAACAGAACAACTGACTCCCAGCTGCTGATGAAAAAGCTGAATAATGCAGTTGGATAAAAATAAAATTGTGAAAAAAAATTACACATATGGAGGGGAAACAATAGCAGTAACTTAGAAAATGCCTTTGGATCACTTGTACTGTATGATCTCAATGGCAGCAGCTTGACAGAGATGCTGAAAAGGCAGCTTGGTTACTGTCATACAGAAGAAGACACATAAATTGTTCTTTGTACATAGCTGGTAGGACACTCATCAGAGTGCTGTTTGTGTTTTTGGAGACACCATTTTCACAGGACAGTTGCTTCCATCGAAGAGGGCAGCAAAATGATTTACGATACTCACCAAAAGGCACACAAGGAAAGGCAACATAAGTGCAGTGTGTATGGTTCTGAAGAAAATCTGTAGAGGGAAATATGTCATACTTCATAAGGAGAATGCATTTAAGAATAAAAGAAGGATACAGTATGGAAATGTAAGGTATAAAGCCCAATGGAAATGTGAAGAAATTATTTTGTGGAAGAGGCATTGAGGGTTAGCAGCTTTCCCAAAAAATGGTAGCATAAGGAATCCCTAGGATATATGAAGCAGTAATTCTAACTAGTAAAGTAAAGAATAAACTGCTGTTTAAACAAAATTTGTAGCTTATCCTTAAGGTAGCATACACTAGAAAGTCCAGTAGGTATTTATCTCCTTTTTAAAATCTCTGTTTACTTGTTTTAGTCTTCAGACAGAGCCTCCATTAATAGCCAGTAATTAGCAGGGTTACTTTCTAGCTTATGGATGAGCAGGAGGAATAATAGCTCAGATAGTTCTAGGCAAATGCACTACGCCAGAAAGTAAAGGACTCAAAGCTATGGTCTGAGACATATACGCTTGGTTTCTATTAAATAGACTGCTTATGAAATAGCCTGTGTGCTCTCAGCCACCATCTGCCATTCTTTAGTGACAGGTTGTGTCCAGGTCTTCATGTTTAAACATGCTGAAAATGAAGGAGTGAAACAACTCCCTACCACCTGTACTGAAGGGAGGGATCCAGGGTTCAGCTGTCTCCTTAGTTCACTTGCTTGGACTAGTTAAAAGCTCTAGCTGTTCAATGTGTTTAGAGCAGAAATTCAAGTTGGCTTGGATATGTTTTTGAGCATGACCTTTAGGTTGGGGTCTAATTCCTTCCATTACCCTGTAGGTAGTTGGGCACTCACTTTGGAGGACTGATTGTCTCGGTGCAAGATTCAGTGTGCCGTTTAGTGGAAATGCAGTATGTATCAGATTGCTACATCATTGAGTCGTTCAAGCACAGGCAAGTGAACTTACACAGTTATCTGCTGTAAAGTCACAGAGATTGTCATAGAAATATGTTTTAAAACAAAAAAAAACAAGTGTAATTAAATCATTGCTGTAAAAATATTAGTGTAACACACACAGTTCTACTATTATTTAATGCTGGTAAAAAACAGACTGCACTTGATCAAAAGTGGCACATATGGATTTGGGGTGTTAAAGGCTGTTACAACTAATAAAATGTGAGTGTAGGATCACTTCCGCAGTAGAAATTCTTACCCATGTGGGCAGATGAGGGCAGATGTCTCTCATTCCATTCTGACTTCCAGAGCTTTACTGGCCATCTAGAGAGAGAGAGAGCTGAACATCTCCATTCTAGACTTGAGTTTAATGTATGCATAAAAAGAGGAGACACATTTTGATGCATATTGTCTGGAAGTTATTTCTTCTAGAGAGCACATTTCCTTTGTGGAGACTCTAAACCTCATTTGAAAGCACTTTTAATGGAACGTCAAATAGGTTTTCAGATCTGAAAAACTTACTTGGACCTTCTGATCATGGAGAAACTCAAGCTCCCAGTGTCCCCCAATATTTCATACTTATGAGGACTGTGACGACTCTCCACTAGTCCAGCAATCAAGCAGCCTCTATCCTCACTACTGGCACCAGTGGGTGACGTACATTGGGAGGATAACAGGTACACACACAGTATTTCCAGATATAGCTCTCTGCATCAAGTGCATTTTGCCTTAAGAGCACACACAGACCACAGTGAGTCTGGGGTTGGTTTCTCCCTCTTTCTCCTGATCCCCAGTGAGACTCACCACTGGCACAGCTATAGAGTTGAGATCTCAGCTGAGTGGCCAAGCCAAGATCTCCAGCACCCTCTCTGTCCCACCAGTGCTTCATGTCCCTGCCCAAGTAGCTGACACATGCACACACACTCTTTGAGGTTTGATTTACATACACACATGCGCGCACACACACACACACACACACACACACACACACACACACACACACACACACACACACACACACACACACACGCACCTGGGAAAGGCTGTCACATGTCAACACCTTATCAGCTACTTTAAGGCCCTTAACAAAGGGTGTCCATTCTTACTGTGTAATATTAATATTAATACAACTGGTAGTTTGACCAACAGCAAGGCTCTTAGGAGTGGCCCACACACTGTCACCAAATAAATGTACAAGTACTCTCAAAGCTTAAATATCTGTACACAGATCAGTCTCAATGAAAGGTTTAAATATATTTAATAATATAAAAAGAACAAGACAATACTCAGTGTATATTCACAGTTACATCAGTGTTCAAAATCACAGGAAGTATGTAAAATAACATTGCAGGACAGTCTCAAATAAATAAAGCCAGAAAAGGACTTTGGCTATATAGTTGCGACTTACCGAAGTAAGTTTAGCTATATTCCTGACTATATCTAAGAGAATTGTACTGTTCCCTAGAAACTTCATCAGAGCAAGGAATGTGATGAATGGTTCTTGTTGCCGGGTCCAAGGCAGAATACAGAATGCTCTGTCTTTCTAAGAGACCTCTCAAATTAATATCTCAAATATTACTGCTGAGATAGCTTGCAGAATGACATCATTTCTTGATATCTGACTCTATCCCAGGTGAAACACTCACTGTTGGGAGCTGGCAGTATTTAGCATCTACCTGTGAAAATACATAGACTTCAGATCTTTGGCACATGCTGGAAGTCATAAAACAACTACATTCCTTCACATTTCAAAACTAGTAATTATTTCACCTTAAAGACAATACAGAAAACTCCCTAGTTTTAGACAGGTTATCTCCTTGCTGCACTGAAACTGAAAGATATCATCTTTTATTGCATAGTCTTTAAAGTCATTTAATTTCAGCTGTTTTTATGAAGTTTTGCTGAGCTGAAGTTAACCTCCTGTGTTCCAGTTTCCACTGTTAAAATATACATTTAAACAGTTATAATAGTGTATGTACATTTGTGTTCTTTTCCAGTAGGGCACACTGTGGATCCATTTTAAACACAAGCATTTTGTAAATACCCTTTTCAGCACGTCTGTACAAAAAAGTTTGATATACACATGACATACAGTTGTAACACAAGTATCTTATATAAATCATGTTGATATTTACAAATTACATATAATTATTTACAAAATTCCAGACAGCTGTGCTGGCAGTATTTCAGTGGTGGTGCTGCGGTAGCGTTGTCGCCTCACAGTAAGACGTTGTCCTGTTCGATTTTCAGCTAAAGCGTCTTCTGTGTGGAGACATGCGTGAATGGGCGTACCTTCGTTGAAGGTTGTACGTCAGGGCTGGCAACTCGGTACGTAAAAATCTACTGCCAATCATTAACGGACCGGAGTTCCGCTGTGGTGACCCCTAACTGGGAAAATCCAAAAGATAGAACAACAAGGACACTTTTAAATTGCATCCCTGGGACTTAATTTGAGGCCCCTTTTCTCTAAAGCAACCATTTAAGTTTTAGAGGTCCAAGAAACTACTAAGTAAGCCTAGCACTTGTGTCTTAGGAAGCTGTGAGTGTGTCTCAATCATCACCAGGTCTTAAGACTCTGCACAAAGATAAAAAGAATAAATTAATAGGCCATTTTTTTAATTTTTCCTATCTTAGTGTTCTAGACTGTGGAAAAAAACTCTCTTGCCCTGCCTGTCTAAAGCCTTAAACAGAACCCTGCTTTAAAAATTTAATTTAGAGCAGCTGAAAGTCAATGTGTAACAAGAAGAAAGCCATGCTGCACAAGCATATCACTCTGTAAAAGCAACAGCCTTGTATTTGCCATAATGGCATTGAAATCAACCATGGCCCCAAACACCATAAGTGTAGTGATATAAAGCACTGCTTTTATGTGGCATGTAAACAAAACTGGAGGCACTTGTTGCTACCAGTTATGCTGGTTTGCTGTTTTGATATGGGAATTGTTTTTTCAGATGGACCTCTTACACTCACCCAGCCCAGAATGGCAGCAGGCAGATATGTAAAACCAGTATCAATATATAGTTGTGGAAGCTAATTCCCAAAGTCATGCTATGCGTTAGAGTGAAAGAGCAGTGGATTCTTCCATGGTGAAACCTCTTTGCATCACACAAAAAATTAAAAACTACCAGCTGGACACATTTTGTTTCAGGTCACTCTGCAGTAAAGTATGAGCAGTGACTGCATTCATTATCAATGAGGTAGGTTGGCCTTTTACATGTCTTCCTATACCTAACCTTGTTTTCAAGGGTGTTTTATAAGGTCAGAATGGAGAATGCCAAATTCCCCCAAGAAGACAAGATTACTGTGGTTGTCAGTTACTTCATATGGCAAGAGATGCTCTTGCCTTATTCCTAATCTGTTTCACTTCTACTAGAAGGTTGTCAGTGTTGCAGGCTTTTGGGTTCAGGGAACATCACATATTGTTTAACTATGATGATTGGAGCCTACCAAGTAACCCTCCTTTGTGGCTTAAACAGTTTCTGAGCTAATACCTTGCCAGGCATCCAAGTTCCTGTCTTCGGTCTAAAGCCCTAGTATAAATTTGAAAGGATTTTACATTTTTTTATGTTCAAAGACAGCTTGGGTATCACATTGTTCTAGAGTGTTTGAGATCAGCTGTTTGTGTGTTTAAGCCTGGAGTATGTTCAAGTGGCAGTTTAACTATATTGTTTGCTTGTTTGCTCTGACTACAATAAAAATGTGTCTGGGTGCTGCAGGCAGGGCATGCTGCACTGGAGTGGCAGTTAACACAGAAACCGATTTATAAAATGTTTCTACATGCAACATTTGTGAGGCAGCTGCTTAGACATTTGTTCACATTTTTCCCAAGAGTAGGAGCAGGGTAGTTTGTGACTTTGTCTTCCAGGACTTGTAAATATCTCCTACCCATGGGCAACCTACATTACTGCTGTGGTACTCTGGTTTTGAATAGGGATTTACAATGCACCATTGGTCCTTATAGTGAACCATAGTACAGCTTGTGGGAGAAACTTACCATAACACTAGACGTTTGATACACACACACACATATCTATAGATAGATAAATATAAATATAGATGTATAGATGTGTCTGTATATCTACTAATTTAAGAATGATCTCTGTCAGAAAACCTGACCTTACACTGGAAGTCTTGTAGTATGGCAAGACAATAGAGATGTCACTAGAGTAAAAGTCATAAGCGAAATGTAAATGCAGGTGCAGTCAAACCAGGAGCATTGCAGATAGGTTTACAGCATCATCAGCATATGTTTCTTAAATGTAAAATGGTCATGCTCTTGAACAAGTCAGTGCACACCAAAGAAACTTTGTAAGGAGATTGTACAAGATTGCATAACTTATAAAAAGTAAAGGCGTGTTTGAGTGCAAAATATCTGATTTGTATCTAGCAATGAGGAGACTGTATGGAATGTAAACTAAAAATTGTAGCAAATGTTGACATGTAGGACTTCTGAGTATTTAGTTCTAGTGTTTCTAAAACACAGCAAATTAGTGAAGTTCACTTTTGCATGTTTGCATTCTGTTTTTCATTCATTTAATGCTTTCAGGGTCGTAGGGAAGCCAACACATATTCTTGCAATCATTGGGCACAAAGTATGGAAATTAATTCTGTATGGGATTGCCAGTCCATGCCAGGACATGCATGCACACTCAGTCACATAAGGCATACTCCCCCATGGGCATTTCAGAGGAACAGCAGTTAATCTTTAGCATGTCCTTGGAATGTGTGAGGAAACCAGAGCACCCGGTGAAATTCCAAGCAGGCAGTGAGAGAATATTCAGACTCAACACAAAAGGCACACTAGCTGAAAACTGAACTAGAAAAGCAAGCACTGTGAGGCAATAACTCTAGCAACTGCACTACTGTGCCTCCAGTATAGAGAGTGCTAAAATGGTACACATTCCATGTCATTCAGATAACATTCCATGGGCGTAGCTCCTGCTTAAATGTCATTCTGCTCAGTATGCAAAAAATATAATCTTATTTATGTGGTGCCATTGGAGCGGTTCTGTTCCAGTGCTGTAGTACAATAGTCACATAAATATTAGGTCATTTATATGAGCATTTTTCTCGTTAAGTTGATTAGTGCATCTATCTTGCTGTTCTAAAACTTTAAATCTCCAGTAGTCTATGCATATAAATATGTAGCAGCATTTTGTTTTAGGAGTTTACTGAAACGGTCCTCAGACCTTCTCAGTTGCAGCTGCAGATCACTTTCTTCAATGCCCCCGTCAGGTGTCTAGCAGTCATTTTAGGCTACTGATAAGACACTGTGCTTGAACAGCAATCATTTTTATTTACATGATACTAAAAACTGAGTATGCTTACAACTGTGGATTAATGGTCTCCAAGGATCAGGGAGAATCTCAATTTTGACAGCCCTTTTCAAAACTTTTAAGTTCTGTGTTTGTTTTTTTCCATGAAGATACAATGTTCTTTTGAAAAAAAAAACACTATTTCCCCTTACTAATGTTATTGTAAACTCTTCTTTGCATTTAACTAGGCTTTATATGATGCAGGCGAAAAGAGAAAAGGAACAGAGCTTTCCACATTCACTGAAATTTTAACAAAAAGAAGTATTCCTCAACTTCAAAGAAGTAAGTGTTTTCAGTAAGTGTGTACTAATGTTTCACAGATTAAAACAGAATTTTTACCGGTCTGACTATATATTTGAGAAAAGCTAATGGAGGACTACTGATGACAGATGTGTCATGGGTCTTGTCAGTCATTTCTGCTCTGTTGTACATTGAGGATTAGGTTCATGGGTTCATAGGTTATTAGAAGGCTTGCAATCCTGGAGACCAGTAATATGACTAAGCCAAATAGCCAATTGCTCCAAATGCTGTTTATTTAAGTGACTTGTTCAATTCACACCGTAGGCAAATGGAAGACTAAGGGAGTCAGACCTGGTACCACAGGAAGTAGCTCATTGACACCTCATAGCCTTAATCCTCTGGGCCAACTGCCAAGACTGATTTTTCTAGACTTTCAAGTTTTACATTTTCTGACAACCATTTGAAAACCCGATGAAACATAACAGAATGGCCTTAATGTGTTACTGGATATCTACAGAAATGCAAAACTCTGAAAAAATGGAAACAAGTGTGGAATGAGAACTCTGTACTAGTCTTTGTATAATTAATATTTTAGCTGCCAAAGTGGGTTTCTAAGTTATGACTTGTAAATAGGGCAAGTTTCCCAGCATGGTTGCCGGCAGTAGTAGGTAGTAAGGAAGAGGACCACCTAACAGATGCAGCAGAAGAGATGATAGGAGTTTCATTTCATGGGATTGAAGTTTAATAAATGAAAGTAGTGCAGAAAGCTGAACAACTACAAAACTGCACTTCAGAAACTGAAGAAGCATACGGGTTATTTTGGGAATCAAACTGCTGAATGTATTCATGTTGACAACACTAGTGAATTAGAAAATATTTTTTTTTGCTTCTAACAGCTGACCATTATCTGTTCCCATAATATCTTCTCATCTACTGGGTCTACTGAGCTTTCTTACTCCCCCGACTTCCTCCCACCCATGCTTGAGATGGGTTAGGAGATCAAAGCACCTGGGGCAGCAACATATTACTATTGAAGAGTGTTTTACAATGCCCTGCCCTCCCTTTCTCCTCCCGTAGGCAGGCATTCATACAGACAGAACTAGCTGCCCATGGGAGGTACTGGAGTATGCCTCACTGGTCAGCTGAGGATGCACTGGTGTATTGCTCCGCCTTTGCACTGGTTCAGCCAGTGCTTCTCTGTCCTATGGATAGTACTTTCAGCATACCACCAGCCTCTGCCAGTGACCAAATAAGACCAACTGAGAGGCATACTGGAGTGCACACCCTTCCCCAAGAACTTCAGATACTCAAGTCAGTAATTGTACCCAGCTCACTTTGGTCATAGTTGGGGGCCCCCTCTCTTCAACTGTGCTGGCTTATTGAGCTGAAGAGGACTAATGAGTATTGTAAACTACTACCGCATGAACCAAGAAGACCAAAAACCAGTGAACCAAAACAAACTAAGGAAACACTGATGAAAAGAAATTATTCCGCTATTCGTATGAAGACTTCATCAGAAATAACATTAATTTCTCAACCAACCTTACTTATATACAAACTAATTAACAAAGAACAAATAAAAACTCCCTTAGAGAAGTTTCTAAAAGGACCAGGGTTGGGGAAAGTCTTAGGTTTAAATTTTATGTAGAAGGACATGACTTTGTTGTCGGACCTGTCAAGTGAGGATGTTACATTGAAGCTAGAGCATAGTCATAGTTTATTGGTAAATAAAAGGTCAAGGATGTTGTTACTGTTAATGGGTACTCCAGTTGTTCCAGTGTGTTTATTTGACAAAGTCCAGAAAACACTGAGCTTGTACACTAGAAGCAGTCTGTGTTTCCCAGTCTGTAGCTGTGTAGTTGAAGTATTTCAGGAAAATAATGTTGGGTTTAATGCAAAGTGACTCAAGTTCACTTAAGATGGTTACATGACATTCTTGGATCGTAAGAGTTCTGTAGCTTGCCAAGATATGACAGGAGACTTTGTTGAAGGAGAGTTAGACATGAAGAAAATCAAGAGGATCATTATGCTTAACCAGCCTTAATGTAAGTCTTTCCTGTATGAAGATTGGGACACCTCCATCTTTCTTCCCTTCCAGTGTAGTAGCTGGACTAAATGTGTAGAAGCAGCATGTCCTTGCACCACCAGAGTTCTCTCCACTGATTTAAGCCATATTTCGGTCACCACATGGATGTCATTGCCCTCGGACTTGCAGCAGTTTTCATTTTTGGCTTCTACCGCTGATGAATATTACCTTTATATTTTCCTTAGTTTGTTTTTTTTTTTTTTACATTGGTAGGTTTATCTGGTTGTCATTTCCTTAAAAAAGCACTATGGGGATGGGTAATATTTTAACCAATATGAGAAAGTCTGGAAGGGACAGGTGAGGCAGTCTTCTCTGTGGATTATTGGTTAGATTCATCCTTTCTACTAACTGAGCTAAGTTTCTGGAAGATCATGTGCTTAGAAGTGGTTCATACCAGTTCTGACATCTGCCATTATGTTGCTCATCTGATGCATAAGTGCTGCAGTCCCCAGAGTCCATCAATTTTCTTCTGCAACTTTGTGATAAGATAGACAGCAGCAGTCAGGAGGCCCTCAGTTGTAGATGTGCAGGAGGGCACCCTACACAGCCAAAGAAATACTCTGAAGCAGTTTCACAAAGACTGAAACTCAGAGGAAAGGTCTAGATTAATCCCTTCTGAACTAAGTCCATTTCAGGAATGAACAGCTTGTCTCTGCAGGTGCTGAGCTCATGAGGGAAATGCTCTCTTGTCACATCTGTCCATTGCCTTAGACTCCATGTTTGGTGGAAGAATGGAAAAATGTAGATTGTGGGACCTATAATGGACTGAATACATCACATAGGAGTGAGCCTGAGGAAGGGTAAGGACTTTATCCAGTCAGTTATAGGCTTTTATGGTGCATTCCCATTCCAGAGAACCACAAAAATAAAGTCAGTTTGCCAAACGTGGGAGAAGAAAGGGGGACCAGAGAAGGTGTGTCTCATGTTCCTAACATGGAGCATTCCAGGATGTCCGCACCATCCAACCCCTGATTGAGTAACAGGGACGCAAGGTTTTTCAACTTGATCCAGAAGAGAGGTGTCTTGATTCATATGGTTAAAAAACGGGTAAATTCAGGGACAAGATCACCTATCATAGGAACTTCCACAGGCACCACTGGACCAGCTTGTCCTAGAGAAGAGGAAGACATAGGAGTTTTCCACATCAAGGCATATAGCTAAAGACCTAGACAGCATGTAGATGTTTTGATGTTTAATAGCACAAGTTTGAGTCTCAGGTTTTGGACTGCACCTTTAGGGAGTGTGAGCTGCTGTTAGTGCAGGGTCCAGTGCAGAGCTCTTCCTATAGTGTACCACCTTTTACAGGTGTTTGCTATACACAGATCTGCCCCACCAGACATCCAGCATATGTTTGTCACATACCAATCTTCTTGTAAGATCATTTGTACGTTCACACCAGGAGATAGATGGGAGTATGGGACTTCTTGCCTTTCAGTCTTCCATAGGGAACTGGAAAACCTACAGGGTGTTGTCTCTGACACAGACAAAGACAGTGAGATCTCCATCCCAGCTCACCTCTGGATAACCCCTTTTTAATGTGAATTTAAACATTGGTGAGATCCAATGCTGACTGACCTCATGCACCTCTTTCATCATATCAGAAATGCCCGAATGCATACCTGGGGAAGAAGCTTGATGGTTTTCATATGGAGCTAGTTATCAAGAGTGTTACTCTGGAAGGCTTTCGGCAAACTGACTTTATTCCTATGGCTCTCTCAAATGGGAATGCACCATAAAAGCCTATAACTGACTGGATAAAGTCCTTACCCTTCCTCAGGCTCATTTGTCTGTGATTTATTCAGTCCATCATAGATCCCAGAGTCTACATTTTTCCATTCTTTCTCAAAACATGGAGTCTAAGGCAATGGACAGATGTAACAAGAGAGCATTCCCCTCATTTTACTTGCAGTGCATTGTTTGAATCAGTGGTGGCATTCTTGTGAAACTCCTTTATATTACTTAATGGGAGTCAGCACAGTTGGACTAAACCACAAGTAATTTCAGGCAGCACAAACTGGCACCATATTTCAGTGTTAAACTGTGTTGAAAATTATTGCAGGCAAACCTTTTATTGCTAATATGGCCACTGAAACACTAATATTCTCCATGACATACTGTACCAGTCTTCTCTTCCTACTTCAGACAAATCAGCATCAACATAAGCAGTTATTTTTGTGTAAGAGGCTTCACCAAGTCAACAGCAAGTGACTAGAAGTAGTAATTCTAAAAATATATCAGTACATCCTGTTGCTTCTCTTTCAGTGGATCATTTGTTTTCAGATTCTTCAGATCTGAAGAAGTTCATTATTTTAGTGGATGAAAGTACATATCCCATAGTTTTGAGTATAATTTGTGATAAGGTTGTACTGTTATGCACCAAAAAACGCGGCAAGGACACTGCTATTCCTTAAAATCTTTATTGCACATAAACACAAGATGAGCGCTTTCGGGACTTCTCCCTTCATCAGATAAAATTACAATAAAACAACCCCTTCTTTTAAACTAGTGCATATCCAATAGGATTCAGTAAAAAGCCCGCCTTTTTTGAAGGGTGGGCTTAACAGGTATCATATCATTTAAACCTGGTGTACGATTGGCCATAAGCTCAATGATCCATCTGGATTCTGCTAATTCTGTCAAATGCTTCACATCACCCCCTCTAGTGGTAAGCCTTATGTTTACTATAGCCCTGAAAGTGAATTTGTGTGTTACATTATCCATCACATGTCTGCTCAAAGCATTATGCACATCCCCATTCCTAATACTAGATAGGTGCTGTAATATCCTAGTCTTTAACATCTGGTTAGTTTTCCCTACATAAAAACTAGGGCAATGGCTACACTCAGCTAAATATACTATATCCGGCTGCTCGACAGGTAGCCCTCCCTTTTAACACAAATTGCCTATGTGTGACAGGATGCTCAAAGTTAGTCTTCTTATTAATGTGGCCACAAGCTTTGCACCTCCCACACGGGAATGTGCCCGTCGTTATTGTTGCCACTGTATTTTGACAACTTAGCCTTTCTTTGCATAACAAATCCTTCAGATTCTGGTTTCTTCTATATCTGAAGTCAGGTCTACAACCTACTATATCACTCAGCCCTTCATCACTGGTCAGAATGTTCCAGTTATTCTGTATAACATTACAGATATCACCTATGTTGCTACTGTAGGTAAACATTAACTGGGGACTCCTTACAACTGTGGGTCTTTTATTTTTGTCTATCAGGGCTGGAGTGCGTCTAAGCCAAGGTTTATATTTGCTTTCCCTAAAGCCTTTGCTGATGTTTATCAGCTTATCCACTTTATCTTCCCGATAGCCCCTCTGTTGTAAACAGCCCTTAAGTGTAGCTAGTTCTTTATCATAATCACCATTATCCAAACATATCCTGGAGATCCTACTCGCCTGCCCCTGTACAATATTCGAATATGTA
Organism: Protopterus annectens; assembly: GCF_019279795.1. Taxonomy (NCBI): domain Eukaryota; kingdom Metazoa; phylum Chordata; order Ceratodontiformes; family Protopteridae; genus Protopterus; species Protopterus annectens. The sequence goes on from NC_056728.1 coordinate 391,461,364, forward strand.
TAACGTGGATGCATGCTATCATATGACAGTATCGTGTTCTTCCAACATTCTTTTTTGTATAGTTTTGATGTGAAACCATCTGCGCTCTGTGCTAGGTTTACATCCAAAAAATCGATAGAATCAAAGGAGGCTTTTAAAGTGAACCTAAAGAATGTTGTGGTCGAATGTAAAAAACTCACAAATTTCTGTAACATGTTCAAACTTCCATTCCATAATATAAAGACGTCGTCCACAAAACGCACATACATCTTTATATATCCCTTCCATGCATTATTACTCAATATGTGGTTTTTCTCCCATTGGGCAAGGACTAGATTAGCATAAGTGTTGGCACAAGGGGTGCCCATGGCTACCCCCTGTGCCTGTCTATATATAGACTCTGCTCCTATAAAAATATTGTTCTCCAATACCAATAACAGAAGTTCCTTTATTAGGCTAATCTTGACCTCAGTAACTCCTAGGTCGTTCAAGAGGGTACTTAACATATCCACTCCATATTCATTGTTAATAACTGTGAATAAGTTGTTTATATCTAGGGTGGCCATAAATAACTTATCCTTCTTATCCATATAATCTACCCTACCCAACTTCATCAAGAAGTCACCTGTGTCCAATAAAATATTCTCAATCTTTTCAACATAGGGTTTTAATTGATGTTCCAACCATATAGAGATGTTCTCAGTCACCCACCCCCTCCCTGAAACTATGGGTCTCAGGGGTGGGTTAACCAGGGACTTATGAATCTTAGGGAGTGCCATGAAAACAGGCGTGACTGCTTTTTCTAACCAAAGAAAGTCAAAAGTATCATCAGTAATTCTCATCTCAAACTTCATCCTTTGCAGGGCATGATGTACCCTATCTATGGCTTGTCTCACACCCAATGGATTAATCTGGGTATATGTGCTTTCATCTTGGAGTAGTTCTCTCAATATACTATTATACCAGGCTGTATCTAGCACAACAACCGCCCCACCCTTATCCGCCGGTTTTATTGTTAAATCTGTATTATTACATAAACTCTGCAATGCTGTCCTCTGTGTTTGAGTAAGATTGTAAAATCTGCTGGTATCTCCTTCAATGAAGTATCTTATCAAATCTTGCTCACATCCCCTAATGAACAAATTCAGGGTGGGTGTAAGTGGTGGTACAAAACTACTCGGTTTCTTTAAGGTCAAATTACCTCTATCATTATCCCCATACATCATTTTCAGAGCTACATTGCGACAGAAAAGCATGATATCCATTATTATTATTTCATTATATACACTGCTATTGCTGGGCACAAAGGTAAGCCCTTTGTTAAGTACTGCTAACTCATCATTATTTAAAACATATGTAGATAAATTAAAAACAATACCAAAGTCCACATTATTAGTCAGTCCAACATTTTCCTCCTTTTGTCCACGCTCCGGTCCTCGCTTAACGACCTTTTCCATGCACCTTTTTTCTTCATAGGTGCTGGCAGCATCTCCAAAAAATGCTGTTTCCCCCGTTGTGTTTTCGGTCGTGCCCCCATATTGCTTCCTCCTGATAGTAAATCATCCATTGGCGTAGCTGCTGTAGCGCAGGTTAATGTTGATACTTCCGTGGAATGTGTAATGGAAGCCGAGTTGGTAATGGGCTCTGCTGGTTGCAAATTGTTGTCATCTCTATCTGGCAGAGATTCTTTCAATGTCGCTGGCGAAGTCAACTGGACCTGCTCTCTAACTGTACATGGTTCTGGTGGGTCTGCGTGAAATACTTCTGCCTCTTGCTGATGCATTACAACAGTACTAGCATTCCGTCTCACACTAACCTGTTGGCGTGCTTTCTCCCATCTGCGTACATTACCATTGGGCTGAATATCGTTCGACTGTACTCCATTAGTTCTGGGCGAAACGAAGATATTACCTTTGGTAAAATCTTCAAAGTCTCTCTGTATTTTACCCAGTTTTTGCTTCTTCAAACGTTCATCATTATTAGCAAAAGTGACATACAATTGATGCAGGCGTTCTATGCTCCTTCTATCTACATACTCTTTTTCCAGCTTACTCTGAAGCTCAGCTACTTCTTTTTTCAGCTTTTCAATATCCGGTGCAAAATAATCATTCAGCAACTCCATGTATTTGAAACTAGTGTTGATGTTTAATGATTGCCACTTAGCCAGTAAATCCGGATAACGATCACCCTGTGCTGGCATACAGAGGATCCTCATCCCTCTAGGAACAATGCCATAATCTATGCAAGCCTCTAGATGAAAGTTCTGCCATTGTAAACATTGTAGCTTGCTTACCTTAAAGCTCAGATCTCTAGTCATTTCATCAAAAGTTTTGTCTACTACTGCTGGAACTTGTCGCTCCATTCTTCCTTCTCCTTGGAGCGCAAAACCCAAGTTCAAAAGCGGGTTCTCACTTTCAGTATATTTTTTGTAGCTCCACATAGCAGTCTCTCCTCTTCCACCTCGCAAAACTGTGGAAGTAGTTTCCTCTGCATTTAACCTCCCTTCCATAGCATGTAGAGTACTCCAACAACAGGAACAGAAAACAAAGCAAAAAAGTTGAGTACTATACCAAAGTCCAGCCTACGATTCCAAAATCAAATATGCACCAAAAAACGCGGCAAGGACACTGCTGTTCCTTAAAATCTTTATTGCACATAAACACAAGATGAGCGCTTTCGGGACTTCTCCCTTCATCAGATAAAATTACAATAAAACAACCCCTTCTTTTAAACTAGTGCATATCCAATAGGATTCAGTAAAAAGGTTGTACTGTTCAATGTTTTTTATTTCTTAAACATACTTTTAACCCGTCTATCTCCAGCCCTTTGGTTTTGTTATATTTTCGTGGTTTATTGGATCCCCACTGTTTTTATTCAGAGCTGCTGCAGTCAGGTGACACAGCCTGTCAGGTGTAATGTGTGACATACGAATGACAAAGGAGTTGAGGAGTAAGGTACACAAAACAGTGAAGTGATGCGTGCTTCTTTGGGGCGCAGAAACCTGAGCATTGAAGTCAGAGCAATTTTAGAAACTTGGGTTGATGGAAGTGAAGTGCCTGAGATGGGTGGTAGGATGCACACTGTGGCACAGACAAAGAAATGAGGACATTAGAGCATAAACCAAAGTAACCCATTTCAGAGAAGGTTAAACACAACAGATTACATTCTTTTTGTTACATGTGCAGGAAAGCAGACAATTTGATGAAGAATGTTTGAGAGAGACAGGAAGAAGACAGAAGGAAACAAGGGCATCCAGACAAAAGTTAGACTGTGTATGAGAAGACCTTTAACAGGCATGACTGTTATAGAATTTAGGATAGTAGCAATGAATCGAGAGAGAAAGAGACAGAGAGGTAGCGACAGTTGTCATGACACCCCAGCCCCATGTTGAAAAAATGGAGAAAAGGGAGGTGATCATAATGATGATTTTGAAGGAAGTTCCAGAAGGAGTAATGTTTTAACCTTTGTTCTGCATGATGAAGAGGGAAGTCAGATCTATTACATTTGTTCAAAGACTTCATTGCTAATTTAGTTGGACCCTGTCAGCAAGCATTTGCATGTAACAATTGAAGGGCTCATTGATCATTAAGACAACAAAATGACTTCTCAGTTCTACTGTATCTTCCAGTCATCAACTTTACAGTCAAATTGTAAAGATTATCAAAGCATCTTAGTCAAAACTAAGCAGGCAACTCTGGCTTATTTCCTGGGGCCTTTTACAGTTTTGTTTTGCAATTTGCAGCAAAATACTATTATTGTTGAAATGAAATGAGTTGAGTATAGGGCAATGTGTAATAAACTTTTAGCATTTTCCTTCAAGATTAAAATAAGAAAGCCTGCAAACCTAAAGTGTCTTGTCAAGCTAATGGCAGTCTTTTAATAGCATTGATGAAGGACATCAAAATCTAAAGATATTATTCCTAATCTATTCAAATCAGCATATTTATTCTTTGCTCTGTTTTGCATAGTGCAACATACTGTATCCCACAGTACCTAATTCATGTGATACCTGTGGCTTATTTATCTTTATTGGTTTATAGTAATGTCAGTAATGTCTGTCTTCATTAAAGTTATGGTTTTGTTAAGGATGTAAGACAGAATGTATTGCAGTGTTAGCCAGTGGAGGTGTAAACAATGACTGTAGATGATTTGGCCACATAAGCTAATGTTGATGTTACACCCCAACTTCATGTAAAAATAGGGAAACATGAGGTTGATGATGACAATGACATGATGTGTTACTGTGTTTATTGCAGGCATCATGTTTTACTGTTTGAATTATTATGTTCTGTGCCATCCATTGTGTTACTTTTCTTCCGCAGTGGTTCAGCTACTTGTTTGTCTTTACTTTGAAGAATAAGAGTTTTGTTTTTATATAACTGATGTATGTCCATGGAGCTTAATGTAGTGTTCACCCTCTCCCTATTCTTCACCTGTTATCCTCCACTTTGTATTCATTCTTTGCTTGGGAGACTTACTGGCTTTTGCAATGGGAAGAATACACATATTTCTTGTACTCTGACCTATTTGCACATTTATTGTTGTTGGCTTGAAGTGTAATTGGTTACCAGTGTTATCCTTCACCTTTTTTCTTCTTCCTAAATTCACTGCTGAATCCGTAGTCATCTTGATGTGAAATTAGAAACTTCAACCATGTGACAGCTGTATACCCTTATTTTCTACAGTACATAATCCTAAAACTATTTATCATTTCTTTTTCTTTTGACTACTGTCAAAAGTACTGAGTCTAATTTTACTGCATCTTGATTATGGAAAAGCTTAAGCAGTTTCCATTCTGTCTGAAGTGGTGTCTGAGCTTTACCTTAACCAAAAGGTAGATCTCCCTGTTTTCTTTAAATGTCCACAAAATAATGGTTACTGCATTTCTTGGATGTGCATAGGCAACTTAGATTTTACCTAGACAAAATATAGCCTTACAGAAAATTTGGCCAACTATTTGTAGCCTTTGCAAAAGGGAATGGAGAAGAAAAAATGCGAACAAACATGCCATCTCTATATGGATAGCAAATTGTATCTCCTGTTGCTACCATTACAGGAAGCCAGCATCTAACATGAGGACTCATTTAAACTGGGCAGCGGCTGCAACTACAGTCTTTCCTTAAGGGAGTCACCACCCGTAGCATTTTTAGAGGCAGCTACTTGGACTTCTGTTCTTACCTTTTCCAAACATTGTAACCTAGGAGCTGCATCCAGGCCAGGACTGCTTTTGCTTCAATCATCTTCCAGGTATTGATTTTCCATGGTCCAGCTTCTGAACAGCCTTCATACTCCCTTTAGCTCTGAGTTCTTCCTAAGAGTTATTACCGTAACAGTGAACTACAAAAGACTTAGTACAATTATTGCAGTTACTTATTATAAATGTACACATTTGAGTAGAATCACTGCTGCACTATAAGTTCCCACCCACCTGCCCCTTTTTTCCTCCTATCCTAGGGTTGGGGTTAATTCCTTTCTTCATACTGTTCTTCTCGCACTTCCAGTTAGGTCCCCCTCCTTACCTTAACTGTTCTGGTCTGGGAACATTTCTGGGTAGGTTGTTCTCTTGGTTTCCTTGGAGAGAGAGTGACCCCAGGCATTAGTAAAAAAAGACCAAAAAAACAGTGCTGGCTGTTGACCCTTAACACTACTGATGTTCTGACATTGAAGGGAAGAAATCTACCAGACTTTGTGGGAAGGAGACATTGTTTGGTATTTGGGCTAACCTCGGGTGTCTGCAAGACATAAAATCCCAAGAGTTACGTCTGCAGTAGTGAAACTAATCAAACATTTGCCTTTATGTCATGAATCTAACACAACTGAATGTTTGTTGACTATTTATTACTGTTTTGTCTTTCTCATATTATAAGAAATACCAATTCAGGAAGTTCTCTGCTAACCATTGTACCATTTAAGCACATCAGACCCCAGAAATGTATTATTTGGGGTATTTCCATTTTCTTCTTTTTCTTATACTGTCAGCTGTTTATGTCAATATTGATTTTTATTCAATTATTAGTGTTGGGCTGGTTAACTTTATGTCATTTTCCTCTATTACCAAACGTTATTATTTTGGTGAGAGGAAGTTCCTCGCATAAGTAAAGATCCTGCACCTTAAAGGTGGTATAATGTCCTGGCCAGTCAGTGGTGTCTCTGAAGAAGGACCCACTTGTTATAGCCTAAGTTCCTGTGCGAATCAAAGTGATGTTCATCATGCATACAGCTGCAGTCATTACAGACGGGTTATCCTGCCGTCAGGCGGGTCCTCGGTCGGCCGAATTCCAAAGTCTAGGTCCGGCGTCGGTTGTCGTCGCTTCTTCCCTGACGTCAGTGCTGCAGGGGTATAAAAGAGGCAGCCGACACCATTTTCTTCCGTCTTTCTTGCCGCGTGGTGCCCGAAGCAGAAGCAGTTCGCAAGTGCCGGTCGGCCAGCTCCTGAGATTTACGAAAGTATTTCAGCCGAAGTCTTCTTGAAAGCTAAGTACCCCATTGGGGAAACCTTTCTTGCCTCAGACCGATGTCAGACAAAGTTAATAATTGCATTTCATGTAGGAAGCAAATACCGCATAAGGATTTCCACTCTTTCTGTATACCTTGCTTAGGCCCAGACCACGACGTCTCGGCCTGCCGTATTTGTGCTAGATTCAACAAGCGCACTATTAAGCACTGGGCGGAGTTCGCCCTTCACTATTTTGGCAAAAAATGTAATTATATTATGTCGTCGGATACTCCGACTCCAGTTTTGAGCAAAAGACGCAAAGATAAGGACCGACATACCAGGTCCGCACCGACTACTGAGACCACGCTAAGGCCGACTACCAGATCTCCGGTGCTCAACGAGGTGCCTACGCAGCTCCTGAGTACCAATGACACTACATTACCGGTGTCTTCAGTACCCGAAGTCGCAGGCTCCTCGGTCCCCATTCCTACTGCAGATACCGACGCCACTCTTGGCGGGGAAACTCAGAATTTAGACAGGCCTGCCATTTCTCAAGGTGTCTTCAGGCCTTCCTCCTTCTCCATTAAAGCTTTCACTAAATCTAAAGCAGCCATGAAAACCAAAAAACAGGGTCCTCAGACCCCCTCTCAAGGCCCCATGCCTAAAAAGCAGATGCTTAAAATGGCTGAGGATTTGATTACTCTTATCAGGGGTTCTCAACCCCCCTCTGACAAAAGGCCCAGATTAGAGGAAGACTACCTTTCCTCAGATCAAGCTTCTATTACCTCAGAACATTCTGAGGATCGGGATTATGCCTATTCTCCTTTCGAAGACTCTGATGCAGTGGAGTCTATTCCCTCGGTCTCCCCTCTGAGGACTACTCTTTTGGGGAAACCCTGCATACATTGAGGGAACACTTTCACTGGGAAGGCCAAGATTACTCAGATTCCAAGAAAAGGCTCAAGGAATTTCTTCTGCTCCCCCAGCATAGGCCCCTGGCTATCCCTCCTGTTTTAGATATATTGGATGATGTGTACACAGAAGCCAGCCTTAATCCAGATTATTTGCCTCCAGCTCCTGTTAAACCAGACAGGTATTACCGGGTTCCTGATTCTCACCAGTTCCTATACAAAAGCCGTACTGCTGACCCAAAAACTATTTCACAGGGTCCCAAGGGAATTAAGGCCTCTACTGCTAAAAACCCATTACCTTCAGAGAAAGATTCCAGAGCTTAGAAAGGTGGGGGAAAAAGGTGTACACCTCGGCCACTTTAACCATGAGGGCATTAAACTGTCAGTTCCATATGTTAAAGTATCAACAGTTTTTGTTATCTCAGTTGAAAAGCAAAATGACACAACCAGAACAACCAGATTTAAAAGAGTTGCAGGATTTGTTGCATGGTGCAGAGCAAGTGGGTAAACATACCTTGCAGTGTGGTTTTGATGCTTTAGAGGCCTCATGTAGAGCTGCTGTTACGGGGTCTGTTATACGTAGGCATGCTTGGCTCAAAGAGCAAAGCTTACCAGATGATGTCAAAGCTAAATTATTAGATGCACCCCTTCAAAAAGATGTATTGTTTGGTGTTAAAGCTGAGGAGGTACTAAAGAAAATGGAGGAAAAAGCGAAATCAATGCAAACAGTGAAAGATTTCCTGCAGGTACAACCTCCACGTTTCAGCAGAAACTGGCCTTCAAAAAAATGGTCCTTTCCAGCCACGGACAGACCTCAAAGGGGCAGATACAGATGCCCAAGGGGTAGAGGGCAACCTCAAGGATCTTTCAGAGCCAGACAGTGGCAAGCACCAACCCCAAGAGGTGGAGAAGATAGATCACAGTCATTTAGAAAACAGACACAATGACTTCCCCTTACACCTGCCAAGCAAAGCTTTAATGGCAGCACCTTTGGGCGGAAAACTGGCATTATTCTCAAAAAATTAGCATATTGTTACAAAAGACAAATGGATTCTGGACATTATAGACAGAGGCTACAGGTCCCACTTTCATACCCTTCCAAAAATGAGAGGCATGCCAAACCTGCCACAAAATCAAAGGGCAGAGGCACAAAAACAAATTTCACCTCTCATGGACATGAAAGCGATTCAAGAGGTACCTGCAAAAGAACAAGGTCAAGGGTTTTATTCCAGACTATTCCTGGTACCAAGGAAAGACAAAAATTGGAGACCTATCTTAGACCTATCCATCCTAAACACATATATACAGGTGCCAAAATTCAAGATGCTCACATTACAGCAGCTTCTTCCCATGCTGGGCAAGGAGTCTTGGCTGGTAACACTGGACCTCAAGGAGGCATACCTGCATGTCCCTATCAGACAAGATTGCAGAAGATACCTCAGATTTCTTGCAGGTTCAACCCATTACCAATTCTCTGCATTGCCCTTTGGCTTATCTACTGCGCCCAGAGTGTTTACGAAATGCCTGGCATCTGTAATCGCCTTCTGCAGACTACAGGGAATACAAATCTACCCATATCTGGATGACTGCCTGATCCAAGCGGACAGCAAGGACATACTACTGCAGCACCTGGCGTTTGTAATAAAACTGTTGAACTTCCTGGGATACACAGTCAGCAAAAAGAAATCAAAACTAATACCCTCTCAACAAATAATTTTCCTGGGTGCCAGCTTGAATACAACCACCCAGATGGCCTACCTCACGCCAGACAAACAAGGGCAACTGTCTCAATACTTCAGCAAAATGGCAACTTTCACCAGGCTAACTGCAAGGAAAGTCCTGCAGGCTCTGGGATTCATGGCATCTTGCATCCTACTAATTCCATGTGCAAAGCTGCATATGAGGAAACTTCAATGGTACCTAAAACTTATGGTCTCAACACAGCCACAGCTTGGAAACAATTATACCACTCATTCCATGCCTTCAAAAGGAATTTTGTGGTGGGCTCAAGCATGCCAAAGAAACACAGGTCTCCCTTTCTGTGTACCTCAAGCAACTCAAATCATCACAACAGACGCCTCAGACTACGCCTGGGGAGCACACATGACAGATCAGTGCATTCAGGGAAAATGGTCCCAAAAAGAAAAGCACCTACACATCAAACAAAAGGAAATGCTAGCCGTGCAAAATGCTATTATGACCTTCAAAGACCTACTGCATCCAGGCCAGCTATTGATAAGGACAGACAACACCACAGTGATGTGGTACATAAACAAACAGGGGAACTCATTCATACCCCTGTGCAGGCAAGCCATGACCCTATGGAACACAGCACTGGAATTGCAAATTCAACTACAGGCACAATTCCTGCCAGGGAAGGAAAACACACTGGCAGACAACCTAAGCAGAAATATGACAGATCCACATAAATGGAAGTTGCATCCTCAAGTTTTCACAAAGATAACTCAGGCATGGGGACAGACAGACATAGATCTCTTTGCTACCCACAGAAATTACCAGTTGAAAAAATTTTGTTCAAGGACCTGTCATCCACAGGCTTGGAAAGTGGACGCACTTTCTTTCAATTGGACAACATTGACAGTCTATGCCTTCCCGCCTCTTCCTCTGCTGCCCAAAGTTCTATTAAAAGCCAGAGCAGAGAGGCCAAAAATGATTCTCATTGCTCCAGACTGGCCAAGACAACACTGGTATCCGCTCCTGAAGAGCCTGACACATTTTCCACCATGGATCCTACCTCTAGTCCCTCTTCTGTTGTCCCAGCACAACTACAAAACCCTTCACAGCCAGCTCAAAACCCTAAATCTAGCTGCATGGAGAATTCCTTGATTTCCCAACAGACTCTCCTCTCCAAGGAGGTGCAGGATGTCATCTTGGAGGCCAGAAGACCTTCTGCTAGAAAAGCCTACTCCACCAAATGGAAACGATTTTGTGCCTGGAATCAAGAAAAGGGCCAGAATCCTTGGCTAATAAATATACCTCAAATTTTACAGTACCTAGCTGAGATGTTAAACAGTGGACTTTCCTTCTCCTCCATCAAGATCCACGCTTCAGCCATTTCTTCACAATACAACACAGATCCTCCTTTATTCTCTCATCCTCTCTTAAGGCAGTTCCTCAGAGGGCAAAGAATATAAAACCCCCAAGGAAACCACCAGTCCCTGCTTGGGACCTCAACTTCGTATTGGAAAAGCTGACCCTTCCTCCCTTGAGCCAGCTTCTTCAACAGAACTACAATGCTTGTCATGGAAAACAGCCTTTCTTCTGGCTATCACCTCAGCACTTGGGTTTCTGAGCTACAGGCCCTCATGGCTGTGCAACCATTCATCATTTTCCATCAGGACAGAGTTTCCTTACGAACCAACCCTACCTTTATGCCAAAGGTAGTTTCCAGTGTAGCTTTGAATCAGGCTATCCACTTACCTACCTTTTATCCTAATCCACAAAACAAAGGGGAAAGACTACTACATTCCTTGGACATTCACAGACAACCGTTATTATTTGGACAGGACAAAGCCATTCAGGAAATCCAAGCAACTCTTTGTGTCCTATGCTACAGGTGCTCAAGGAAAGGCTATTTCCAAACAGACAATTTCAAAATGGATAGCCTACTGCATACGCTTTTGTTACTCATTTCATGGAAAAACTGTGCCTGCATGCATCAGATCCCACTCCACCAGGGCCACAGCTACCTTTGCAGCTTTCCTCAGGGGGGTCCCTACCAAGGACATTTTGGAAGCAGCCACTTGGAGTTCAGTGCACACTTTCTCCAAGCACTATCACCTTACACTATATTCTAAATCTAGAGCAGGTTTTGCCACAGCAGTCTTGCAGGGCATCCTCGCTCCTCCTAGTTCCACTTAGTGCCTACCACCCCTACTTAGCTTTGGGATTCTTCCCATCTGTAATGACTGCAGCTGTATGCACGATGAACATAGTGCAGTTTTGTACCTACCATAAATGTAGATGTTCGAGTGCTCATACAGCAAGGGAATTAAGGCCTCTACTGCTAAAACCCATTACCTTCAGAGAAAGATTCCAGAGCTTAGAAAGGTGGGGAAAAGGTGTACACCTCGCCACTTTAACCATGAGGGCATTAAACTGTCAGTTCCATATGTTAAAGTATCAACAGTTTTGTTATCTCAGTTGAAAAGCAAAATGACACAACCAGAACAACCAGATTTAAAAGAGTTGCAGGATTTGTTGCATGGTGCAGAGCAAGTGGGTAAACATACCTTGCAGTGTGGTTTTGATGCTTTAGAGGCCTCATGTAGAGCTGCTGTTAGGGGTCTGTTATCGTAGGCATGCTTGGCTCAAAGAGCAAACCTTACCAGATGATGTCAAAGCTAAATTATTAGATGCACCTCTTCAAAAGATGTATTGTTTGGTGTTAAAGCTGAGGAGGTACTAAAGAAAATGGAGGAAAAAGCGAAATCAATGCAAACAGTGAAAGATTTCCTGCAGGTACAACCTCCACGTTTCAGCAGAAACTGGCCTTCAAAAAAATGGTCCTTTCCAGCCACGGACAGACCTCAAAGGGGCAGATACAGATGCCCAAGGGGTAGAGGGCAACCTCAAGGATCTTTCAGAGCCAGACAGTGGCAAGCACCAACCCCAAGAGGTGGAGAAGATAGATCACAGTCATTTAGAAAACAGACACAATGACTTCCCCTTACACCTGCCAAGCAAAGCTTTATTGGCAGCACCTTTGGGCGGAAAACTGGCATTATTCTCAAAAAATTAGCATATTGTTACAAAAGACAAATGGATTCTGGACATTATAGACAGAGGCTACAGGTCCCACTTTCATACCCTTCCAAAAATGAGAGGCATGCCAAACCTGCCACAAAATCAAAGGGCAGAGGCACAAAAACAAATTTCACCTCTCATGGACATGAAAGCGATTCAAGAGGTACCTGCAAAAGAACAAGGTCAAGGGTTTTATTCCAGACTATTCCTGGTACCAAGGAAAGACAAAAATTGGAGACCTATCTTAGACCTATCCATCCTAAACACATATATACAGGTGCCAAAATTCAAGATGCTCACATTACAGCAGCTTCTTCCCATGCTGGGCAAGGAGTCTTGGCTGGTAACACTGGACCTCAAGGAGGCATACCTGCATGTCCCTATCAGACAAGATTGCAGAAGATACCTCAGATTTCTTGCAGGTTCAACCCATTACCAATTCTCTGCATTGCCCTTTGGCTTATCTACTGCGCCCAGAGTGTTTACGAAATGCCTGGCATCTGTAATCGCCTTCTGCAGACTACAGGAATACAAATCTACCCATATCTGGATGACTGCCTGATCCAAGCGGACAGCAAGGACATACTACTGCAGCACCTGGCGTTTGTAATAAAACTGTTGAACTTCCTGGGATACACAGTCAGCAAAAAGAAATCAAAACTAATACCCTCTCAACAAATAATTTTCCTGGGTGCCAGCTTGAATACAACCACCCAGATGGCCTACCTCACGCCAGACAAACAAGGGCAACTGTCTCAATACTTCAGCAAAATGGCAACTTTCACCAGGCTAACTGCAAGGAAAGTCCTGCAGGCTCTGGGATTCATGGCATCTTGCATCCTACTAATTCCATGTGCAAAGCTGCATATGAGGAAACTTCAATGGTACCTAAAAAACTTATGGTCTCAACACAGCCACAGCTTGGAAACAATTATACCACTCATTCCATGCCTTCAAAAGGAATTTTTGTGGTGGGCTCAAGCATGCCAAAGAAACACAGGTCTCCCTTTCTGTGTACCTCAAGCAACTCAAATCATCACAACAGATGCCTCAGACTACGCCTGGGGAGCACACATGACAGATCAGTGCATTCAGGGAAAATGGTCCCAAAAAGAAAAGCACCTACACATCAAACAAAAGGAAATGCTAGCCGTGCAAAATGCTATTATGACCTTCAAAGACCTACTGCATCCAGGCCAGCTATTGATAAGGACAGACAACACCACAGTGATGTGGTACATAAACAAACAGGGGGGAACTCATTCATACCCCCTGTGCAGGCAAGCCATGACCCTATGGAACACAGCACTGGAATTGCAAATTCAACTACAGGCACAATTCCTGCCAGGGAAGGAAAACACACTGGCAGACAACCTAAGCAGAAATATGACAGATCCACATAAATGGAAGTTGCATCCTCAAGTTTTCACAAAGATAACTCAGGCATGGGGACAGACAGACATAGATCTCTTTGCTACCCACAGAAATTACCAGTTGAAAAAATTTTGTTCAAGGACCTGTCATCCACAGGCTTGGAAAGTGGACGCACTTTCTTTCAATTGGACAACATTGACAGTCTATGCCTTCCCGCCTCTTCCTCTGCTGCCCAAAGTTCTATTAAAAGCCAGAGCAGAGAGGCCAAAAATGATTCTCATTGCTCCAGACTGGCCAAGACAACACTGGTATCCGCTCCTGAAGAGCCTGACACATTTTCCACCATGGATCCTACCTCTAGTCCCTCTTCTGTTGTCCCAGCACAACTACAAAACCCTTCACAGCCAGCTCAAAACCCTAAATCTAGCTGCATGGAGAATTCCTTGATTTCCCAACAGACTCTCCTCTCCAAGGAGGTGCAGGATGTCATCTTGGAGGCCAGAAGACCTTCTGCTAGAAAAGCCTACTCCACCAAATGGAAACGATTTTGTGCCTGGAATCAAGAAAAGGGCCAGAATCCTTGGCTAATAAATATACCTCAAATTTTACAGTACCTAGCTGAGATGTTAAACAGTGGACTTTCCTTCTCCTCCATCAAGATCCACGCTTCAGCCATTTCTTCACAATACAACACAGATCCTCCTTTATTCTCTCATCCTCTCTTAAGGCAGTTCCTCAGAGGGGCAAAGAATATAAAACCCCCAAGGAAACCACCAGTCCCTGCTTGGGACCTCAACTTCGTATTGGAAAAGCTGACCCTTCCTCCCTTCGAGCCAGCTTCTTCAACAGAACTACAATGCTTGTCATGGAAAACAGCCTTTCTTCTGGCTATCACCTCAGCACGCAGGGTTTCTGAGCTACAGGCCCTCATGGCTGTGCAACCATTCATCATTTTCCATCAGGACAGAGTTTCCTTACTAACCAACCCTACCTTTATGCCAAAGGTAGTTTCCAGTGTAGCTTTGAATCAGGCTATCCACTTACCTACCTTTTATCCTAATCCACAAAACAAAGGGGAAAGACTACTACATTCCTTGGACATTCACAGACAACTTCGTTATTATTTGGACAGGACAAAGCCATTCAGGAAATCCAAGCAACTCTTTGTGTCCTATGCTACAGGTGCTCAAGGAAAGGCTATTTCCAAACAGACAATTTCAAAATGGATAGCCCACTGCATACGCTTTTGTTACTCATTTCATGGAAAAACTGTGCCTGCATGCATCAGATCCCACTCCACCAGGGCCACAGCTACCTTTGCAGCTTTCCTCAGGGGGGTCCCTACCAAGGACATTTTGGAAGCAGCCACTTGGAGTTCAGTGCACACTTTCTCCAAGCACTATCACCTTACACTATATTCTAAATCTAGAACAGGTTTTGCCACAGCAGTCTTGCAGGGCATCCTCGCTCCTCCTAGTTCCACTTAGTGCCTACCACCCCTACTTAGCTTTGGGATTCTTCCCATCTGTAATGACTGCAGCTGTATGCACGATGAACATAGTGCAGTTTTGTACCTACCATAAATGTAGATGTTCGAGTGCTCATACAGCTGCAGTCAAGGTTACCCCCCCTCCGTTCCCTCTTAGGACAGGCCTTATGACAAACACCTTATCATAAAACCTATTTGGGGTATTCTCTTATGGTGTATTTGCTTGCAACTACTGCTTTTTGATTATTCCATATTGCATGTTTGCATAAATTTATGTTTTGCCTTCCTTCTGGGGGCACCTGACATCTGGGGCAAGAAAAACTGAAGAAAATGGTGTCGGCTGCCTCTTTTATAACCCTGCCCCACTGACGTCAGGGAAGAAGCGTCGACAACCGACGCCGGACCTAGACTTTGGAATTCGGCCAACCGAGGACCCGCCTGACGGCAGGATAACCCGTCTGTAATGACTGTAGCTGTATGAGCACTCGAACATCTACATTTATGGTAGGTACAAAACTGTACTTTATACTTATGATCCAAGCAGGACCTGGGTGTTCACTGGTCATTTGCCTTCCGATGTGCTTCGTGTCATCACATTTGGGTTATCTGCTTGCAGTAGCCCTCAGTCGGCCTGATTATCAAAGTCTTGGGTCCTGCGTTGGTTGCTGTCTCATCATCCATGACGTCAGGTAGTCAGGAGTATAAAGCATGCAGCTGACACCATTACATCAGTCTTTCTTGCCGTGTGGTGCCCGAAGCAGAAGCAGTTTGCAAGTGCCAGTCGGCCGACTCCTGAAATTTTCGTTTTTGAGTTTCAGAACCGAAGTCTTCAACTAAACCTAAGTACCCCGTTGGGGAAACTTTTTCTTGCTCTAAACCGATGTCAGTAAAAGTCAATAATTGTATTTCTTGTGGAAAGCAAATACCTCATAAAGATTTTAATTTGTACTGTATTACTTGCCTAGGCCCTGACCACGACGTACCTCGCTGTCGGTTTTGTGTCATATTTAAACAATGAACTCTTTGCTATCGATATATTTACGCTTCTAAATATTTTGGTACTCAGTTCAATTATCCAGATATGTTTTCGGTAAGCCAGCCAACTACCGACATTCCGAAAAAATGCAAAGATAAAGACAGAGAAGGCTGCCTAGGTCCAAAGCTGCCGATGACGCTTCTCCTAAGCTAGTCACCAGTTCGTCGGTACTCAGTGAGCGGCTTTCGCAGCCCCTCATACCCGCTACTTCAGATTTGCAGGCCTCTACTGAGACCCATTCAGGGTCCGGTATGCCATGAGATGTTTCAGCTGTGGAACCTGCGGATGTCTCTACCATGGATGGGTCCAGAGCCGCTGTGCAGGCACCGGCTTCTGAGGGTGTATTCAGGCCTACTGACTTGCATATTAAACCGATGCCATCTTCTTCTTCAAGGCCTAAAACTCGAACCATGCCTAGAAAACCGACACCCAGACTGCATGGTCAGGCCTCCATGCCTAAAAAACAAATGATAAGAATGGCTGAAGACCTTATTACTTTAATCAAGGGAAGCTAACCTTTCCCCTCTAAGAGACCTAGGACTGAATTTGCTTATGATACTTCTGATCAGGATTCTGAAATTTCTGTTTCCTCTGATGACCAGGGTTTACCCTTATATACCTATGAGGATTCTGATGCAGAGGACTCTATTCCCCGCTTCCCCTCCAGAGGATTTCTCTTTTGGTGAAACCTTGCATGTGCTTAGGGAGCATTTTCACTGGGAAAGCCAGGATTACTCTGATTCTAAAAAGAGGCTTAGGGATTTCTTACTCCTGCCTCAGCATAGGCATTTAGATATCCCCCCTGTACTAGAAATTGTTGATGTGCCTTTTCAGAATCTAGCTTGGCCCCAGATTCTTTACCTCCTGCTCCCAGAAAACCTGATAGATATTACAGGGTTCCTGACTCTCACAAGTTCCTTTTTAAAAATCCTACTGTGGATCCTGAGACTATTTCACAGGGACCCAGTGGCATTAAGGCTACTACTGCCAAAAATCCTACCCCCTCTGATAGAGATTCCAGGGCGCTGGATAGATGGGGTAAGAAGGTGTACACTTCTGCAACCTTGGCTATTATGGCCTTAAACTGCCAGTTTCATATGTTAAAGTATCAACAGCATATTATTGGATTGCTTAAACAGAAAATGTTGTTGATTCCTGACTGTGCTGAAAATAAGGATTTACAAGATTTAATGCTTTCTGCTGAACAAGTTGGGAAGCATACTTTGCAGTGCGGTTTTGATTCACTAGAGGCATCTTGCAGGGCTGCTGTCACTGAGGCTGTATTAGAAGGCATGCTTGGTTTAAGGAGCAAACTTTGCCATATCATGTTAAAGCTAAATTGCTGGATGCTTCATTAAATCAGGAACGCTTCTTTGGCAACAAAGCAGAAGAAGTACTTAAAAAGATGGAGGAAAAAGCTAAATCTATGCAGACTGTTAAAGATTTCCTACAAGTACCGCCTCCAAGATTTATTAGGCATTGGCCCTCTAAGAACTGGTCCTTTCCTGCCTCTTCCAGGCTTTCTCAGCCCAAACCCAGAACCAGAAAAACACCCAGGCGTCAGTCCCAGGGTACGCACAGGACTAAGCAGTGGGGGGCTCCCACTTCCAAATCAGTGAGTAGTAAGACTCCCCCTATGGTAAACTGTCTCAATGACTTAACTTTAAAACTTCCAAGCCCTTCTCAACTGACTGCTCCTTTAGGGTGAAATATTGCTCTTTAGGCAAAAAACTGGGAACTCATTACCCAGGACAAATGGGATGTTCTTCGTGTTTCACTGTTGCAGTCATTACATTTGGGTAACTTGCTGGCAGGTTGCCCTCAGTCGGCCTGATTAACAAAGTCTTGGGTCCTGTGTCGGTTGCTGTCCCTTCTTCCATGACGTCAGGTCGTCAGGGGTATAAAACTTGCAGCCGATGCCATTACATCAGTCTTTCTTGCCACGTGGTGCCTGAAGCAGAAGCAGTTTGCAAGTGCCGGTCGGCCGACACCTGAAATTTTCTTTTTCGAGTTTCAGAACCGAAGTCTTCAATTAAAAGCAAAGTACCCCGTTGGGGAAACTTTTTCTTGCTCCTTACCGATGTCAGTAAAAGTTAATAATTGCATTACATGTGGGAAGCAAATACCTCATAAGGATTTTCATTTGTACTGTATTCCTTGCCTAGGATCTGATCATAACGTACCTTGTTGTCGGTTTTGTGCTAGATTTAATCAACACACTATTAAACGTCAGTATATTTTTGCATCTAAATATTTTGGCTCACAATTTAACTATCCAGAAATGACATCGGATAGCAATCTCACTACTGGAATACCTAAAAAACGCAAAGAAAAAGGACAGAGACAGGCCGTCGAGGTCCAAAACTGACGATGCTTCTAAGCCAGTCACTAGTTCACCAGTACTCAGTGAGGCACTTTCACAGCCCCTGATGCCCGTTACATTTTATCCGCAGGCCTCTACTGAGACCCATTTGGAGTCTGGTATGCAGCAAGATGCTTTAAGTATTGAACCCTCGGATGTCTCTACCTTAGATGGGTCCGGAGCCGCTGTGCAGGCACTGGCTTCTGAGGGTGTTTTCAGGCCTAAAGATTTTTATATTAAACCGACGCCATCTTCAAAACTAAGGCTAAAATCTACTTCTGTGTCGAAAAAACTGACACTTGGGCCACGTGTGCAGGCCCCTATGCCTAAAAAGCAAATTATCAAAATGGCTGAAGATTTAATTACCTTGATCAGGGGTAGCCAACCCCCTCCTATTAAGAGGCCTAGGCAAGACATCGGTTATGAATCTTCTGATCAGGATTCTGTTTCTTCTGATTCTTCTACTGAACAGGATTTATCTATACCTACTTATGAGAACTCTGGACACAGAAGAATCCATTCCTTCTGCTTCTCCCCCGGAGGATTTCTCTTTTGGAGAAACTTTGCATACCTTAAGGGAACATTTCCACTGGGAAAGTCAGGATTTCTCTGAATCTAAAAAGAGACTTGGGGATTTTCTTCTTCTTCCTCAGCATAGGCCTTTGGCTAATCTTCCTGTTCTAGACATTGTTGATGATGTTTTTTCAGAATCTAGTATGACTCCTGATTCTATTCCTCCAGCTCCTAGTAAGCCAGATACTACAGGGTTCCTGACTCCCACAAATTCCTTTTCAAAAATCTTACTGCTGATCCTGAAACCATTTCTCAGGATCCCAACGGCATTAAGGCCTCTACTGCTAAAAATTTTAATCTCTGACTGTGTGGAAAATAAAGATTTGCAGGATTTATTACATTCAGCTAAACAAGTTGGAAAACATACTCTGAAATGTGGTTTTGATTCCTTGGAAGCCTCTTGCAGGGGTGCTGTCACTGGATCTGTGCTAAGAAGGCATGCTTGACTCAAAGAGCAAACTCTGCCTGACCATGTTAAAGCAATATTGTTGGATGCTCCTTTACAACAGGACCGTCTCTTTGGTAATAAGGCTGAAGAAGTGTTAAAAAAGATGGATGATAAAGCTAAATCTATGCAGACTGTGAAAGATTTCTTACAAGTGCAACCTCCAAGATTTAGTAGGCACTGGCCTACTAAGAACTGGTCCTTTCCAGTCCCTTTGAGAGCCGCTCAAGTCAAATCCAGACATTCCAAAGGCTCCAGGTTTCAGTCACAAGGAACTTTTAGAACAAAACAATGGGGTGCCTCCACCTCCAAATCTGGAAATAACAAGGCACCTCCCTATGTTAAACAGTCTCAATGACTTCCCTCTATAATCACCAAGCACTTACCTTTGGGGGGAAAACTGGCACTTCATGCATGAAACTGGCAACTTATTACCCAGGACAAATGGGTTTTAAATATAGTATCCCAGGGATACAGATTTAATTTCCACAAGTTGCCAATCCCAAACGGATGGCCAGATCTGCCCCCAAATCAGTGGGCAGAGGCCCAGAAACAAGTTCTGTCCCTCATGAACATGGGGGCTATTCAACCAGTGCCAGTAGAGGAAAAGGGACAAGGTTTCTATTCAAGACTTTTCCTGGTACCCAGAAAAGACAAATCATGGCGTCCAATACTGGACTTATCCACTCTAAACACATTTCTGGACATTCCAAAATTCAAGATGCTGACTCTTCAACAGTTACTACCTGTGCTAGGCAAATATGCCTGGTTGGTAACTCTAGACTTAAAAGAGGCTTACCTGCATAACCCAGTCAGGGAATCTTGCAGAAGATACCTCCACTTCAAAGCAGGCTACTTGCATTACCAGATGTTCATCGTGTTACCCTGCTGCAGTCATCACACTTGGGTTATCCTGTCATCAGGCGGTCCCGCAGTCGGCTGGAATTCCAAAGTCTTGGGCCGGCGTCGGTTGCTGTCGCCTCTTCCCTGACGTCAGTGCGCCAGGGGTATATATAAATCAACCGACGCCATTTTCTTCAGTCTTTCTTGCCGCGCAGTGCCCGAAGCAGAAACAGTTCGCAAGTGCCGGTCAGCCGACTCCTGAGATTTTCGAATTCGAATTTCAGACCGAAGTTTGCTATAAAGCTAAGTACCCCATTGGGGAAACTTTTCTTGCCTCAGACCGATGTCAAAAAAAGTTAACAATTGTATTTCTTGTGGTAAGCAAATACCTCATAAGGATTTTCATTCTTTTTACATACCTTGCCTAGGCCCAGACCACGACGTCACTTCTTGTCGGTTTTGTGCTAGGTTTAATAAGCGTACTATTAAAAGACGCTTTGATTTCGCACGACACTACTTCGGTAGGAAATTTAACTACACCATGCCTTCGGAGCAACCGACTACCAGCGTGCACAAAAAACGCAGGGATAAGGACAGACAGCCCAGGCCTAAGCCAGATTCCGAGGCCTCAGCTGATCCGGTCTACGGTTCTCCTGTCCGCAGTGAGGCTCTGACGCAGCCCCTGACTACCTCAGATCTGGAACCCGAGACCGCTACGGAAATTTTGACGGAATGTACCAGGCCGACACAGCCTTTTACTTCAAGCCCTTTCGACAACTTTGCTTCTAAAAACGTCGGTGCTACAGAAATGCCATCGGTTTCGGAAGGCATTTACAGACCGACGACTCTTACCATTAAAACGTTTTCTAAGTCGAAGATTCCTTCTAAATCTAAAAGGACTGCACTTCAGTCTCCTGCTCAAGGCCCTATGCCTAAGAAACAGATGCTCAAAATGGCTGAAGATTTGATTTCTGTAATCAGGGGTTCACAGCCCCCTCCTGACAAAAGGCCTAGGCAAGAGGAAGATTATGCTTCCTCTGAGCAAATGTCCATTTCTTCAGACTCCTCTGAGGACCAAGACTATTCTTTCTTTCCTTATGAAGATTCTGATGCTGAGGACTTTATTCCCTCAGCTTCTCCTCCTGAAGACTACTCCTTTGGGGATACTTTACACACTATGAGGTAACATTTTCACTGGGAAGGTCAGGACTACTCTGATTCAAAGAAAAGGCTCAGAGAGTTTCTTTTCCTCCCCCAACACAGACCACTTGCCATCCCACCAGTTTTGGACATTGTGGATGATGTCTATTTAGAATCCAGTTTCAACCCAGACTCTCTACCTCCTGCTCCGGCCAAGCCTGACAGATACTACAGAGTGCCTGATTCACACAAATTTCTTTACAAAAGCCCAGTGGTTGACCCAGAGATTGTCTCCCAGGGTCCTAAGGGGGCTAAGGCTTCTATGGCTAAAAACCCAGTACCTTCTGAGAGGGATTCCAGAGCACTAGACAGGTGGGGGAAAAAAGTTTACACCTCAGCCACACTAGCTATGAGGGCACTGAATTGTCAATTTCATATGCTTAAGTATCAGCAATTTCTAATCTCTCAGTTAAAGCAAAGAATAACCACTCTCCCTCAACAAACTGAATTGAAAGAAGTACAGGATCTGTTGCACGCCACTGAGCAGTTGGGCAAACATACCTTACAATGTGGGTTTGATTCTTTGGAGGCCTCCTGCAGAGCAGCTGTCACTGGGTCTGTTATATGTAGGCATGCTTGGTTAAAGGAACAAACTCTGCCTGATAATGTTAAAGCAAAACTACTAGATGCTCCCTTACAGCAGGATGTTCTTTTTGGAGTTAAAGCAGAAGAAGTTTTAAAGAAAATGGAAGAAAAGGCAAAATCTGTGCAGACAGTCAAGGATTTCCTACAAATACAACCCCCTCACTTCAGCAGAAACTGGCCAACAAAAAATTGGTCCTTTCCAGCCACTGACAGACCGCAGAGGGGTAAATACAGGCCAAGGGGCAGAGGACAACCACAAGCCCAGTATAAACCTCGCCAATGGGGCACTACAACACAGAAGGGAGGAGAAGACAGGTCTCAATCCACCAGAAGGCAAACTCAATGACTTGCACCTCATCTGGCCAAGCAATACTCTCTTGGCAGCCCCCTTGGGGGAAAACTCACACTTTTTGCAGACAACTGGTACATTGTCACAAAGGACAAATGGGTCCTAGACATAATTTCACGAGGATACATATTCCACTTTCACACCTTGCCAATGAAAAGAGGAATGCCAAACCTGCCACAAAATCAATGGGCAGAGGCACAAAAGCAAATTACAGCTCTCTTAGACATAAGAGCCATTCAACTGGTACCTACACGAGAGCAAGGCCAAGGATTTTACTCAAGACTCTTTCTAGTGCCCAGAAAGGACAATGCCTGGAGAACAATTCTGGACCTTTCAATTCTAAACACTTACTTACAAGTACCCAAATTCAAGATGCTAACACTACAGCAGCTACTTCCCATGTTGGGCAAGGAAGCATGGCTAGTAACGTTGGACCTCAAGGAGGCATACCTGCATGTCCCTGTCAGACAAAGTTGCAGAAGATACCTCCGTTTCATTGCAGGTTCAACCCATTACCAATTCTCTGCACTGTCCTTTGGCTTATCTACTGCGCCCAGAGTTTTCACAAAATGCCTGGCACCAGTAATTGCATGCTGCAGACAAAGAGGAATTCAAATATATCCATACCTGGACGACTGCCTCATCCAAGCAGAAAGCAAAGACATTCTCTTACATCATCTGGCCTTTGTAAAGCATCTACTAAACTGCCTGGGGTACACAGTAAACGAAAAGAAGTCAAAACTAGTACCCTCACAAAAAATGACATTCCTGGGTGCCAATTTGAATAGAACGGCCAAGAAGGCTTATCTTACGCCAGACAAGCAACTACAACTAACTCAATATTTCAAGACAGTGGCAGCAAAGACCCAATTAACTGCAAGAAAAATTCTGCAGGCTTTGGGCTTCATGGCATCTTGCATTCTAATAATACCATTTGCAAAGCTGCATATGAGGAAGTTACAGTGGTACCTAAAAAGCTTATGGTCTCAACACAGCCACAGCTTGGACACAATGATATCTCTCATTCCCTGCCTACAACAGGAATTTCTATGGTGGTCACAGGCATGTCACCTCAACAAGGGTCAGCCTTTCACCTTGCCCCCAGCCAGGCAAACTATCACAACAGATGCTTCAGACTACGCCTGGGGGCACACATGGCAGGGCAATGCATTCAAGGCCTATGGACTGCAGATCAAAGAAATCTGCACATAAATCAAAAAGAGATGCTAGCTGTACAGAAAGCTCTGACAGCCTTCAAGGATCTATTACATCCAGGACAACTTGCAATAAAGACGGACAACACCACAGTTATGTGGTACATAAACAAACAAGGGGGTACACATTCCTACCCTCTATGCAGGCAAGCAATGATCTTATGGAACACAGCTCTGGCCTACCAAGTCCAGTTACAAGCTCAATTCCTGCCAGGACAGAAGAACACATTGGCAGACGACCTCAGCAGAAACATCAAAGATCCCCACGAGTGGAAACTAGACCCACTGATATTTGCAATGATAACTCAAAAATGGGGCCTTCCAAACATAGACCTGTTTGCCAGTCCTCAAAACTACGAACTGGCAAAATTTTGTACAAGGACATTTCACCATCAAGCTTGGAAAGTTGACTCTCTCTCTTTCAGATGGAAAAACCTGACAGCATATGCCTTCCCTCCATTACCTCTCCTCACAAAGGTTCTTTTGAAGGTCAAAAAGGAGAGACCACGACTGATTCTCATAGCCCCAGACTGGCCACTCCAGCACTGGTACCTGCTATTGAAAAATATGGCCCACAGCCCACCATGGATATTGCCTCAAATACCCCATTTGCTCACACAACAAAACAAACAGATTCTTCACAGCCAGCTCAAAACTTTAAATCTGGCTGCATGGCAAATCAACTAAACATCCAACCACCTCCTCTTTCACAAGCAGTTCGGGTTGTTATTCTGGAAGGCAGGAGGCCAAGCACCAGGAAGGCTTATTCGGACAAATGGAAAAGGTTTTGTGCCTGGAACCAAGCTAAAGGCCAAGACACAATTCAGCCTCTCGTGCCTCACATTCTACAGTATTTAGTTGAGATGTTGCACAAAGGACTTTCCTTTTCCTCAATTAAAATCCATGCGTCATCATTTTCAGCTCACTACAACACGGATCCACCTTTATTTTCACATCCTCTTCTAAGGCAGTTCCTCAGAGGGGCAAAAAACATTAGACCACCCAGGAGAGCTCCTACACCAACATGGGACCTCAACTTTGTTCTGGAAAAACTAACGCTACCTCCCTTTGAACCAGCTTTCTCTGCAGATCTTCAGTTCCTATCATGGAAGACTGCCCTGCTCCTAGTAATAACTTCAGCTAGGAGAGTGTCAGAGCTACAGGCACTAATGGCAGTGGAACCTATCCTCATTTTTCCAGACAGAGTTTCTCTACGAAGTAATCCTTCCTTTATGCCTAAGGTGGTTTCCAGTGTAGCTTTAAATCAAACCATCCACTTACCCACCTTCTTCCCCAATCCACAGAACAAAGGTGAGAGACTCCTGCATTCCTTGGACATTGACAGGCAGTTTCGTTATTACATGGACACAACTAAGGCTTTCAGAAAAACTGACCAGCTCTTTGTATCCTATGCTACAGCTTCTCAAAGGAAGGCTATATCTAAGCAAACCATTTCTAAATGGATAGGTCATTGCATACGGTTCTGCTATACCCATCATGGGAAACCAGGTCCTGCTACCATTAGATCCCACTCTACCAGGGCAACAGCTACCTCTACAGTCTTTCTGAGGGGGGTTCCAACCAAGGAAATTTTAGAAGCTGCAACTTGGAGTTCAGTACACATCTTTACCAAACGCTATCACCTACCTCTTTACTCTAAGTCCAGGACGGGCTTCGCCACTGCGGATGTCCTTCAAGGATGCATCTGCAGTCCTAACATATGGGTTGTCCTGCCTCAGGCAGCCCTTGATCCGGGCCGGTCAAAAAAGGGTCTGGCCTCAGCTGATGTCGCACTTCACCCGACGTCATAGCTGCTGTGAATTGGGTATAAAGGCATCAGCCGACACCATTTTCCCCAGTCTTTCTTGCCGGCGGTGCGGTCGGTCAGACTACCGAAGACTTCTAAAAGCTAAGTACCCGTTGGGGACTCTTTCTTGCCTCAGCCGATGTCAGAAAAAGTAAATAATTGCTTAACGAAATAAATACCTCATAAGCTGCCTTCCTTGCTTAGGCCCAGACCACAACGTATCAGCTTGTCTAGCCTGTGCTTCCTTCAACCGGCGGACAAGTTTTTGGTCGCTTTTGCTTACAAAATGCCGTTGGAGACTCCGACTTCACAATTAGCTAAAAGCGTAAGGAGAAGGACCGACACTGGCGGTCCATGATTTCGGCGGAAACCACGGTTAAGCCAACCGCGAGTGTCCGGTTTCGCTGAAACCGAGTCCTCGGTTCTTCCGAGGCCTCACACAGCATGGCTGAATCTGCTACTGAAATTTCCCTCGGTAGCAGGCATCCAGGATTTATCAGACACTATTCCTTTAGACATATCTACTCCTGCACATGGAGCTGCTAGGCCCCCTGCATCTATGTCTATCGAGGCTTTTTCTAGGGCTAAAGCAGCTAAATCTTCCAAGGCCTTACCTGCTAAAACCCCTCCACAGGCCTACCTCTAGTTCCCAAATGCTCAGCCTGGCTGAGGACCTCATTTCTTTGATCAGGGGATCCCAACCTCACCCAGACAGGGCCTCTCAACCCCCTCCAGAGAAGAGGCCTAGAGCAGAGCCCCCTGATCCTGTTTCTACAGACTATTCCTCGGATGATTCAGAAAACTCAGAACCTCCAGAAGGCCCATATTCCCTTATGAGGATTCTGATGCAGAAGACTCCATTCCTTCTGCCTCTCCTCCTGAGGAATTTTCTTTTGGGGAAACCTTACATGCTATGAGAGAGCATTTTCAATGACAGGGCCAGGATTTTTCAGATTCAAGGAAAAGGCTAAGGACCTTTTTACATTTACCACAGCATAGGCCTTTAGCCATTCCTCCAGTACTAGCAGTTGTTGATGATGCATATAATGATGCTTGTACTGCCCTGACTCTTCCCCGGCCCCTGCCAGCCGACAGATATTACAGGGTTCGGACACACATTTTCACTTGTATAAGGCTCCTATTGCAGACCCTGAAACCATTTCACAGGGCCCAAAGCTGTAGCAGCTGCCTCAAAAAACCTCCCTCTGAAAGAGAATATGGAGCATTAGAGATGGGGTAAAAAGTTTATACTTCTGCTACTCTTTGCTAGGGCCTTAAACTGTCAATTCCACATGATTCAGTATCAGGAATTTTTGTTAGACCAGCTAAATAAAAATCTGTCCTCTCCTGAACCTATAGACCGTAAGTCCCTTCAGGATTTGGTACATAACACTCAGCAGGTCAGTAATCATTCCTTAAAATGCGGCTATGATGCTCTGGAGGCTTCCTTTAGATCAGCTATGACTGGAACAGTGATTAGAAGGCATGCATGGTTAAAAGAACAATCCTTACCAGACCATGTAAAGGCAAAGCTCCTAGATGCTCCCATGGAGAAACAAAGTTTGTTTGGTTCCCCTGCACAGCAAGTGCTAAAGAAGGTGGAAGAAAAAGCAAAATCTGTCCAGACAGTCAAGGATTTCTTACAGGTCCAGCCTCCAAGGTTTAGTAGAAATTGGCCTTCGAAGAATTGGTCCTTTCCAGACACCTCCAGAGCACAGAGAGGCAGAAATAGGCACCCAAGAGGCAGAGGTCAATCCAGAGGTGCCTACAGGGGACGTCAGTGGCAGCCTAACAACCAGAGAAGGACTGCCACAGATCCAGCTCACTTCCACAGGACAGACAGAATGACTTGGCTCTGATATACCAGGGAACAACAGCACCCTTAGGTGGAAAGCTAGCCTTATTTTCCATAAACTGGCATTGCATTACAGGAGACAAATGGATTTTACAGACAATAGACAAAGGCTACAGGTTTTACTTCCACACTCTACCAAAAAAGAGAGGAATGCCAAACCTACCACCAAACCAAAAAACAAACGCTCTAGGACAAATCAACCACCTACTAAACATGAGAGCTATAGAAAAGGTACCTCCCATGGAACAAGGGCAAGGATTTTACTCCAGGCTTTTCCTGGTACCAAGAAAAAAACCAATGGAGGCCTATTCTCGACCTGTCCGCTCTGAACACATATCTCATTGTTCCAAAATTCAAAATGCTGACCCTACAGCAACTTCTTCCCATGCTGGGCAAGGAGTCTTGGCTGGTGACTCTAGATCTCAAGGAGGCATACCTGCATGTCCCTATACGACCAAATTGCAGAAGATACCTCAGATTTCTTGCAGGATCAGAGCATTATCAATTCTCAGCATTGCCTTTTGGCTTATCTACTGTATTCACAAAATGCCTGGCATCAGTAATTGCTCATTGCAGGCTTCAGGGAATTCAGATTTATCCATACCTGGACGACTGCCTAATACAAGGGGACAGCAGGAGCAAATTAACAAAAGATTTGGAAAAGGTTATACAACTACTGCAAGCCCTGGGATACACAGTCAACATGAAAAAGTCAAGGCTGGTACCATCCCAAAGGATAACATTCTTGGGTGCAGAACTGGACACATCAAATCAGATGGCATTTCTCACAGCAGAAAAGCAAAAGCAACTACCACTCTATTTCATGGCACTAACAGCACAGAACCAGCTTACAGCAAGGAAAGTCCTGCAAGCCCTGGGTTACATGGCATCCTGCATAATATTGATACCACATGCCAGGCTGCATATGAGGAAGTTGCAATGGTACCTAAGGAATGTATGGTCTCAACACAAGCACAGTCTAGAAGCCCAGATTCCAATAATTCCATGCCTGAAACAAGAATTCCTGTGGTGGGCCCAGGCATGTCAGTTGAACAGAGGACTGCCTTTCCACAAACCTCACCCAAGCCAGACTATCACCACGGACGCCTCAGACCTAGGCTGGGGGGCACACATGGTGGACAAGTGTATACAAGGCCTATGGACACAAGACCAGCTGCACCTTCACATAAATCAAAAAGAGATGCTGGCAGTGAAACAGGCACTACAGACATTCAGACCTTTTCTTCAACAGGGTCATTTGCTGATAAGGACGGACAACACCACAGTCATGTGGTATATCAACAAACAGGGAGGCACACACTCATATCCTCTATGCCGGATGGCAATGGACCTGTGGAATGTGGCCCTGAACCTCAACATTCAACTCCAGGCCAAATTTGTGTCAGGAAAAGAAAATATACTAGCAGACACCTTAAGCAGATCTACCACGGATGCCCACGAATGGATGCTGCATCTAGACATCTTCAAAACCATTACAAAGAAATGGGGACTACCAGAAATAGACCTGTTCGCATCCCCACACAACCACCAATTGAGGAAATTCTGCACAAGGACATACCACCCTCTTGCTTGGAAGGTGGACTCCCTATCCTTCAGTTGGGAAAACATGACAGCGTATGCATCCCCACCTCTTCCTTTGATGCACAAAGTGCTACTGAAGATCAAAGAAGATCACCCAAGGATCATCCTGATAGCTCCAGACTGGCCGAAGCAGCATTGGTACCCACTACTGAGGAGTATGTCTCGGACACACGCATGGCCTCTACCTCTAGTTCCTTTACTGCTAACACAGAACAACTACAAGATCCTACATCCAAACTTGAAAACACTACAGTTAGCTGCCTGGAATATTACATAAAACAAAATAGCCCAGATTTATCTCAGAGGGTTAAGGACATTATCCTGGAGGCTCGCAGACACTCCACAAGGAAGACTTATTCAGCCAAATGGAAAAGATACCTCATTTGGAGTGCAGCAAAAGGAGAAAATGTATCATTAGCAAACATAGCTAGCATCCTGGAATACTTAGCAGAACTTTTCCACAATGGCCTGTCTTACTCCACCATTAAGATTCATGCATCAGCAATTTCAGCAACATACAACATGGATCCCCCAGTCTTCTCTCATCCTCTACTCAGGCAGTTTCTGAGAGGAATTAAAAATGTAAAGCCTCCAAGGAAGCCACCTTTGCCTACATGGGACCTTAATTTTGTGCTGGAAAAGTTAACACTTCCCCCATTCGAACCAGCAGCAACAGCAGAATTACAGTTCTTATCTTGGAAAACTGCTTTCCTGCTTGCAATCACTTCAGCAAGAAGGGTTTCTGAATTACAGGCATTAATGCCAGTACAGCCCTTCCTTATCTTCCATCAGGATAGAGTGTCCTGAGAACCAACCCTACTTTTATGCCAAAAGTGGTCTCCAGGGTATCATTGAACCAAGCAATCCACCTACCAGCATTCTTCCCCAACCCACAGAACGGGGGAAAGATTACTACATACCTTGGATGTGCACAGGCAATGCGCTACTATCTGGACAGAACCAAGACCAACAGAAAACTGACCAGCTTCTGGTAGCATATGCAACAGGAATGGAAGGAAAAGCAATTTCAAAACAGACAATCTCAAAATGGATAGGAAATTGCATTAGATTTTGTTACTCTTTTCATGGAAAGACAACTCCAGAAAACATCAGACCTCACTCCACAAGGGCTACAGCCACTACTACAGCTTTCCTACAAGGAGTGGCTACCAAAGACATTTTAGAAGCTGCTACTTTACATTTGCCAAGCATTATAATCTACCTTTATACTCCAGATCCCTAGCAGGTTTGCAACTGCTGTTTTGCAAGGGATCTTAACTACACCATAATCATCTTAGTGCCTCCTCCCCAGTTTGGCTATGGTATTCTACCCATATGTTAGGACTGCAGATGCATTCTTGAAGGACATAGTACAGTTTTGTACCTACCATAAATGTAGATGTCCAGAGGTATGCATCTGCAGTCAGGATTACCCACCCTCCTTCCTCTGTGGTACTCCTAGGGTATTTGCCCATCTTGTAGCTAGCTGGGGGAATCTATTATGGTGTATTTGTTTGTATATATGTATATACATGCTTATTTTGTTTGCTCTCTACTATTTGGAATCATTTGCATTTATCCAAATTTAGCCTTCCTAGAGGGCACCTGGCATCTGGGGCAAGAAACACTGAGGAAAATGGCATCGGCTGATGCCTTTATACCCAATTCACAGCAGCTATGACGTCGGGTGAAGTGCGACATCAGCCGAGGCCGGACCCGGACTTTGGAATCCGGCCGACTGAAGGGCTGCCTGAGGCAGGACAACCCATATGTTAGGACTGCAGATGCATACCTCTCGGACATCTACATTTATGGTAGGTACAAAACTGTACTTTCTGCAGGGCCTGATTGCCTCCACTAACCCGCTATGATACCTCCCCCCTACCTTAGCTTTGGGATTCAACCGAAGTGTGATGACGGCAGCAGGGTAACACGATGAACATAGTACAGTTTTGTACCTACCATAAATGTAGATGTTCGAGTGTTCACCCTGCTGCAGTCCAGGTTACCCTCCCTCCATCCCCTCTGATCTACTGGCAAAATCTCCTCTATGCTTTACTGATGTATTTGCTTATAGCTGAAGGGATTTTGTGTTTGTGCAGTGTTCACTCCATTTGGTACTAATTCTGACCACCTTTTTGGGGGCACCTGACATCTGGGGCAAGAAAAACTGAAGAAAATGGCGTCGGTTGCACTATATATACCCCTGGCGCACTGACGTCAGGGAAGAGGCGACAGCAACCGACGCCGGCCCAAGACTTTGGAGATCCGGACGACTGCGGGACCGCCTGACGACAGGATAACCCAAGTGTGATGACTGCAGCAGGGTGAACACTCAAACATCTACATTTATGGTAGGTACAAAACTGTACTTTCTCTGCACTGCCCTTTGGCTTATCTACTGTGCCCAGGGTCTTTGCAAAGTGCCTGGCTCCAGTAATTGCATTTTGCAGGCAAAGAAATATTCAGATATATCCATACCTGGACGATTGTCTAATTCAGGCAGAAAACATGGACATTCTTCAAAAACATCTGGCGTTTGTAAAAAGGGTTCTAACTTGTCTAGGGTACACCATAAACTAAAAGAAATCACAATCGGTACCTTCTCAAAAAATTACATTCCTGGGTGCAAGCTTGAATACAACTGCCCAGATGACTTACCTTTCACCAGAAAAGCAAATTCAGTTGATGACTTACTTCAAACAGTTGGCCACAAAAACCCTTCTATCTGCAAGACAAATTCTGCAAGCCTTAGGGTTCATGGCCTCCTGCATTCTTCTAATTCCATATGCAAGACTGCATATGAGGAAACTTCAGTGGTACTTAAAAAGTTTATGGAGTCAACATTGTCACAGCCTGGAAACAATGATTCCTATCATACCTTGTCTGCAACTAGAGTTCCTATGGTGGGCAGAGGCCTGCCACCAAAACAAGGGACTGCCATTCACTCCACCCCCTGCCGCCCAAACCCTAACTACAGACACATCAGACTATGCTTGGGGGGCTCATCTGGCAGGAAAGTGCATTCAGGGCAAATGGAGCCCAAATCAAATGCAGCTACATATCAATCAGAAAGAGATGCTAACTGTACAGAATGCACTGACAGCCTTCAAGGACTACCTTCATCCAGGACAACTAATGATAAAGACAGACAACACCACAGTTATGTGGTACATAAACAAGCTAAGAAGGTACACATTCCTACCCCCTTTGCAGACTAGCCATGGCATTGTGGAACATGGCTTTGACCTACCAAATATAATTACAAGCTCAATTCCTGCCAGGAAAGCTAAATACTCTGGCAGACGAACTAGGTAGAAATCTTATGGACCCACACGAATGAAAACTGGAACCACAGGTTTTCAGCATGTTGACACGCAAATGGGGGAGTCCAGACATAGATCTTTTTGCCTCACCCCAGAACTATCAGTTGGACAAATTCTGCACAAAAATTCATCACAAAAAAGTTTGGAAAGTGGATGCTCTATCATTCAGCTGGAAAAACATCAGTCTATGCTCTACCCCTCTGCCTCTGCTCTCCAAAGTTCTACTAAAAGTCAGACAGGACAAACCAAAAATGATTCTTATTGCTCTAGACTGGCCTTGCTAGCACTGTTACCCTCTCCTGCGCAATGTGTCACACCTTCCTCCGTGGCACCTGCCTCAGATACCTTACTTACTGTCTCAACAAAACTGCCAAATTCTGCAAACGCAGCTCCAAACTTTGAATCTTGCAGCGCGGCTGATCAACTAATTTCACCCTTGTCATCCCTCAGCAAACCTGTGATGGATGTCATTTTGTAGGCTAGAAGGCCTAGTACTAGAAAATCTTATGCTGACAAATAGAAAAGATTCTGTGCCTGGAGCCAATCACAAGGAATAAGCACTGCAATGCCCGATATTCATCAGATTCTGCAATATTTAACTGAGATGCTTCACAAGGGCCTATCTTTTTCTTCCATAAAAATCCATGCCTCAGCCATTTCAGCTCATTACAACAGAGAACCTCCCCTCTTCTCTCATCCTTTGCTAAAGCAGTATCTCAGAGGGGCCAAAAATTTAAGACCTCCCAGGAGAGTGCCAACTCCTGCATGGGACCTCAATTTTGTTTTGGAAAAAAACACTCTCCCTCCTTTTGAGCCAGCTGCTACTGCAGACCTAAAATTTCTATCCTGGAAAACAGCTTTCCTTTTAGCAGTCACTTCAGCTAGAATGATTTCAAAATTACAGGCTCTTATGGCAGTGGAGCCTTTCATTATTTTTCATCCGGACAGGGTGGCTCTCAGGACCAATCCATCTTTCATGCCTAAGGTGGTATCCAGTGTGGTTATTAATCAGACCATTCATCTGCCAACCTTCTTTCCCAATCCACAGAACAAGGGTGAGCGGATTCTGCATTCATTGGATGTACATAGACAACTTAGATTTTACTTAAACAGGATAAAATCTCTAAGAAAATCTGAACAACTATTGGTGGCATTTGCTGCAGGGGCAGAGGGAAAGGCTATTTCAAAGCAGACCATTTCCAAATGGATACGCCATTGTATTCGTTTCTGCTATATGTACCATGGTAAACCTATCCCCATGGGGATCAGATCTCATTCCACCAGGGCTGCATCTACTTCTGCAGCCTTTCTCAGAGGGGTTCCTACCAGAGGCATTCTAGAAGCTGCTACCTGGAGCTCAATTCATACATTCACCAAACATTACCATTTACCTCTCTTCTCTAAATCCAGAGCTGGCTTTGCCACTGCTGTCCTGCAGGGCCTTATAGCTGCTCCTAATGCTGTATAACTCCATCCTCCCAACCATAGCTTTGGGATTCTACCCAAATGTAATGACTGCAACAGTGATACACGAAGAACATAGTACAGTTGTGTACACTTACCATAAATGCAGATGTTCGAGTGTATTCATTGTTGCAGTCCTGGCTACCCACCCTCCAGCCCCCTGTTTTTCTCTTACTATACCTCTCCTTTCTTTTACTATGCTTAAAAGCCTTTTTGGCTTATTTGCTTTTGTTTGGAGGTATATTTTTTGTGTTTTAATTTATATACACACATATATATATATATATATATATATATATATATATATATATATATATTGCTCCCCATTTGGGGGGTACCTGACATCTGGGGCAAGAAAAACTGATGTAATGGCGTCGGCTGCATGTTTTATACCCCTGGCGACCTGACGGTCATGGAAGAAGGGACAGCAACTGACGCAGGACCCAAGACTTTGTTAATCAGGCCGACTGAGGGCAACCTGCCAGCAGATTACCCAAATGTAATTACTGCAAGAGTGTGTACACTCGAACATCTAAGTGTACACAACTGTCCTTTTTAAATATAGTTTCCCAAGGATACAGATTTCACTTCCACATGTTACCAACCCCAAACGGTTGGCCAGATCTACCCCCAAATCAGTGGGCAGAGGCTCAAAAGCAAGTACTCTCTCTCTTAAGCATAAGGGTTATTCAGACTGTACCAGAAGAGGAAAAGGGACAAGGTTTCTATTCAAGACTTTTCCTGGTACCCAGAAAAGACAACTCATGGCGTCCTATCCTGGACCTTTCTGTCCTAAACACCTTTTTGGTGATTCCAAATTTCAAGATGCTAACTCTTCACCAGTTGCTTCCTAAGCTTGGCAAGGATGCCCGGTTGGCAACACTGGACCTAAAGGAGGCCTACCTGCACATTCCAATCAGGAAATCTTGCAGAAGATACCTACGCTTCAAAGCAGGCTACATGCAATGCATTATCAGTTCTCTGCACTGCCCTTTGGCTTAACTACTGCACCCAGGGTATTCACAAAGTGCATAGCTCCAGTCATTGCTTTTTGCAGGCAAAGAAATATTCAAATATACCCATACCTGGATGATTGTCTAGTTCAGGCAGAAGGCCAGGACATACTTTTGAATCTTCTGCCATTTATACAAAAGGTGCTAACTTGTCTGGGGTACACCGTAAACGAAAAGAAATCACATCTTGTATCCTGTCAACAAATTATATTCCTGGGAGCAAGCTAGAACACAACTTCCCAGATAGGTTTCCTCACGCCAGAGAAACAAATTAATTTGACAACTTACTTCAAACTAATGGCAATAAAAACCCTGCTATCCTGCAGCCCTGGGGTTCATGGCCTCCTGCATTCTCCTAATTCCATGTGCAAGACTTCATATGAGGAAACTACAATGGTATCTAAAAAGCCTATGGTGTCAGCATTCTCAGGATCTAGAAGCAATGATTCCTATCATACCTTGCCTGCAGTTAGAGTTCTTTTGGTGGGCAGAGGCCTGCCACCAAAACAAGGGACTACCAATCTCTCTACCCCCTGCCACCCAAACCCTAACAACAGACGCATCAGACTATGCATGGGGGGCTCACCTAGCAGGGAAGTGCATTTAGGGCAAATGGAACCCAAGTCAAATGCACCTGCATATCATTCAAAAAGAAATGTTAGCTGTACAGAATGCTCTGACAGCCTTCAAGGCCAACATTCTTCCAGGACAATTAATGTAAAGACAGACAACACCACTGTTATGTGGTACATAAACAAGCAGGGAGGTACCCATTCATACCCCCTCTGCAAACTAGCCATGACTTTGTGAACAGAGCCTTGAGCTATCAAGTGCATCTACAGGCTCAATTCCTGCCAGGAAAGCTAAATACAGTGGCAGAAGAACTAAGCAGAAATCTCATGGACCCACATGAGTGGAAACTGGAATCAAAGACTTTCAACATGTTGATAAACAAATGGGGTGCCCAGATATAGACCTGTTTGCCTCCCCCCAAAACTACCAATTGGACAAATTCTGCACAAGGACTCCCCACAAACAAGCTTGGAAAGTGGATGCCTTGTCCTTCAACTGGAAAAATCTATCAGTTTATGCCCTTCCTCCTCTGCCTCTCCTCTCCGAAGTACTACTAAATATCAAACAGGACAAACCAAGGATGATACTGATTGCACCAGACTGGCCACGCCAACACTGGTACCCGCTCTTGTGCAGTGTGTCACTGCTGACGCCATGGCACCTGCCTCAGACCCCTACCCTGCTGTCCCAGCAGGAGGACCAGATTCTGCATCGTCAGCTTCAATCCCTGAACCTGGCAGCTTGGCTAATTAGCTAATCTCTCCATTACCATCTTTAAGTAAACAAGTTTTGAAGGTCAGTTTGGAGGCAAGGAGGCCTTGCACTAGAAAATCTTATGCTGAAAAATGGAAAAGATTCTTTTCCTGGAACCAAACTCAAGGGATGGGCACAGCAGCGCCCAATTTACCTGAGATTCTTTAATACTTAACTGAGATGCTTCACAAGGGCTTTTCATTTTCCTCCATCAAAATTTATGCCTCATCCATTTCAGCTCATTACAGCACAAGCCACCCCTCTTCTCTCATCCACTGCTCAAGCAGTTTCTCAGAGGAGCCAAAAATGTAAGACCACCCAGGAGAGCCCCAACTCCAGCCTGGGACCTTAACTTTGTATTGGAAAAACTCACTCTACCTCCTTTTGAGCCAGCTGCAAGTGCAGACTTAAAAATTCCTTTCTTGGAAAACAGCCTTCCTTTTAGCAATCACTTCAGCAAGAAGGGCTATCTGAGTTACAGGCCTTTATGGCAGTGGATCCTTTCATCATCTTTCATGCGGACAGGGTGTTCCTCAGGACCAATCCCTCCTTCATGCCCAAGGTAGTTTCCACTGTGGCTCTTAATCAGTCCATTCATTTGCCAACCTTCTTTTCTAATCCACAGAACAAAGGGGAATGGATACTGCACTCCTTGGATGTGCACAGACAACTTAGATTTTACTTGGACAGGACTAAACCTCAAAGGAAATTTGAACAGCTGCTGGTGGCATTTGCTGCAGGGGCAGAGGGAAAGGCCATTTCAAAGCAAACCATTTTTAAATGGATAGGCCATTGCATTCATTTCTGCTATAGGTACCATGGAAAACCTATCCCACAGGGGATAAGACCACACTCAACCAGGGCTGCATCGACCTCTAAAGCCTTTCTCAGAGGTGTCCCTACCAGGGACATCCTAGAAGCTGCTACCTGGAGTTCTGTACATACCTTCACCAAGCATTACCATTTGCCAATTTTCTCTAAATCCAGAGCTGTTTTTGCCACTGCAGTCTTTCAGGGTCTTATAGCTGGTCCTAATGCTATCTAAATTTCTCCTCCCATCCTTAGCTTTGGGAATCTACCCAAATGTGATGACTGCAACAGTGAAACACTAAGAACATAGTACAGTTGTGTACACTTACCATAAATGTAGATGTTTGAGTGTATTCACTGTTGCAGTCCTGGTTACCCTCCCTCCAGCCCCCTGTCTTCTTTTGGCTATAACTCTATTCTCCTTTACTATGCTTAAAAGCTTTTTGGTGTATTTGCTTTTTGTTGGAGGTATAATCTTGCATATATATATTTAAGTGCTTCCCATTAGGGGGGCACCTGACATCTGGGGCAAGAAAAACTGATGTAATGGCTTCGGCTGCATGCTTTTTACCCCTGACTACCTGACGTCATGGAAGATGAGACAGCAACCAACGCAGGACCCAAGACTTTGATAATCAGGCCGACTGAGGGCTACTGCAAGCAGATAACCCAAATGTAATGACTACAACAGTGAATACACTCGAACATCTACATTTATGGTAAGTGTACACAACTGTACTTTTTTTGGTGCATGTTTTATTCCAGGATGTGGACGTTTATTTTTTATTGTTCCCAACATTGTTCTTTCAGTGCTAAGCTTGCCTGTCTTTGCTCTCAGGAAAGCTCTGAAGGGTTTCACTCCCAAACCTGTCTTTTAGTCAGGTCAGCCTGAGCTGCTTGACAGTTTGGATATGTCTAAGGTGCCCTAAAGCTTTGGAGGCCGGCCAGCTGTTATATCCTTGGCAGGATATAACCCATTTAAGGCTACTGCAGCAGCGATCTTTTGAATATTTGCTGTTATAGTAAGTTCAGCTTACATAGCTGTGCTTTACCTATTCACTGTGTAGGTGTCAAATCTTTAAGGTAATGTCTTGATTACCAGGAATGTGCTTTTAGTGGTTGTGGGTAAGCTGGTAGTCTTTAAGGTTAGGTGTACCTATGTTAGTGTTTTAAGACATAGGAATAAATCTGTTGTGGGATTTGCTGTTTGTTTCATGGTGTCAGTTACAGGTGTTTGTCATTTAAAATTCTTTGCTGCACTTACTGTGCAATTAAATGTATTAAAAAGCTTGTTGTCTGTTGTTAGGTAGAGTTTTTTTTACTTTACAATTATTGTGCTACCAGATGTTCTTCGTGTTTCACTGTTGCAGTCTTCACACTTGGGTTATGTACCTGCAGGTAGCCCTCAGTCGGGCCGAATACCAGAGACTTAGTATTTCTGCGTTGGATTCTGTCACTCTAGGACTGACGTCAGGTCATCAGGGGTATAAAAACAGGCAGCTGACACCATTCACGGGATTCTGTCACTCTAGGACTGACGTCAGGTCGTCAGGGGTATAAAAACAGGCAGCTGACACCATTACACCAATCTTTCTTGCTGAGGAGCATGAAGGAGAAGCAGTTCGCACCAGTGCCGGTCGGCCACTGAGTTTTTGTTTACGAATTGAATCATCCTGAAGTCTTCTAAAGCTAAGTACCCCATTGGGGATCCTTTTTCTTGCTCTAACCAATGTCAGAAAAAGTTAACAATTGTCTTACCTGTGGAAAACAAATACCTCACAGAGATTTTCATTCTTACTACGTCCCCTGTTTAGGCCCTGACCACGACATCCCTCGTTGTTAGTTTTGTGCCTTGTCTAACACCCGAACCATTCGTTGTCGGGCTATCTTTGTCACTAAATTCTTTCGCTGTCATTCTGCATATTACAAAATGGCTTCAATAAGCCATCCGACTACCGAACTTCCAAAAAAATGTAAAGATAAAGACAGAGACAGGCCGCATAGGTCCAAAACTGCCGACGATGCTTCCATTAAGCTAGTCACCAGTCAGCCAGTACTCAGTGAGGCACCTTTGCAGCCCTGATGCCTGCTTCTACAGATTCACAGGCCTCTGCTGAGACCCATTCGGAGTCTGGTATGCCTTGAGATGCTACTTCAACTATGGAACCTGCGGATGTCTCTACCTTGGATTGGTCTGGAGCCGCTGTGCAGGCACCGGCTTCTGAGGGTGCATTCCGACCTACCGATGTTCAAATTAAACCAACAACTTCATTTTTAACTAAAACTACCGAGTTTCTCAGGCCCAGAGTATGCACTACGCCTAGAAAACCAATGACCAAAGCACATGCTCAAGCTCTCATGCATCAAAAACAAATGCTTAGAATGGCTGAAGATCTTATTACCCTAATTAGGGAAAGCCAGCCTTCCCCTGCTAAGAGACAAAGAATTGAGTTTCATTCTGATTCTACAAACCAGGAGTCCGATGACTCTGACCCTTCTGATTATCAGGACATGCCCTTATCAGCCTATGAGGATTCAGATGCAGAGGAATCCATTCCCTCTGCCTCCCCTCCAGAGGATTTTTCTTTTGGTGAAACCTTGCATACTTTGAGAGCATTTCCGCTGGGAATGCCAGGACTACCCTCAGTCCAAAAAGAGACTCAGAGAATTTTTGGAGTTGCCCCAGCACAGGCCTCTAGCTATACCCCCTGTCCTGGATGTTGTAGATGATGTCTTCATGGAATCCAGTCTTACTCCATACACTTTATCCCTGGCCCCTAGAAAACCTGACAGGTACTACAGAGTACCTGATTCTCACAAATTTCTCTTTAAGAATCCTACTGTGGATCCAGAAACCATTTCCCAGGGACCTAAAGGGATTAAGGCAACTACAGCCAAAAACCCTTCCCCTTCAGACAGGAATTTCAGGGCTTTAGACAGATGGTGTAAGAAGGTATATACCTCTTCAACTCTTGCCACCAGGGCATTGAATTTCACATGTTGAAATACCAGCAACATATTATGGAACTAATTAAACAAAAAATGGTGTTACTTCCAGATTGTGCAGAAATAAAGATTTACAAGAGTTAATGCATTCTGCAAACCAAGTCAGTAAGCATACTTTGCAGTGTGGCTTTGATGCTCTGGAAGCAGGGCTGCAGTCACTGGGTCTGTACTGAGAAGGCATGCTTGGCTGAAGGAACAAATATTGCCAGATCATGTCAAATCAAAATTATTAGATGTGCCTTTAAATAAGGACTGTTTGTTTGACACCAAAGCAGAAGAGGTTCTTAAAAAGATGGAAGAAAAAGCTAAATCTATGCAAACTGTTAAAAAATTCTTACAAGTGCAGCCACCTAGATTCAGTAAGCATTGGCCTTCTAAAAATTGGTCCTTTCCAACCCCTTCCAGGCCTTCTCAGTCCAAACCCAGGGGAAACTGGCCACCCAGACTACAGTCTCAGGGCATGCAGAGATCTAAACAGTGGAGTGCTCCCACCTCAAAAACAGGGAGTGGTAGGCCACCCCGTTATGGAAAGAGTTCACAATGACTTTTCAGTTATCCTTCCCAGCCCTGCCCAATTACTTGTGCCCCTTGGAGGAAAACTTGAACTTCATGCAAAAAACTGTATGTCCATTACTCAGGACCGATGGGTGCTAAACATTGTATCCCAGGAGTACAGATTCTACTTCCATTCACTGCCAACCCCAAGTGGGTTTCCAGACCTTCCTCCAAACCGGTGGGCAGAGGCTCAAAAGCAAATACTTTCCCTGCTCAATATCAGAGCTATTCAACCTGTTCCAGTAGAACAAAGGGG
This sequence comes from Protopterus annectens, assembly GCF_019279795.1. NCBI lineage: Eukaryota > Metazoa > Chordata > Ceratodontiformes > Protopteridae > Protopterus > Protopterus annectens. Next base: position 391,501,947 of record NC_056728.1, read on the forward strand.
GCAGGGTTTCTACACCAGACTTTTCTTGATGCCCAGAAAAGAGGGCTCTTGGTGCCCAATCCTGGCTCTATCAATTCTCAACACCTTTCTGGTGGTCTCAAAATTCAAAATGCTTACCCTGCAACAGCTTCTCCCTATGATAGCAAAGGATGCCTGGTTAGTCACCTTAGACTTAAAAGAAGCTTATCTGCACATCCCCATAAGGGAGTCTTGCAGGAAATATCTGCACTTCATGGCAGGCTGTATGCACTGTCCATTCTCTGCACTTCCCTTTGGCTTATCTACTGCGCCCAGAGTATTCTCAAAGTGCCTGGCTGCAGCCATTGCATACTGTAGGCAGAGAAATATCCAAATTTTCCCATACTTGGACGATTGCCTGGTTCAGGCGGACAGTTAGAAATTGCTACTTCAGCACCTGGCATTTGTAAAAAGCCTCCTCACTTCAATAGGGTACACCATCAATGAAAAGAAATCACAACTGGTGCCCAGTCAGAAAATTGTATTCCTGGGAGAAAGCTTGAACACAACTTCCTAGATGGCATTTCTCACTCTTTGACCAACTACTTCAAACAAATGGCCACCAAAACCCAGATATCTGCAAGAAAAATACTGCAAGCCCTAAGGTTCATGGCCTCATGTATTCTGCTAATTCCATATGCAAGACTGTATATGAGGAAACTTCAATGGTGCTTAAAAAGTCTTTGGTGCCAACATTCTCAGGACCTGGAAACAGTCATTACAATCATTCCTTGTCTATGGGCAGAGTTCCTTTGGTGGGTAGAAGCATGCAACCACAGCAAGGGACTGCCTTTCACTCAACTCCTCGCCACCAAAACTATGACAACAGATGCATCAGGCTATGCATGGGTGGCTCACATGGCAGGCAAATGCATCCAGGGCAAGTGGAGCCCAGGCCAAATTCTTCTGCACATCAATCAAAAAGAGATGCTAGCTGTACAGAATGCTCTGACAGCCTTCAAGTACCTAATCCTTCCAGGACAGCTGCTGATAAAAACAGACAACACCACAGTTATGTGGTACATAAACAAGCAGGGGCAAACCCATTATTACCCACTGTGCATGTTAGCCATGGCCCTGTAGAACACAGCCATAAGCAACCGAGTGCATCTACAAGCTCAATTCCTGCCAGACAAACAAAATTCACTGGCAGATGACTTAAGCAGAAATCTCCTAGATCCACACAAGTGGAAATTGGAGCCCAACACCTTCAACCTTCTAATCCAGAGGTGGGGGACACCGAAGGTGGACCTCTTTGCCTCCCCCGAAAACCACCAGTTGAGCAAATTTTGCACCAGGAACCCTCACAGCAGGGCCTGGAAGGTGGATGCCCTATCCTTCCAATGGGAAAAACCTCTCAATTTATGCCTTTCCCCCTCTGCCCCTCTTCTCAAAAGTACTACTCAAGAGCAAACAGGACAGGCCAAGGGCAATTCTTACTGCCCCAGACTGGCCACGCCAGCACTGGTACCCACTCTTACACAGTCTGACAACAGTGCCAAACTGGCTTCTTCATCAGACTCCTACCCTGCTGTCTCAGCTGCATCCACAGTTACAAACCCTAAACTTTGCAGCCTGGCTTATCCCCCTGAATACACCACCAGCAACCCTCAGCAAACAGGTGCTGGATGTCATTCTTGAAGCCAGAAGGCCTAGTACTAGGAAATCCTATGTTGAAAGATATTGTTCTTGGAATCAGTCTCAAGGAAAGGACACAGCAGTGCCCTCCTTACCTCAAATCCTGGATTACCTAGCAGAGCTGTTCCACAGATGCCCATCCTTCTCCTCCATTAAGATTCATGCCTCTGCCATCTCAGCTCATTATAATACTGAGCCACCACTATTTTCTCACCCACTCATCACACAATTCCTGAGAGGGGCTAACAATGTAGGCCCCCTAGGAGACCACCCACCCCTCCTGGGACCTTAACTTTGTAATGGAAAAGCTCACGCTTCCCCTTTTTGAACCTGCTGCTTCAGCTGAGTTAAAATTCCTCTCTTGGAAAACAGCTTTGCTTTTAGCCATAACTTCAGCAAGAAGAGTGTCTGAGTTACAGGCACTAATGGCTGTGGAACCCTTCATTATTTTCCATGCTGACAGGATTTCCCTCAGGACTAACCCGTCCTTTATACCTAAGGTGATGTCCAGTGTGGCTCTAAACCAATCCATCCATTTGCCAACTTTCTTCCCTAATCCTCAGAACAAAGGGGAAAAGATCCTGCACTCCTTGGACGTGCACAAACATCTCATGTTCTACCTTGACAGAACTAAACCTTTCAGAAAATCTGACCAGCTGCTAATCAGCTTTGCTTCAGGGGCAGAGGGCAAGGCCATTTCAAAGCAAATAATTTCCAAATGGATAGCACACTGCATCCATTTCTGCTACATCATGGAAAACCTAACCCACAGGGGATCAGACAGCATTCCACTAGGGCTATTTCCACCTCTACAGCATTTCTCAGGGGAGTCCCTACCAGGGACATTCTGGAAGCTGCAACCTGGAGATGTTCATCGTGTTTCACTGTTGCAGTCCTAACAAATGGGTTATCTGGCTCCCGGTAACCGTCAGTCAGCTAGAATACCAAAGGTAAGTAAAAATGCCATTGGTTGCCGTCAGTTGTAAAGGATGTCAGGGTGACCGATACAAAAGGAGGCAGCCAACGTCACTTCCTCAGTCTTCCTTGCCACGGAGCCCGAAGCAGACGCTTTACATGCACGAGTTCCGGTCGGCAGTTAATCTTTGTTGGTTTCCGACTACAAGAGTTGAAGTCTACTAAAACTAAGTACTCCATTGGGGATCCTCTTTTCTTGCCTTAACGAATGTCAGAAAAAGTTAATAATTGCCTTACCTGTGGAAAGCAGATTCCCCATAGAGATTTTCATTCCTATTGCATTATTTGTTTAGGCCTTGACCACGACGTTCCTAAGTGCGATCTCTTTGCCTCTTTTAATCCGCATACTATCCATTGTTGGGCTAAGATTTTGGCTAGGCATTTTGGAGTTTGGCCTAAGTTCATTGGTATGGCATCTGCTGGTCTTCAGGCTTCGTATGTTCCAAAGTAATGTAAGGATAAGGACCGTGACAGGCCTCAGAAAGCTAAGCCCTCAGATGAGGTTTAGTTCGTCGTCATTCAGGCGGTAGCCAGTGAAATGCCTTTGCAGTCCATGCAGTCCGCAGATGTACCACCACAGGCCTTGAATGAGTCTGAGTCCCTTAGGCCTTCAGTCTCCATTTTGCCTTTCGACTTGTCGCCGGTCGCCTCTTCTACTGGAGCCAGAGCTGCTAAGCTGATTCCGGTGTCCGAGGCCTCCGTTTTGCATTCTGACAGCAAACGTTTTCCTTCAACCTCTGCTGCAACATTAGGGATGTTCATCGTGTTTCACTGTTGCAGTTATTACATTTAGGTAATCTGCTGGCAGGTTGCCCTGAAAGTCGGCCTGATTAACAAAGTATTGGGTCCTGCGTTGGTTGCTGTCCCTTCTTCCATGACATCAGGTCATCAGGGGTATAAAACATGTAGCCGACGCCATTACATCAGTCTTTCTTGACGCACGGTGCCTGAAACAGAAGCAGTTCGCAAGTGCCAGTCGGCTGATTCCTGAAATTTTCATTTTCGAGTTTCAGAACTGAAGTCTTCAACTTAAAGCTAAGCACCCTGTTGGGGAAACTTTTTCTTGCTCCTTACCGATGTCAGTAAAAGTTAATAATTGTATTACTTGTGGGAAGCAAATATCTCATAAGGATTTTCATTTGTACTGTATTCCTTGCCTAGGCCCTGACCACGACGTACCTTGCTGTCGGTTTTGTGCTTTATTTAATCAGTGCACTATCCGTCGTTGGTACATTTTTGCTTCTAAATATTTCAGTTCTCCGTTTAATTATCCAGAAATGACTTTGGTTAGCCATCCGACTACCGGAATACTGAAAAAATGCAAAGAAAAAGACAGAGACAGGCCGTTGAGGTCCAAAATTGCCGACGACGCTTCTCCTAAGCCAGTTGCCAGTTCGCCGGTACTCAGTGAGGCGCTTTCGCAGCCCCTGATACCCGCTACTTCTGATTCGCAGGCCTCCACTGAGACCCATTCGGAGTCCAGTATGCCACGAGATGCTTCACATATGAAACCTGCGGATGTCTCTACCTTGGATGGGTCCAGAGCCACTGAGCAGGCACTGGCTTCTGAGGATGTATTCAGGCCTACAGACTTGCATATTAAACCGACTCCAACGTCACTGCTAAGGCCTAAATCTCGATCTATGTCTAAAAACACGATGCCCAGGCCACATGTTCAGGCCCCTATGCCTAAAAAACAAATGATCAAAATGGCTGAAGATTTAATTACTCTAATCAGGGGTAGTCAACCCCCCCACTCCCTCCAAGAGGCCTAGAATTGAATTTGACTATGAATCTTCTGAACAGGACTCTGTTTCTTCTGACTCTTCTAATGATCTGGGTTTGTCCATACCTACTTATGAGGACTCTGATGCAGAGGATTCCATTCCCTCTGAATGTTCATCGTGTTTCACTGTTGCAGTCATTACTCTTGGGTTATCCTGCTGGCAGGCTACCCTCAGTCGGCCAAAATTCCAAAGTCTAGGTCCGGCGTCAGTTGCTGTCGCCTCTTCCCTGATGTCAGTGCGCCAGGGGTATAAAAGATGCAGCTGATGCCATTTTCTTCAGTCTTTCTTGCCGCGCGGTGCCCGAAGCAAAAGCAGTTTGCAAGTGCTAGTCGGCCAACTCCTGAGATTTTCAAATCTGAATTTTAGAACCGAAGTCTTCATTAAAGCTAAGTACCCTGTTGGGGAAACTTTTTTCTTGCTCCAGACCAATGTCAGAAAAAGTTAACAATTGTATTTCTTGTGGGAAGCAAATACCTCATAAGGATTTTCACTCTTACTGTATTCCTTGCCTAGGCCCTGATCACAACGTTGCTAGCTGTTGGTTTTGTGCTAGATTTAACCAACACACTGTCAAGCGTCAGTTTGATTTTGCATTTCATTACTTTGGCCGAAGATTTAATTATATAATGCCGTCAGACCAGCCGACAACCGGAGTTTACAAAAACGCAAGGACAAGGAAAAGGATAGGCATCCGAGGTCCAAAACCGAAGACAAAGCCTCTGCTAGGCCAGTCGCCGGTTCGCCGGTTCTCAGTGAGCGCTTTTGCAGCCCCTGGCGCCCACTACCTCAGAGCCATAGGCCGCTTCCCACTCCCATGTGGAGCCAACTGGCCTCTGGAAACTCAAGGTATTAGACACTTGGAAATCATTCCCTCAGATGGGTCCGGAGCTGCTGAGCAGGCATCGGCTTCTGAGGGTGATTTCAGACCTACACAACTATATATTAAGCCATCTTCAGCTTCAAAGACAAAGACTAAAACAGCTCTAAAGACAAAGAAACAAGTACAGCATTCTCCTTCTCAGACTTCCATGCCTAAAAAACAGATGCTCAAAATGGCCGAAGACCTAATTAGTTTGATCAGGGGCTCCCATCCCCCTCCTGATAAGAGGCCTAGGCAAGAGACTGAGTATGATTTTTCTGATCAGGTTTCTATTTCCTCTGATTCCTCTTCTGAACAGGATTACTCCATGCTTCCCTATGAGGATTCTGATGCTGAAGAATCTATTCCTTCAGCCTCTCCTCCTGAGGATTATTCTTTGGGGGAAACCCTACATATCATGAGGGAGCATTTCCACTGGGAGAGCCAAGTTAATTCTGAATCTAAGAAAAGGCCTAGAGACTTTCTGCTACTTCCTCAGCACAGAACCCTTGCTATTCTACCCATCCTGAATATTGTATATGATGTATTTTCAGAGTCCGGTCTGTCCCCTGACTCTTTACCCCCTGCACCTGCTAAGCCAGACAGGTACTACAGGGTCCCGGATTCTCATAAATTCCTATATAAAAACCCTGCTGCTGACCCAGAAACTATATCTCAGGGTCCCAAAGGGGTTAAAGCTTCCACTGCAAAAAACCCTGTCACCTCTGATAGGGATTCTAGGGCTCTAGACAGATGCTACCCTGGCTGTAAGGGCTTTAAATTGTCAATTTCATATGCTTAAATATCAGCTATATTTAATGTCACTGCTTAAACAGAAGTTGTTGACAAATACTGAAGGTTCAGAGAACAAAGAATTGCAGGATTTATTGCATGCAGCTGAACAAGTGGGAAAGCATGCTTTGCAATGTTGTTATGATTCACTGGAGGCCTCTTGCAGGGCCGCTGTTACAGGTTCTGTTATTAGAAGGCATGCTTGGTTAAAGGAACAGAATCTGCCTGATCATGTTAAAGCAAAATTATTAGATGCACCATTACAGCATGATACTTTGTTTGGTACTAAAGCAGAAGAGGTGTTGAAAAAAATGGAGGATAAAGCAAAATCCATGCAGACAGTCAAGGATTTCTTACAGGTACAGCCACCCAGGTTTAACAGGAACTGGCCCACTTAAAATTGGTCCTTTCCAGTGTCAGACCACAAAGAGGCAGATACAGGCACCCCAGAGGCAGATCTCAGCCCCAAGGCTCATACAGGCCTAAACAATGACTACAACAACTACCTCCAAAAGCGGACAAGACAAATCACAACCTTACAGGAAACAGTCCCACTGACTTTCCTCTACCAGATCCAAGCACTTTTCTTTTGGCAGCCCCCTTAAGGGGAAAACTAGCACTTTTTTCATCAAATTGGCAAATGATTACCAAAGACAAATGGGTCCTGAACATAGTCTCCCAAGACTACAGGTTCCATTTTCACACCCTACCAAGGTCAAAAGGTATGCCAGACCTGCCACACAATCAATGGGCAGAGGCACAAAAACAAATTACAGCCCTCATGGACATGAGGGCCATTCAGCAAGCTCCCCAACAAGAGCAGGGCCAAGGATTTTACTCCAGACTTTTTCTAGTACCCAGAAAGGACAAAACCTGGAGACCAGTACCGGACCTGTCAATTTTAAATACGTTTCTGGAAGTTCCAAAATTCAAGATGCTGACTGTACAGCAGCTACTGCCTATGCTGGGCAAGAAGACTTGGCTCGTAACTTTGGACCTAAAAGAGGCATACCTGCATGTCCCAATCAGACAATCTTGCAGAAGATACCTCAGATTCATAGCAGGCTCAATGCATTACCAATTCTCTGCACTGCCCTATGGCTTATCTACTGCACCCAGGGTCTTCACAAAATGCCTGGCACCAGTAATAGCGTTTTGCAGACAAAAAGGAATTCAAATATATCCCTACTTGGACGACTGCCTAATTCATTCTGAAGCATTCTGAAGCATCTGGCATTTGTAAAAAGACTACTAATTGGCCTAGGGTACACAGTAAACGAAAATAAACCAAACGTAGTGCCCTCTCAAGAGATAATATTCCTGGGTGCAAGCTTAAATACAACTGCCCAGATGGCTTATCTCACGCCAGACAAACAAAAGCATCTGACTACTTACTTCAAGAAATTGGCAACACAAACCCACTTATCTGCAAGGAAAATCCTGCAGGCCTTGGGTTTCATGGCATCTTGCATTCTACTAATTCCATATGCCAGACTGCATATGAGAAAACTACAATGGTACCTAAAAAGTGTTTGGACTCAGCATTGCCACAGCCTGGAGACAGTAATTGCACTCATTCCCTGCCTACAACAGGAGTTTCGATGGTGGGCAGAAGCCTGTCACCACAACAAGGGTCTGCCATTCAGTTTACCCACAGCCAGATAGACACTGACAACGGATGCATCAGATTATGCCTGGGAGCCCATATGGCAGGAAAATGTATTCAGGGCACATAGTCTGCAAACCAGATGCATCTTCACATCAATCAGAAAGAGATGGTAGCTGTTCAAAATGCCCTGACAGTTTTCAAGGACCTGCTTCATCCAGGACAGTTACTGATAAAGGCAGACAACACTACGGTCATGTGGTACATAAGCAAGCAGGGAGGTACACATTCCTACCCCCTATGCAGACAAGCAATAACCTTATGGGACACAGCATTGGCTTTTCAAATTCATCTGCAAGCACAATTCCTGCCAGGAAAAACAAATTCTCTGGCAGACGAACTAAGCAGAAACCTCATGGAAACCCACGAATGGAAACTGGATCCACAAGTCTTCAGCATGATAATAAAGAAATGGGGATGCCCAGACATAGATCTATTTGCCTCCCCTCACAACTGCCAATTGCAGAGATTTTGCACAAGGATTTATCACAAGCAAGCATGGAATGTGGACACCCTATCCTTCAGCTGGAAAAATCTAATGGTATATGCTTTTCCCCCACTGCCTCTCCTTCCCAGGGTACTCCTAAAGGTCAGACAAGAGAAGCCAAAAATGATACTGATTGCACCAGACTGGCCACGCCAGCACTGGTACTAAATCCTAAAGAGCTTGTCTCAAGGTCCAGCATGGATATTGCCTCAAACGTCTCACTTGCTGACCCAACAAAACAATCAGATCCTGCACAGTCAGCTCAGGACCTTAAATCTGGCAGCATGGTGGATAATGTAGCCATTCAGAACACTCCTCTTGCAAAAGCTGTTATGGATGTTATTTTGGAGGCCAGGAGGCCCAGCACCAGAAAATCTTATGCAGAAAAATGGAAGAGATTCTGTGCTTGGAACCAGGAACAAGGCATTGACACATGTGTACCAAATATCCCTCAGATTTTACAATACCTAACTGAGATGCTGAACAAAGGCCTTTCCTTCTCATCAATTAAGATTCATGCCTCTGCCATTTCAGCCCCATTACAATATGGAACCACCTATTTTTTCTCATCCTTTAATAAGGCAGTACCTCAGAGGGGCCAAAAACATTAGGCCTCCCAGGAGAGCACCATTTCCGGCCTGGGACCTCAATTATGTTTTGGAAAAACTCACACTGCCTCCTTTCAAGCCAGCATCAACAGCAGATATAAAATTCTTATCCTGGAAAACAGCTCTGCTCCTAGCAATAACCTCTGCGAGACGGGTCTCGGAGTTACAAGCACTCATGGCTGTGGAACCTTTCATCATTTTTCATCCAGACAGAGTTTCTCTGAGGACAAACCCTACATTTATGCCTAAGGTGGTGTTCAGTGTGGCCCTTAACCAAACCATTCACTTGCCAACCTTTTATCCTAATCCACAGAACAAGGGTGAGAAAATTCTGCATTCTTTGGACATACACAGGCAGTTACACTTCTACTTGGACAGAACTAAAGCTTTCAGAAAGACTGAGCAACTTTTAGTATCATATGCTGCAGGATCACAAGGAAATGCTATCTCAAAACAGACTGTTTCAAAATGGATAGGCCATTGCATCCATTTCTGCTATTTTCAACATAGCAAATCATTGCCTAAGGGCATTAGGCCTCATTCCACCAGAGCAGCAGCCACTTCAGCAGCCTTCCTCAGAGGAGTACCAACCAAAGATATCTTAGAGGCTGCAACTTGGAGTTCAGTGCACACCTTCACAAAGCACTACCACTTACCTCTTTACTCTAAGTCCAGAGCAGGCTTTGCCACTGCAGTCCTGCAGGGCCTCATAGCCTCTCCTAATCCTATTTAGCCCAGCCACCCTTCCTCAGCTTTGGGATTCAACCCAAGAGTAATGACTGCAACAGTGAAACACAATGAACATAGTACAGTTGTGTACCTACCACAAATGTAGATGTTCGAGTGTATTCACTGTTGCAGTCCAGGTTAACCACCCACCATCCCCCTTTTCTTTGTTGGGACTTATCTGCACTTCTCTATCCTATACAACCTATTTGGTGTATTTGCTTGTAGATGAAGGAAATGTTACTTTTGTGCATGCATTTATATTGGCATATTTTTCAGCCTACCAATTTGGGGGCACCTGACATCTGGGGCACGAAAAACTGAAGAAAATGGCATCGGCTGCATCTTTTATACCCCTGGCGCACTGACGTCAGGGAAGAGGTGACAGCAACCGACGCCGGACCTAGACTTTGGAATTCTGGCCGACCGAGGGTAGCCTGCCAGCAGGATAACCCAAGAGTAATGACTGCAACAGTTAATACACTCGAACATCTACATTTATGGTAGGTACACAACTGTACTTTCTCCACCTGAGGATTTCTCTTTTGGAGAAACTTTACATACCTTAAGGGAGCAATTCCACTGGGAAAGTCAGGATTTCTCTGAATCCTAAAAGAGGCTTAGGGATTTCCTTCTTCTTCCTCAGCATAGGCCTTTGGCTATACCTCCTGTACTAAATATTGTTGATGATGTGTTTTCGGAATCCAGTATGGCCCTAAATTCCTTGCCTCCTGCCCCTAGCAAACCAGACAGGTACTACAGGGTTCCTGAGTCCCACAAATTCTTTTTAAAAAATCCTGTTGTGGACCCTGAAACCATTTCTCAGGGGCCCAAGGGCATTAAGGCTTCTACTGCTAAAAATCCTACCACTTCTGATAGAGACTCCAGGGCGCTGAATAGATGGGGTAAAAAGGTTTACACTTTTGCAGCCTTAGCAATCAGGGCTTTAAACTGTCAATTCCATATGGTAAAATATCAAAAACATATCATGGGACTGCTTAAAGAGAAAATGATGTTGATTTCTGACTGTGTAGAGAATAAAGATTTGCAGGATTTATTGCATTTAGCAAAACAAGTTGGCAAACATAATTTGCAGTGTGGTTTTGATTCCTTAGAGACCTCTTGTAGGGCTGCTGTTACTGGGTCTGTGCTTAGAATGCATGCTTGGCTTAAGGAGCAATCTCTGCCTGATAATGTCAAAGCAAAACTTTTAGATGCTCCTTTACAACAGGACCGCTTATTTGGCAATAAGGCTGAAGAAGTTCTAAAAAAGATGGAAGATAAAGCTAAATCTATGCAAACTGTGAAAGATTTCTTACAAGTATAACCTCCTAGATTTAGTAGGCATTGGCCTACTAAGAACTGGTCCTTTCCAGCTCCTTCCAGAGCCAGTACGGTCAAACCCAGACATTCCAAAACCACCAGGTTTCAGTCCCAAGGGACTTTCAGAACTAAGCAATGGGGAGCTTCCACTTCCAAATCTGGAAACAACAAAGCGCCACTCTATGGTAAGCAGTCTCAATGACTTCCCTTTGAAATTACCAAGCACTTACCTCTTAGCCTCCCCTTTGGGGGGGAAACTGGCTCTTCATTCAAGAAACTGGCAACTTATAACCCAGGACAAATGGGTTTTAAATATAGTGTCCCAGGTATACAGATTTCATTTCCACACGCTGCCAACTTCAAACGGATGTTCATCGTGCATACAGCTGCAGTCATAACAGATGGGTTCTCCTGCCGTCAGGCGGGTCCTCGGTTGGCCGAATTCCAAAGTCTAGGTCCGGCGTCGGTTGTCGTCGCTTCTTCCCTGACGTCAGTGCGACAGGGGTATAAAAGAAAGTACAGTTTTGTACCTACCATAAATGTAGATGTCCGAGAGGCATGCATCTGCAGTCAGGACAACCCATTTGTAAGGACTGCAGATGCATCCTTGAAGGACATCCAGCCGACGCCATTTTCCTCAGTCTTTTTTGCCGCGCGGTGCCCGAAGCAGAAGCAGTTCGCAAGTGCCGGTCGGCCAGCTCCTGAGATTACAAAAAATTTGGAACCGAAGTTCCAGATTTCTTGCAGGCTCAATACATTTATCAATTCTCTGCATTGCCCTTTGGTTTATCTACTGCACCCAGAGTATTCACGAAATGCCTGGCATCAGTAATTGCCTACTGCAGACTTCAAGGGATACAAATATACCCTTATTTGGACGACTGCCTGATCCAAGTGGACAGCAAGCACATTCTTCTGAAACTTCTGGCTTATGTAATAATGTTATTAAACTCTCTAGGATACACAGTCAACAAAGAGAAATCAAGACTAATACCCTCTCGGAAGATAATTTTCCTGGGTGCCAATTTGGACACAAACACCCAGATGGCCTACCTCATGCCAGAGAAGCAAGGGCAACTAATTCAGTATTTCAGAACACTGGCAAATTGCACCAGGCTGACTGCAAGGAAAATCCTGCAGGCTCTGGGATTCATGGCATCTTGCATCTTACTAATCCCATGTGCAAAGCTGCATATGAGAAAACTACAATGGTACCTAAAAAACATATGGTCTCAACACAGCCACAGTTTGGAAACAATGATACCACTAATTCCATGTCTGCAAAAGGAATTTCTGTGGTGGGCTCAAGCATGCCAAACAAACACAGGTCTTCCATTCAGCAAGCCTCAAGCAAATCAAGTCATCACAACAGACGCCTCGGACTACGCCTGGGGGCGCACATGACAGACCGGTGCATTCAGGGCAAATGGACCCAAAAAGAAAAGCACCTTCACATCAATAAAAAAGAAATGCTAGCAGTGATAAATGCTATTACAGCCTTCAAGGACCTTCTACAACCAGGTCAGCTATTGATAAGAACAGACAACACCACAGTTATGTGGTACATAAACAAGCAGGGAGGAACACATTCTTATCCCCTATGCAGACTGGCCATGTCACTTTGGAACATGGCCATGGACTTACAAATGGAGCTACAAGCACAGTATTTGCCAGGCAAGGAAAACACACTGGCAGACAACCTAAGCAGGAATATGACAGATCCACACGAATGGAAGTTGCATCCAAAAGTTTTTACAGAAATCATCCAAGAATGGGGAAGGCCAGACATAGATCTCTTTGCCTCCCACAAAAATCATCAATTGACAAAATTCTGCTCAAGGATCTTCCATCCAAAGGCCTGGAGAGTGGACACTCTCTCTTTCAGTTGGACATCAATGACAGTTTATGCCTTCCCACCTCTTCCTCTGCTGCCCAAAGTCCTATTGAAGACCAGAACAGACAGACCAAAGATGATCCTCATTGCTCCGGACTGGCCAAGGCAACACTGGTACCCACTACTAAGGAGCCTGACGCATTCCCCACCATGGACCCTGCCTCTAATGCCTCTTCTTCTGACTCAGCACAGCTTCAAAACACTTCACAGTCAGCTGAAGACACTCAATCTAGCCGCATGGAAGATTCCTTAGCATCACAGCAGGCCCTGCTCTCCAAGGAGGTGCAGGATGTCATTTTGGAGGCCAGAAGGCCATCAACTAGAAAAGCTTACTCTGCAAAATGGAAGCGGTTTTTGTGTTTGGAATGAGAAAAAGGGCCAGTGCCCTGGAAAACTGAATTTACCTCAAATACTACAATGTTTGGCCGAACTGCTAAGCAGTGGACTTTCGTTCTCTTCCAACAAAATTCATGCCTCAGCCATTTCTGCAGAATACAACACTGATCCACCTTTATTCTCTCACCCTCTATTAAGACAGTTCCTCAGGGGGGCTAAGAATTTAAGACCTCCAAGACAACAACCAATACCTGCTTAGGATCTTAATTTCATTCTGGAAAAACTGAATTTGCCCCCTTTTTAACCAGCTGCCTCATCAGATTTACAATATTTGTCCTGGAAAACAGCTTTCCTTCTGGCTATCACTTCAGCTCGTAGAGTTTCAGAACTACAGGCTCTTATGGCTGTCCAGCCTTTCATCATCTTCCATCAGGACAGAGTTTCATTACGTACCAACCCGTCCTTTATGCCTAAAGTGGTATCCAGGGTAGCTTTAAATCAGGCCATACATTTACCTAGTTTTTATCTTAATCCTCAAAACAAAGGGGAGAGATTACTACATTCCTTGGACATCCACAGACAACTGCGTTATTATTTGGACAGAACAAAGCCTTTCAGAAAATCAGAACAGCTTTTTGTGGCCTATGCGGTAGGAGCTCAAGGAAAGTCAATATCCAAACAGACAATCTCAAAATGGATAGCCCACTGCATACGCTTTTGCTATTCCTTTCATGGCAAAACTGTACCTACAGGCATTAGAACTCATTCCACCAGGGCCACAGCCACCTCTGCAGCCTTCCACAGAGGAGTTCCTACCAAGGATATTTTAGAAGCAGCCACTTGGAGTTCTGCGCATACCTTCTCTAAGCACTACAACCTACCATTATACTCCAAGTCTAGAGCAGGCTTTGCCACTGCAGTCTTGCAGGGCATTTTGGCTCCTCCTAGCTCCACCTAGTGCCTACCACCCCTTTCTTAGCTTTGGGATTCTACCCATCTGTTATGACTGCATCTGTATGCACGATGAACATAGTACAGATGTCCTTCAAGGATGCATCTGCAGTCCTAACAAATGGGTTGTCCTGTCGTCAGGCAGCCCTTCGGTCGGCCGGATTCCAAAGTCTGGGTCTGGCCTCGGCTGGTGTCGCACTTCACCCGACGTCATCTCTGCTGGTCTTCGGGTATAAAGGCATCAGCCGACGCCATTTTCCCCAGTCTTTCTTGCCGTGGCCCGAAGCAGAAGCTGTTCGCAAGTGCGGTCGGTCAGATCCAGAGATTACTACTACGAATACTACTTGAAGACTTCTAAAAGCTAAGTACCCCATTGGGGACTCTTTCTTGCCTCAGCCGATGTCAGAAAAAGTGAATAACTGTTTAACTTGTGGGAAACAAATACCTCATAAAGATTTCCACTCTTACTGCTTACCTTGTTTAGGCCCAGACCACGGCGTAGCAGCCTGTTTAGCCTGTGCTTCTTTCAACCGACGAACGCTTAGCGCCGGTCGGAGTTTGCTGAACAGTTTTCGGCTCAGATTTTGCGTACATTATGCCGTCGGATCCTCCGACTTCTCAAATTGTTAAGAAACGAAGAAAAGATCGACACTCGCGGTCCGCGGTTTGCGAAACCGCGGTTAAGCAAAACCGCGAGTGTCTCGGTTTTGACGAAACCGAGCAAACGGGTCAATCTTCAGCGAATCCATGACTACTACCGAGGCTCCTGCTACCCTAGTTGAATCGGCCTCTGAAGTTTTGCCTACTAATGTGGTTTCTCTAGAATTATCGGACACCATCTTTGGATGTCTCTACCCCAGCACGTGGTGCTGCTAGGCCTCCTGCAGCCATGTCTATAAAGGCCTTTGCCAGGGCTAAAGCAGCCAAAACTGCTAAGTCTGTGCCTGTTAAGCCCCCTCTCACAGGCCCAGTTCCAGTTCCCAAATGCTTACTCTGGCAGAGGATCTCATCTCTTTAATTAGGGATCCCAATCTCACCCAGACAGGGCCTCTCAGCCTCCAGAAAAGAGACCTAGAGCAGAGCCCCCTGAGCCAGTGTCCTCAGATGATTCTTCTGATGATTCAGACAATACAGACCATCCAGAGGCTCCTTTTTCTACTTATGAAGATTCGATGCTGAAGAATCTATACCTTCTGCCTCTCCACCAGAGGAATTTTCCTTTGGGGAAACCTTACATGCCATGAGAGAGCAATTCCAATGGCAGGGACAAGATTTCTCAGATTCAAGGAAAAGGCTTAGGACCTTTCTACACTTACCGCAACATAGGCCCTTAGCTATACCTCCAGTTCTTCCTGTTGTGGATGATGCATTTAATGATGTTTGCACTGCTCCTGATACTTTACCTTCAGCCCCTGCCAAGCCCGATAGGTTTTACAGGGTGCCGGACACTCATCACCACTTATACAAGGCTCCCCTTGCAGATCCTGAGACTATCTCCCAGGGGCCTAAGGCAGTAGCTTCGACCTCAGCGAAAAACCCTCTCCCTTCTGAAAGGGAATCCAGGTCCTTAGAGATATGGGGTAAAAAAGTATACACCTCTGCTACTCTCTCAGCTAGAGCTTTGAACTGTCAGTTTCATATGATCCAATACCAAGAGTTTATGCTTGATCAGTTAACTAAGAAACTGTCCTCTGATGATGTTCTTCATTCCACATTGCTGCAGTCCTAACTATTGGGTAGTCCGCTGTCCAGTCGGCCCGAATACCAAAGTATATGGCTGATGTCGGTCAGGGCGCATTAGACTGACGCCAGTACGTCAGGGTACTAATGCGCATGACCGACGTCATATCCTCAGTCTTTTTTGCCGCATGGTCCGATGCAGAAGCAATTTTGCGAGTGCAGGTTGGCGTTCTGAAAGTTTCTGAAGTCAGAGTTTCAGACCGAATCAAAGTTGGCTAAGTACCCGTTGGGAATATTTTGGTTTTTCTTGCCTCAGTATTTAACGGATGTCAGAAAAGTGAATAACTGTATTTCTTGTGGGAAACAGATACCTCATAGGGATTACCATACTTTGTGTATACCTTGTTTAGGGCCTGAGCACGGCGTTGTTGGATGCCGCTCTTGTGCTAGATTTAACAAACGCACTATTAAGAGAAGGTTAGACTGTGCCAGGTTAGTGTTTGGGAAGCGTTGTAATTATAAAATGCCGCCGGATGCTCCGGCCGCTTCGCTAAAAAGCAAAGATAAAGCAGCAAAGCCTTTGGTGGAGGAACCGACAGTCCCAGACGCCGGTTCTTTGGAAGGCTCAGTGGAGCCGGAGGTTTTGCCAGGTGTCTCTTTGGAGTCTCAGGAGAGACTTTACTGTTACAGGATGTATCCTCTCAGGAAGTAGGCCAGGCTGAGGGGCTTCTCAGGTGGCTGTTCTTCCCTCTCTTCCTAAGGTGGTTAGAGCCTCCCTTCAGTTTCCAAGGCTTCTTTGAGGGGCAGGCCAAGTTTAGCTTCTGTGGGGTTTCTCCTAGTGCTTCAGGATCTTTGCCTAAGAAACATATGCTTAAAATGGCAGAGGATTTGATTACTATGATTAGGGGTTCTATGCCCCTCCTGATAAGAGGCCTAGGGTGGAACCTGAGTTTGAGAGTTTTGAGCAATGCTCGGAGGCTTGAGTCTTGGCTGAAGACTTGCAGGAGTTCCCTCCTTATTCTGATTCTGATGTGGATGATTCTACTCCTTCTGCTTCTCCTCCTGAGGATTTTTCATTTTCAGAGACTCTGCATTCCATGAGGGAGCATTTTAAATGGGAAGGTCAAGATTTCTCTGATTCCAGGAAAAGGCTTAGGGAATTCTTGTTTTACCCCAGCATAGGCCTTTAGCTATACCTCCTGTTTTGAATGTGGTGGAAGATGTGTTTGCAGAGGCTTCCTGAATCCTGATTCTTTGCCTCCTGCCCCAGTTAAACCGGATAGGTATTATAGGGTGCCTGAAGCTCATAAGTATCTTTTTAAGAGTCCTAGGGCAGACCCAGAAACTGTCTCTCAGGGGCCTAAAGGTGTGAAGGCCTCAGTTGTTAAAATCCTGTCCCTCCTGATAAAGAGGCAAGGGCTTTGGATAGATGGGGAAAGAAAGTGTATACTTCTTCCACTTTAGCCATGAGGGCGTTGAATTGTCAGTTTCACATGTTAAAATATCAGAATTATCTTCTTTCACAGTTGAAATCTAAGGTGGATGCTCTGGCTGAAGGTATTGAGTGTAAAGAGTTGCAGGATTTAGTTCATGTGTCTGAACAGGTGGGTAAACATTCCTTGCAGTGTGGTTTTGATGCTGTGCAGGCCTCCTCCAGGGTGGCTGCCACTGGTTCTGTTCTTCGTAGGCACGCCTGGCTGAGAGATCAGAATTTAGCTGAGCATGTTAAGACAAGGATTTTGGATGCTCCTTTACAGTCTGATGTGTTGTTTGGTTCGCCTGTGGAAGCAGTTTTGAAGAAAATGGAGGACAAGGCTAAGTCTATGCAAACTGTTAAAGATTTTTGCAGGTGCAGCCTCCAAGTTTAGTAGAAATTGGCCTACTAAGGGATGGACTTATCCTGCTTATGATTCCCAGTCTAGGGGTAGGTCTAGACGTGGTAGGGGCAGAGCTCAGGGTTCTTTTAGGCCTAGGACAGGAGTTCCCCTGCTCAGACTTCTGGTGAGGGCAGGGGTCAGTCCTTTCGTAAGCAGACCCAATGACCTGCCTTTTCGGCTGCCAGTACGTTCTTGCCTGGCAGCACCTTTGGGAGGAAGGCTGTCTCTTTTCAAAGAAAATTGGGATTTAATTACCCAAGACAGATGGGTTCTGGATATTATTCACCACGGTTACAGGTTTTATTTCCATACCTTGCCTCCTTTCAAAGGCATGCCAAACATTCCTCCTCTTCAAAGAACAGAGGCTCACAAGCAAATTTCTCTGTTGCTCCAAATAGGGGCCATTCAGTCAGTTCCTGTGCCAGAAAGGGGCCTAGGATTTTATTCTCGCCTGTTCCTAGTACCAAAGAAGGGGAACACGTGGAGACCAATTCTGGATTTATCTATCCTCAACACTTATCTGGACATTCCCAAGTTCAAAATGTTGACGTTACAACAGCTTTTACCACTGCTGGGCAAAGATCACTGGATGGTAACTTTAGATCTCAAGGAAGCTTACCTTCATGTGCCAATAAGACTAAGTTGCAGGAAGTATCTGCGTTTCGAGCTGGAAATTCTCATTATCAGTTCTCTGCATTGCCCTTTGGCTTATCTACTGCGCCCAGAGTATTCACAAAGGTTCTGGCTCCAGTGATAGCTTACTTCAGGCTAAAAGGAATCCAAATCTATCCTTACTTGGACGACTGCCTGATTCTGGCTCAAGAAAAGATCTTCTACAGCATCTGGAATATGTCATAGCAGTGCTAAGATGCCTAGGGTATTCTGTGAACGAAATAAAGTCCAGTCTAGTACCCTCTCAAGACATGTGCTTTCTGGGTGTGAGACTGAATACAGCAGCCCAGATGGCCTTTTAACCCCGGACAAACAAAAGAATCTTTCCAGTTACTTCCATCATCTATCTCTTCAGTCCGGGCTGACTGCAAGGACAGTCCTTCAAGCCTTAGGGTTCATGGCATCTTGTATTCTGGTGCTTCCCAATGCCAAACTGCATATGAGGAAGCTACAATGGTATCTCAAAATCTGTGGACACAGCACTGCCAGGATTTGGACACTGTCATTCAAATAATACCTTGCATTCAAAAGGAATTTTTGTGGTGGGCTCAGGAATGTCACCTAAACAAGGGACTCTCTGTGACCCGGCCAGAGGCAAGTCAGATTCTAACGACAGATGCCTCAGATATTGCTTGGGAGCTCATCTAAATGGAAAGTGGATTCAAGACAAGTGGCCTGCCAGACTACAGCATCTACATATCAACATGAAAGAGATGTTAGCAGTTCAGTTTGCATTAATTGCTTTCAAGGAGTTACTTCTTCCAGGGCAGGTGTTGATTCTAACAGACAACACAACTGTCATGTGGTACATCAACAAACAAGGGGGAACACATTCTTACCCATTGTGCAGACAAGCAATGATTTTATGGGAGACTGCGCTCAGTCTGCAACTAACTCTTCAGGCAAGGTTTCTGCCGAGCACAGAACTCCTTAGCAGATGTATTAAGCAGACAAATCATGGATCCCCACAGTGGAAACTGGATCTTCATGTATTTCAAAAATTGACAGTGTCATGGGGAACTCCAGACATAGATCTGTTCGCTTCTCCACTAAACCACCAGCTGCCAAAGTTTTGCACGAAGGGATTTCATCACACAGCTTGGAAAGTGGATGCTCTTTCTTTCAGTTGGAAAAATCTTCATGTGTATGCCTTTCCACCTCTGCCTCTTCTTCCAAAGGTGCTTCTAAAGGTCAGACAAGACAAGCCAAGGATGATTTTAATAGCTCCAGATTGGCCTCGGCAGCACTGGTACCCATTACTGAGGAGTCTGGTAAGGAAGCCTCCATGGCCTTTACCCTTGATTCCACACCTGTTGTCTCAGAGGGACGGTCATCTGCTCAATGTCAAGCTTCACTCTCTACATCTAACAGCCTGGCATATTCTGTTTTGAAAGACAGCAGGTCTCAGCTTCCTCAACAAGTTTTAAATGTGATTATGGAAGCCAGAAGACCTAGTACAAGGAAAGTGTACGCAGAAAAATGGAAGAGATTTTTGTTTTGGAGTGCAGCAAACAATTTGGAGATTACTGAGCCAAATTTGAGTGTGGCTCTTCAATATCTTACTGAGTTACTGGACAAAGGTTTGTCTTTCTCTTCCATTAAGATTCATGCTGCAGCAATTTCAGCTCACTATGATTGTGACCCACCATTGTTTTCGCATCCTTTGTTCAAGCAATTTCTTAGAGGGGCAAAGAATATAAGACCCTCACGTAGAGCACCTACTCCTGCTTGGGATCTCAATTTTGTGTTGGAGAAACTTACTCTACAACCTTTTGAGCCTGCGGCTACTGCTGAATTGAAATACTTGTCATGGAAGACTGCTTTTTGTTGGCCATTACTTCTGCAAGAAGGGTTTCTGAGTTGCAGGCCCTTATGGCAGTGGAGCCTTTTTGATTTTTCATAAGGATAGGGTATCTTTCGTACTAATCCTTCCTTTATGCCTAAGGTGGTTTCTAGTGTGGCTTTAAACCAAACTATTCATTTGCCTACCTTTTATGCAGATCCCCAAAATAAAGGGGAAAAGATTTTGCACACTTTAGATGTACACAGGCTATTGCGTTATTATTTGAGCAGGACTAAGGATTTTAGGCAGTCTCAGCAGTTGTTTGTTTCTTTTGCTTTGAGTTCAAAGGGCAAGCCTGTGTCAAAACAAACTATTTCTAGGTGGATTGGGTGTTGCATTACATTTTGTTATTCCCATCATGGCAAGGAGATTCCAGCTGGGATTAGGCCTCATTCCACTAGGGCTACTGCCACTTCCACAGCATTTCTAAGGGGTGGCAACTAAGGATATTTTGGAGGCAGCTACTTGGAGTTCAGTGCATACTTTCTCTAAGCATTATCACCTTCCTCTCTACTCTAAGTCTAGGGCTGGTTTTGCCACAGCTATTTTGCAAGGCATGTTGTCAGTTCCTGCTTCCTTATGATTTGCCAGCCTCCCTTACCTCTGCTTTGGGATTCTACCCAATAGTTAGGACTGCAGCAATGTGGAATGAAGAACATAGTACAGTTTTGTACCTACCATAAATGTAGATGTTCGAGGATCCACATTGCTGCAGTCCAATTTACCCTCCCTCCTTCCCTCTGTGTTTAGGGGTGGTTGTGTTGGTGAGGTTATATTCTGCTAATTGTGTATATATTGTATATATATTTTTTGGTGCAGGTATTTTGGGAGTTTTTGGTTTTTGGCCTTATCTTTTCAGGGTCTTCTGACATCTGGGGCAAGAAAAGACTGAGGATATGACGTCGGTCATGCGCATTAGTACCCTGACGTACTGACGTCAGTCTAATGCGCCCTGACCGACGTCAGCCATATACTTTGGTATTCGGGCCGACTGGACAGCGGACTACCCAATAGTTAGGACTGCAGCAATGTGGATCCTCGAACATCTACATTTATGGTAGGTACAAAACTGTACTATTCCTTAGATAAGAAATATGTTTTAGAAATGGTGAATAACATTCAGCAGGTTAGTAACCATTCTTTAAAATGTGGCTATGATGCACTGGAGGCTTCATTTAGATCAGCCATGACTGGCACAGTTATAAGAAGGCATGCATGGTTGAAAGAACAGGTCTTGCTGGACCATGTCAAAGCAAAGCTATTAGATGCTCCTATGGATAAGGTCAGTCTATTTGGTTCTCCTGCCCAGCAAGTAATGAAGAAAATGGAAGAGAAGGCAAAATCTGTACAAACAGTTAAAGATTTCTTACAGGTTCAGCCCCCAAGGTTTAGCAGGAACTGGCCCTCCAAAAATTGGTCCTTTCCAGACTCCTCTAAATCTCAGAGAGGCAGGAATAGACGTTCCAGAGGCAGAAATCAATCCAGAGGAGGTGCCTACAGAGGACGCCAGTGGCAAGGCAATAACCAACGAGGCACAGACACAACCACTGCCACTGCAACAGGACAATCACAGTGACTTGGCTCTGACACCGCCTACCAGGGAACAAATAGCAGCACCCTTAGGCGGAAAGTTAGCCTTATTTTCAAAAATTGGCACTATATCACAAGAGACAAGTGGATTTTGCAAACTATAGACCAAGGCTACAGGTTTCATTTCCACACCTTACCAGTAAAAAGAGGAATGCCAAACCTACCACCAAATCAAAAACAGAAGCTCTAAAACAGATAGCTCAATTAACAAAGATGAGAGCTGTGGAAAGGGTACCACCTACAGAACAGGGCAAAGGATTTTACTCCAGACTCTTCCTAGTACCAAGAAAAGAGAAAAGTTGGAGACCTATTCTCGACCTGTCCGCTTTAAACACATTCATCATTGTTCCAAAATTCAAAATGCTGACCCTACAGCAACTTCTTCCCATGCTGGGTAAGGAGTGTTGGCTGGTAACTCTAGATCTCAAGGAGGCATACCTGCACGTCCCCATATGACCAAATTGCAGAAGATACCTCAGATTTCTTGCAGGATCAGAGCATTATCAATTCTCAGCATTGCCCTTTGGCTTATCTACTGCGCCCAGAGTATTCACAAAATGCCTGGCATCAGTAATCGCTCATTGCAGGCTACAGGAATCCAAATTTATCCATACCTGGACGACTGCCTGATACAAGCGGACAACAAAAGCAAGCTGACACAAGACTTACAAAGAGTCATTTGCTTACTACAAGCCCTGGGATACACAGTCAATTTAAAAAAGTCAAGACTGATACCATCCCAAACAAGAATATTCTTGGGTGCAGAATTGGACACAGTAAAACAGATGGCATTCCTAACTACAGAAAAACAAGAACAACTCCCTCTTTACTTCTTGGCATTAACAAAGCAGAACAAACTAACAGCAAGGAAAGTACTGCAGGCCTTGGGCTTCATGGCATCATGCATAATCCTGGTCCCCCATGCCAGACTGCATATGAGAAAGCTACAGTGGTACCTAAAGAATTTATGGTCTCAACACAGGCACAGCTTAGAAACCGAAATACCACTAATCCCATGCCTGAAACAAGAGTTCCTATGGTGGGCTCAAGCATGCCTGTCAAACCCAGGTTTGCCCTTCCACAACATTCAAGCAAGCCAAACCATCACAACGGACGCCTCAGACCTAGGTTGCGTGGCCCACATGCTGGACAAATGCATTCAAGGATTATGGACTCCAGATCAGCTGCACCTGCACATAAATCAAAAAGAAATGCTGGCAGTAAAACTAGCAATCCAGAATTTCAGACCATTCCTCAAAGAAGGCCAATTAATGATAAGGACAGACAACACCACAGTCATGTGGTACATCAACAAACAGGGAGGCACTCATTCATACCCACTATGCCGAATGGCTCTGGACCTATGGAATATGGCTCTGAGCTACAACATTCAGTTACAGGCAATATTTGTACCGGGAAAAGAAAACATCCTAGCAGACATGTTAAGCAGAACTACCTCGGATGCTCACGAATGGATGCTGCACCCGGACATCTTCAAGGCCATCACAAAGAAATGGGGAATGCCACAAATAGACCTATTCGCATCCCCACTCAATCACCAGCTCAAGAAATTCTGCACAAGGACATACCACCCACTTGCTTGGAAGGTGGACTATCCTTCAGTTGGAAAGGCCTGACAGCATATGCATTTCCACCTCTTCCTTTGATGCACAAGGTACTACTGAAAATCAAAGAGGAACGTCCAAGGATAATTCTGATAGCTCCAAATTGGCCAAGACAACATTGGTATCCATTGCTGAGGAGCATGTCTCGGGGGGGGGACGTGGACACTACCCTTGATTCCTTTGATGTTAACTCAGAGCGACTACAACATCATGCATCCAAACCTGAAAACTCTGCAACTGACTGCCTGGAACATTACATAAGAGCAACTAACCCAGATTTATCCCAAAGGGTTAAAGACATTATCCTTGAGGCCCGCAGACCTTCAACTGGAAGGAACTATGCAGGAAAATGGAAAAGGTTTGTCATTTGGAGTACTGAAAGAGGAAAAGATGTGTCAAAGATAGATATTGCCAACATCCTGGAGTATTTGGCAGAGCTTCTCCATACAGGCCTGTCCTATTCCTCCATCAAGATACATGTATCAGCTATTTCTGCAGAATACAGCTTCGATCCCCCTGTCTTCTCACATCCTCTACTCAGGCAGTTCCTCAGAGGAATCAAGAATGTAAAACCTCCTAGAAAACCACCATTACCAGCATGGGACTTGAACTTTGTGCTAGAAAAATTGACACTCCCTCCATTCGAACCAGTGGCAACAGCAGATCTTCAACACCTATCCTGGAAAACTGCTTTCCTACTGGCAATTACTTCAGCAAGAAGGGTTTCGGAACTACAGACCTTAATGGCAGTACAACCCTTCCTAATCTTCCATCAAGATAGAGTGTCCATGAGAACTAATCCTACATTTATGCCTAAGGTGGTATCCAGAGTGTCTCTAAACCAGGCAATCCACCTACCTACCTTCTTTCCCAATCCACAGAACAGGGGGAAAGACTGCTGCATACCTTGGATGTACATAGACAGTTGCGCTACTACCTGGACAGAACCAAGGGCAATAGAAAAACTGACCAGCTTCTAGTAGCTTATGCAACAGGAAGGGAAGGAAAAGCAATTTCCAAACAGACAATCTCCAAGTGGATAGGAAATTGCATAAGATTCTGTTACTCCTACCATGGAAAGCAAATCCCACAGAACATAAGGCCTCATTCTACAAGGGCTACAGCCACTACCACAGCTTTCTTACGAGGAGTGGCTACCAAGGACATTATTGAGGCGGCTACATGGACCTCCGTGCATACATTTGCCAAGCATTATAACTTACCTCTATACTCTAGATCCCGAGCAGGGTTTGCCACTGCTGTTTTGCAAGGGATCCTAACTACACCATAATTCTTCTTCCTCCTCCCCTAGTTTGGCTATGGTATTCTACCCATTTGTTAGGACTGCAGATGCATCCTTGAAGGACATAGTACAGTTTTGTACCTACCATAAATGTAGATGTCCGAACAGGATAGCATTTGCAGTCAGGATTACTCACCCTCCTTCCCCTCTGTGGTACTCCTAGGGTATTTACCCTCCTAATAGCTAGCTGGGGGGGGATCTCTTATGGTGTATTTGTTTGTATATATGTACATACATGCTTATTTTTTGTGTTTGCCTACTACTTTTTTTGGAAACATTGGCATTTACCCAAAATTTAGCTTTCCAAGAGGGCAACTGGCATCTGGGGCAAGAAACACTGAGGAAAATGGCGTCGGCTGATGCCTTTATACCCGAAGACCAGCAGAGATGACGTCGGGTGAAGTGCGACACCAGCCGAGGCCAGACCCAGACTTTGGAATCCGGCCGACCGAAGGGCTGCCTGACGACAGGACAACCCATTTCTTAGGACTGCAGATGCTATCCTGTTCGACATCTACATTTATGGTAGGTACAAAACTGTACTTTTGTACCTACCATAAATGTAGATGTTCAGCTTACAGCTGTAGTCCAGGTTTCCCTCCCACCTTCCCCTCTAGGGGTATTCTTTTATGGTGTATTTGCTTGCAACTACTGTTTTTTGATTATACTGCATTGCATTATTACATTATTTTATGTATTGCCTTCCTTCTGGGGGCACCTGACATCTGGGGCAAGAAAGACTGAAGAAAATGGCGTCAGCTGGTTCTTTTATACCCTTGTCGCACTGACGTCAGGGAAGAAGCGACGACAACCGACGCCGGGCCTAGACTTTGGAATTCGGCCGACCGAGGACCCGCCTGACGGCAGGAGAACCCATCTGTTATGACTGCAGCTGTATTAGCACTCGAACATCTACATTTATAGTAGGTACAAAACTGTACTTTGGCCAGACCTGCCCCCAAATCAGTGGGCAGAGGCTCAGAAACAAGTACTTTTCCTCCTAAACATGGGGGCTATTCAACTAGTACCAGAAGAGGAAAAGGGACAAGGTTTCTATTCCAGACTTTTCTTGGTACCCAGAAAAGTCAAATCATGGCGTCCAATTCTGGACCTGTCTACTCTAAACACCTTTCTGGACATTCCAAAATTCAAGATCTGACTCTTCACCAGTTACTTCCTATGCTAGGCAAGGATGCCTGGTTGACAACTCTCGACTTAAAAGAGGCTTACCTGCATATCCCAATCAGGGAATCTTGCAGAAGATTCATACGCTTCAAAGCAGGCTGCATGCATTATCAGTTCACTGCACTGCCCTTTGGCTTGTCTACTGCACCCAGGGTATTCACAAATAGTCTGGCTCCAGTAATTGCATTTTGCAGGCAAGTAAATATTCAAATATATCCATACCTGGACGATTGTCTAATTCAGGCAGAAAACCAGGCCATTCTTCTAAAACATCTGGCGTTTGTAAAAAGACTCCTAACCTGTCTAGGGTACACCATAAACAAAATGAAATCTCAACTGTTACCCTCTCAAAAAATTACATTCCTGGGTGCAAGCTTGAATACAACTGCCCAGATGGCTTTCCTTATGCCAGAAAAGCAAATTCATTTGGTGACTTACTTCAACAGGCAGCCATAAAAAAATGCTATCTGCAAGGCAAATACTGCAAACCTTGTGGTTCATGGCATCATGCATTCTTCTAATTCCATATGCAAGACTGCATATGAGGAAACGTCAGTGGTACTTAAAAAGTTTATAGAGTCAGCATTGTCACAGCCTGGAAACAATGAATGTTCTTCACGTTTCACTGTTGCAGTCATTACATTTGGGTATTCTGCTGGCAGGTTGTCCTCAGTCAGCCTGAGTAACAAAGTCTTGGGTCCTGCGTCAGTTACTGTCTCTTCTTCCATGACGTCAGGTCATCAGGGGTATAAAACATGCAGCCGATGCCATTTTAATCAGTCGTTCTTGCTGCGCGGTGCCCGAAGCAGAAGCAGTTCGCAAGTGCCAGTCGGCCGACTCCTGAAATTTTCATATTCGAGTTTCAGAACCGAAGTCTTCAAACTAAAGCTAAGTACCCCGTTGGGGAAACTTTTTCTTGCTCCTTACCGATGTCAGTAAAAGTTAATAATTACATTACTTGTGGGAAGCAATACCTCATAAGGATTTTCATTTGTACTGTATTCCTTGCCTAGGCCCTGATCACAACGTGCCTTGCTGTCGGTTTTGTGCTAAATTTAACCAACGCACTATTAAGCTTCGGTATATTTTTGCTTCTAAATATTTTGGTTCAAGATTTAACTACCCTGAAATGTCATCAGTTAGCAATCCAACTATTGGAGTTCACAAAAAACGCAAGGAAAAAGACAGAGACAGACCGTCGAGGTCCAAAACTAACAACGAAGCTTCTCCTAAGCCATTTGCCGATTTGGCGGTACTCAGTGAGTCGCTTTCGTAGCCCCTGATACCCACTACTTTTGAGTCGCAGGCCTAACCGAGGCCCATTCGGAGTCCAGTATGCTGCGAGATTCGCAAAGTATTGAACCTGCGGATGTCTCTCCCTTGGAGGGGTCTGGAGCCGCTGAGCAGGCACCGGCTTCTGAGGGCATTTTCAGGCCTCAACATTTTTACATTAAACTGACCTCAGCAACAACAGGTCAAAAACAACTTCTCTGTCTAAAAAAAAACAACGCATGAGCCACGTGCTCAGACCCCTATGCCTAAAAAACAGATGATCAAAATGGCTGAGGATTTAATTACCTTGACCGACCCCCCCCACCGCTAAGAGGCCTAGGCAAGGCACTGATTATGAATCTTCAGATCAGGTTTCCATTTCTTCTGATTCCTCTTCTGATCAGGAATTTTCTATTCCACCCTATGAGGATTCTGATGCAGAGGAATCCATCCCATCTGCATCTCCTCCTGAGGATTACTCTTTTGGAGACTTTGCATACTTTAAGGGAACATTTTCACTGGGAGAGTCAGGACTTCTCTAAATCAAAAAAGAGGCTTAGGGATTTCCTTCTTCTTCCTCAGCATAGGCCTTTCGCTGTACCTCCTGTATTAGACATTGTTGATGATGTGTTCTCGGAATTAAGCATGGCTCCTGATTCCCTGCCTTCGGCTCCTAGTAAGCCAGACAGATATTAAAGGGTTCCTGACTCCCACAAATTTCTTTTCAAAAATCCTGCTGCTGATCCTGAGACTATTTCTCAGGGTCCCAAGCGTGTTAAGGCTTCTACTGCCAAAAATCCTACCCCTTCTGATTGAGATTCCAGGGCGCTGGATAGATGGGGTAAGAAGGTTTATACATCTGTAACCTTGGCAATCAGGGCTTTAAACTGCCATTTTCATACACTTAAATATCAAAAGCATGTTATGGGCTTACTGAAACAGAAAATGATGTTAATTTCTGATTGTGTGGAAAATAAAGAGTTACAGGATTTATTGCATTCAGCAGAACAGATTGGAAAGCATACTTTGCAATGTGGTTTTGATTCCTTGGAGGCCTCTTGTAGGGCCGCCGTTACTGGATCTGTGAATAGAAGGCATGCCTGGCTGAAGGACCAAAATCTGCCTGATCATGTTAAAGCTAAATTGTTGGATGCCCCTTTGCAGCATGATACTCTGTTTGGTAATAAGGCAGAAGAGGTTTTAAAGAAAATGGAAGACAAAGCTAAATCTATGCAAACTGAAAAAGATTTCTTGCAAATGCACCCACCCGGGTTCAGTAGGCACTGGCCTACTAAAAATTGGTCCTTTCCTGTGTCCAACAGAGCCACTCAGGGCAAACCCAGGTGCTCAAAAGGCTCCAGATATCAATCACAGGGTTCTTACAGGTCAAAGCAATGGGGTGCCTCCACCTCCAAATCTGGAGGAAACAAAGCACAACCCTACAGTAAGCAGTCTCAATGACTTTCCTCTACCATCTCCAAACACTTATCTTTTGGCAACCCCCTTGGGGGGGAAACTAGCACTTCATGCTCAAAGTTGGCAGTTAATAACCCAGGACAAGTGGATATTAAACATAGTATCCCAGGGGTAAAGATTTCATTTCCATACTT
The DNA here is from genome assembly GCF_019279795.1 of Protopterus annectens. Taxonomy (NCBI): domain Eukaryota; kingdom Metazoa; phylum Chordata; order Ceratodontiformes; family Protopteridae; genus Protopterus; species Protopterus annectens. Next base: position 391,530,664 of record NC_056728.1, read on the forward strand.
TGCCAGTTCCAAACGGATGGATGGATCTGCCACAAAACCAGTGGACAGAGGCCCAGAAACAAGTCATGTCCCTCATGGATATGGAGGCTATTCAACCAGTACCAGAAAAGGAAAAAGGACAAGGATTTTATTCAAGACTTTTCCTGATACCCAGAAAAGACAATTCATGGCATCCAGTACTGGACTTATCAATTCTGAACACGTTCCTGGACATTCCAAAATTCAAAATGCTGACTTTACAACAGCTACTGCCTATGCTAGGCAAGAATGCTTGGTTATTAACTCTAGACTTAAAAGAGGCATACCTGCATATCCCAATAAGGGAATCATGCAGAAGATACCGCTTACCAATTCTCTGCACTGCCCTTTGGCTCATCTACTGCACCCAGGGTCTTTACAAAGTGCCTGGCACCAGTAATTGGATTCTGCAGACAAAGAAACATTAAAATTTATTCTTATCTGGATGATTGTCTCATTCACGCAGAAGACAAGGACACTCTTCTTCAACATCTGGCATCTGTAAAAAGGCTTCTAGCATGCCTAGGGTACTCCATAAATTAAAATAAATCACAACTGGTACCCTCTCAAATAATTACATTCCTGGGTGCAAGCTTAAATACAACTGCCCAGATGGCTTACCTCACGCCAGACAAACAAAAGCAATTGACAACATACTTCAAACAAATGGCAACAAAACCCCATTTATCTGCAAGACAAATTCTGCAGGCTTTGGGGTTCATGGCATCCTGCATTCTACTAATTCCATATGCGAGACTGCATATGAGGAAACTTCAGTGGTACCTAAAAAGTTTATGGAGTCAACATTGTCACAGCCTGGAAGCAATGATTCCTGTCATTCCCTGCCTACAACAGGAGTTTCTTTGGTGGGCAGAGACATGTCACCAAAACAAGGGACTGTCATTCACTCTATCCCCTGCCACCCAAACCTTAACTACAGACACATCAGACTATGCTTTGGGGGCCCACCTGGCAGGGAGATGCATTCAGGGCAAATGGAGCCCAAACCAAATGCATCTACATATCAACCAGAAAGAAATGCTTGCTGTTCAGAATATGACAGCCTTCAAGGACTTACTTCATCCAGGACAACTACTAATAAAGACTTACAACACCACAATGTGGTACATAAACAAGCAGGGGGGTACACATTCCTTCCCCTTTTGCAGACTAGCCATGGCCTTGTGGAACACAGCCTCGACTTACCAAATACGTCTTCAAGCTCAATTCCTGCCAGGAAAGCAAAATACTCTGGCAGATGACCTAAGCAGAAATCTTATGGACCCACACAAATGGAAACTAGATCCACAAATCTTCAGCATGTTAACACAGAAATGGGGGAGTCCAGACATAGATCTGTTTGCCTCTCCCCAAAAGAATCAGTTGGACAAATTCTGCACAAGAACTCATCACAAAAAAGCATGGAAAGTGGATGGCCTATCCTTCAGCTGGAAAAACCTATCAGTCTATGCCTTTCCCCCTCTGCCTCTACTCTCCAAGGTCTTACTAAAAGTCAGACAGGAAAAACCAAGTATGATCCTAATTGCTCCAGACTGGCCTCGCCAGCACTGGTACCCACTTCTAAGGAATATGTCACATCTTCCTCCGTGGTACTTGCGTCAAACACCTCATCTACTGTCTCAGCAGAACTATCAAATTCTGCACACTCAGCTCCAAACTCTAAATCTTGCAGCATGGCTAATCAACTAATTATTCAAACCACATCTCTCAGTAAACCTGTTATGGATGTCATTTTGGAAGCCAGAAGGCCTAGTACTAGAAAATCTTATGCTGATAAATGGAAGAGATTCTGTGCCTGGAACCAAGCACAAGGAATAGACACAGCAAAGCCCAATATTCCTCAGATTTTACAATACTCAACTGAGATGCTTCACAAGGGCCTATCTTTTTCTTCAGTAAAAATCCATGCATCTGCCATCTTGGCTCATTACAACACAGAGCCTCCCCTCTTTTCTCATCCACTGCTTAAACAGTATCTCAGAGGGGCCAAAAATTTAAGGCCTCTCAGGAGAACACCAACTCCTGCATGGGACCTCAATTTAACCAGACCAGTCACCTGCCAACATTTTCCCCAAATCCGCAGAACAAGGGGGACCAGATTCTGCATTCATTGGATATACACAGACAACTAAGATTCTACTTAAACAGAACATAATTTCTAAGAAAGTCTGAGCAACTACTGGTAGCATTTGCTGCAGGATCAGAGGGGAAGGCTATATCAAAGCAGACTATTTCAAAATAGATAAGCCACTGCATTCATTTCTGCTATTTGCACCATGGTAAACCTGTGCCCAAGGGGATCAGATCCCATTTCACCAGGGCTGCCTCTACTTCAGCTTTTCTCAGAGGGGTCCCAACAAAAGACATTCTAGAAGCTGCTACTCTGAGCTCTGTCCATACGTTCACAAAGCATTATCATTTACCTCTCTTTCTAAATCCAGGGCAGGCTTTGCCACTGCAGTCCTGCAGGGCCTTATAGCTGCTCTTATTTCTGTTTAGTTCCATCCTCCCATCCATAGCTTTGGGATTCTACCCAAATGCAACAGTGAAACACGAAGAACATAGTACAGTTGTGTACACTTACCATAAATGTAGATGTTCGAGTGTATTCACTGTTGCAGTCCGGGTTACCCACCCGCCAGCCCCCTTTTCAATACCTTCTCTTTCCTTCAATATACACTAAAGCCTTTGTAGTGTATTTGCTTTTAGATGATGGTAAATTTTATGTTTCCAAAGTGCATTTATATATTTACAGTTTTATATATATATTTTTGCTTCCCATTTGGGGGGCACCTGACATCTTGGACAAGAAAAACTGATTAAAATGGTGTCGGCTGCATGTTTTATACCCCTGATGACCTGACATCATGGAAGAAGAGACAGCAACCAATGCAGGACCCAAGACTTTGTTATTCAGGCCGACTGAGGGCAGCCTGCCAGCAGATTACCCAAATGTAATGACTGCAACAGTGAATACACTCGAACATCTACATTTATGGTAAGTGTACACAGCTGTACTTTCCTATAATACCTTGCCTGCGCCTAGAGTTCCTGTGGTGGGTAGAGGCCTGCCACTAAAATAAGGGACTGCCATTCACACCACCCCCTGCCGCCCAAACCCTAACTACAGACGCATCAGACTACGCATGGGGAGCTCACCTGGCAGGGAAGTGCATTCAGGGCAAATGGAGCCCAATTCAAATGCACCTTCATATCAATCAAAAAGAAATGCTAACTGTACAGAATGCACTGACAGCCTTCAAGGACTACCTTCATCCAGGACAATTGCTGATAAAGACGGACAACACCACGGTTATGTGGTACATAAACAAGCAGGGGGTACACATTCATACCCCCTCTGCAGACTTGCCATGGCATTGTGGCACATGGCCTTGAGCTACCAAGTACAACTACAAGCTCAATTCCTGCCAGGAAAGCAGAATGTCCTGGCAGACGAACTAAGCAAAAATCTCATGGACCCTCACAAATGGAAATTGGAACCACGGATTTTCAACATGTTGACATGCAAATGGGGGAGCCCAGACATAGATCTTTTTGCCTCACCCCAGAACTAAAAGTTGGACAAATGTTGCACAAGAACTCATCACAAAAAAGCCTGGAAAGTGGATGCTCTGTCCTTCAGCTGGAAAAACCTATCAGTATATGCCTTTCCCCTTCTACATTTGCTCTCCAAAGTTCTACTAAAAGTCAAACAGGACAAGCCAAAAATGATTTTGATTGCTCCAGACTGGCCTCGCCAACACTGGTACCCACAAATGCGCAGTGTGTCACACATTTCTCTGTGGCACCTGCCTCACACACCTTTCCTTACTGTCTCAGCAGGAGAACCAAATTCTGCAACCTCAGCTCCAAACATTGAATCTTGCAGCTTGGCTAATCACTTAAATTCACCCTTAACATCCCTCAGCAAACCTGTGATGGATGTCATTTTGGAGGTGAGAATACCTAGTACTAGAAAATCTTATGCTGACAAATGGAAAAGATTCTGTGCCTGGAATCAATCTCAAGGGATGAGCACAGCAGTGCCCAATTTACCTCAGATTTTGCAATACTTAACTGAGATGCTTCATAAGGGCCTGTCTTTTTCTTCCATAAAAATCCATGCCTCAGCCATTTCAGCTCATTACAACACAGACCTTCCCTCTTCTCTCATCCTTTTCTAAAGCAGTATCTCAGAGAGGCCAAAAACTTGAAACCACCCAGTAGAGCTCCATCCCTTGCTTGGGACCTTAATTTTGTATTGGAGAAAATCAGTCTACCTCGTTTCGAGCCAGCTGCAACTGCAGACTTAAAATTTCTTTCCTGGAAAACAGCCTTCCTTTTAGCAATCACTTCAGCTAGAAGGATATCTGATTTACAGGCCCTTATGGCAGTGGAGCCTTTCATCATCTTTCATGCGGACAGGGTGTCACTCAGTACCAATCCATCATTCATGCCCAAAGTGGTGTCCAGTGTGGCTCTTAATCAGTCCATTCATTTGCCAACTTTCTTTCCCAATCCACAAAACAAGGGAGAGCAGATTCTGCATTCATTGGATGTACCCAGGCAACGAAGATTCTACTTGAACAGGACAAAATCCCTAAGAAAATGTGAGCAACTACTGGTGGCATTTGCTGCAGGGGCAGAGGGAAAGGCTATTTCAAAGCAGACTATTTCAAAATGTAAAAGCTAAGCCATTGCATTAGTTTCTGTTACATGCATCATGGTAAACCTGTCCCCAAGGGGATCCGATCCCATTCCACCAGGGCTGCATCTACCTCTACAGCCTTTCTCAGAGGGGTTCCTACCAGAGACATTCTAGAAGCTGCTACCTGGAGCTCAATTCATACGTTCACCAAGCATTACCATTTACCTCTCTTCTCTAAATCCAGAGCAGGCTTTGCCACTGCTGTCCTGCAGGGCCTTATAGCTGCTCCTAATGCTGTATAATTCCATCCTCCCAACTATAGCTTTGGGATTCTACCCAAATGTAATGACTGCAACAGTGAAACATGAAGAACATAGTACAGTTGTGTACACTTACCATAAATGTAGCTGCTCGAGTGTATTCACTGTTGCAGTCCTGGTTACCCACCCGCCAGCCCCCTACTTTTCTCTTTTTATACCTCTTCTTTCTGTTACTATACTCAAAAGCCTTTTTGTTGTATTTGCTTTTATTTGGAGGTATACCTTTTGTGGTCTAAATTACATATATATATATATATATATATATATATATATATATATATATATATATATATATATATATATTGCTCCCCATTTGAGGGGCACCTGACATCTGGGGCAAGAAAAACTGATGAAAATGGCGTCGGCTGCATGTTTTATACCCCTGACGACCTGACATCATGGAAGAAGGGACAGCAACCAACACAGGACCCAAGACTTTGTTAATCAGGCCGACTGAGGGCAACCTGCCAGCAGATAACCCAAATGTAATGACTGCAACAGTGAATACACTCGAACATCTACATTTATGGTAAGTGTACACAACTGTACTTTGTGTACACTTACCATAAATGTAGATGTTCGAGTGTATTCACTGTTGCAGTCCTGGTTTCCCTCCCTCCTTCCCCCTTGTTGTGGTCTTCTCCTATTCTTTTTTCCTGAGGTACATGCTTAATGTGTTATTTGTCAAATTGCTTTTTGATTTAAGCCTTATTTTTGGGGGCCCCTGACTGTTATGGCAAGAAAGACTGAGGAAGTGATGTCGGCTGCCTCCTTTTTTATCGGACGCCCTGACGTCCTTTACAACTGACGGCAACCAACGTCATTTTTACTTACCTTTGGTATTCTGGCTGACTGAGGGCTACTGGGAGCTTGATAACCCATTTGTTAGGACTGCAACAGTGAATACACTCGAACATCTACATTTATGGTAAATGTGCACAACTGTACTTTCTGTACACACCTTCACCAAGCATTACCACTTATCTATTTTTTCTAAATCCAGAGCTGGATTTGCTACAGCAGTCTTACAAGGCCTGCTAGCCAGCCCTAACACTTCTTGACTGGCTCTACCCTTCCTTAGCTTTGGAAATCAGCCCAAGTGTGATGACTGCAACAGTGAAACATGAAGAACGTAGTACAGTTGTGTACACTTACTATAAATGTAGATGTTCAAGGGTATTCACTGTTGCAGTCCTGGTTTCCCTCCCTCCAGCCCCCTGGTTTTCTCTGTCTTTTCTACCTCTCCTCTATATGGCCATTTTTAATAGCAGTGGTATTTACTTTTTACTGGTGGCGTTCCCCATCATATACTAGCATCCTATTTGGGTGGCTCCTGACATTTGGGGCAAGAAAAACTGATGTAATGGCATCTGCTGCCTGTTTTGTACCCCTGACGACCTGACATCATGGAAGAGGCGACAGCATCCAACACAGAAATCCTAAGACTCTGGTATTCAGGCCAACTGAGGGCTACCTGCAGGCAGATAACCCAAGTGTGATGACTGTATCAGTGAATACACTGGAACATAAAAATACTGTGAGAACGCCAATAAGTGCCTCTACCAATAAAGGAATAAATGCGATAACCAAACTGTTTATCAATCGCATTTTAATATAATATAACGTAATATAACGTAAAATAACAAAACGGACAACTCCAAACTAACAGACAAACTGATGGTAAAAAGGACAAACTGGTGGAAAAAGAACAAGCAAACAAGCTAGTTAAGCGCTTTCACCCAAAAAACTGGGCTTCATCAGAACTGGCTTTCAGTTATTACATCACCAAATTTAAGCCTTTTTTGGCGCCAAAAGGAAGTTACAAATTTAAAGTGATATGCAAACTACACTAAGAGGTGTTTCATAAACCACCTATCAACCATGCTAGTACAAAACACATATAAATAAATAAAACACATCAAATACAAAAATAAGTGCAGAAATAACTAAACCTGCTAAATGCATCTGGCTGATATTCAAATGCCATAGATGCGATAAATTGAAAACTGTGAAATGAATATAGTTAATATATATTTTATGCCAACTATAACATAAAATACATAAATGCATTCAGTACATACTATAACGCACAATATAAAATATAACTCAAAATGTAGCATGTACTGAGTGATGCTGGACACAATAATATCACACTGTAATATAAAGAAGAATGCGTAAAAATTGCATAAAAAATTCCATGAAAATTAATACATTAAAAATGTGAAATAGGGGCAAAAATTGATGTACTAATTACTGAAAAAAATTTTTTTTTTAATTTTTAAAAATTTTTTTGAAAAACATTGTAAAAAATGTTTTAAAAAAATAATAATGCAACTTTTTTATGCGATAAAAACTAGATGAGATAGTGAATTTTTACATAATCTCCAGAAATGGTTTTACTGAAATGTATTCATTCAGTCCTGGGGGAGTTGTATGCCTAACAAAATTTGCCACTTCGCATCCTTATATTTCAATAAACCCTTACAATCTCCTCCTTTAGGGTCTGCCTTTATAACTTCTTAAATAATAAATTTAAATATATGGTCAGACCCTTCCCTATCAATATGTCTATAAAGAGCATTATTATTATCTTTAGTCCTTATACAGTATAAATGGTCGTATATCCTTTTCCTAAAATTTCTCTCTGCTTTTCCTATATAAAAACCAGAGCATTTTTGACATTTACTTAGGTAAACAACCATTTTACTGTTACAGTTACCTGCTTTGCTTGTGATTCTACTCCTATGTACATTATCTAGCTGTAAATGTCTTTCTTCCAAAATATGTTTACACTGATTGCAAGACCCACATTTTCTAGTCCCAATAAAAGTACTCAGTCCACTAGTTTTATTACTGTTGATGTTATAATTCTTTAGTTCCACTAACTGTTTGATATTCATCCCCATTCTATAAATAAAACTGGGTCCATTACAAACTATTTTGGACAAGTGGGTATCATCAGCTAGAATGTACCAAAAATTGCTTATAATTTTCTTAATATGGTCAGTGGCCAAATTAAACTGTAAAACCCAAGGGGCCTTGGGAAAAATTTCCTACCCTTCTTACCCAAGCCTTTTCCCTCAAAAGGGGTTCCTTTACCCCAGGACAAATTCTAGAAGCTGCTACCGGGAGCTAAATTCATCCCTTCACCAAGCTTTTCCAACCTTTTTCTAAATCCAGAGCAGGCTTTGCCACTGCTGTCCTGCAGGGCCTTATAGCTCCCTAATGCTGTATAACCATCCCCCCAACCCATAGCTTTGGGATTCTACCCAGATGTAATGACTGCAACAGCGAAACAAGCAGAACATAGTACTGGTGTGTACACTTACCATAAATGTAGTGTCGAGTGTATTCACTGTTGCAGTCCCCCCAAGCCAGCCCCTACTTTTTTTTTAACCTCTTTTTTCTGTTATACCAAAAGCCTTTTTGTTGGGGTATTTTGTTTTAAAAATATATTTTTCATATTATATATATATATATATATATATATATATATATATATATATTGCCCCCATTTGGGGGGCCCCTGACATCGGGGGCAAGAAAAACTGTTGAAATGGTTCTGCATGTTTTATCCCCACGACCTGACATCATGGAAAAAGGGGACAGAAACCCAAACCCAAGGACCCAAGACTTTGTTAATCGGGCCCGACTGAGGGCAACCCCACAAAAAACCCCAAAATTTGGGGTAACAAAATTAACTTTACTTTTGGTAAGTGTACACAACTGTACTTTTGTCACTACCAAAATGTAGATGTTCAGGACACTTTTGCAGTCCTTTTCCCCCTTTCCTTTCCCCTTTTTGTTCTTATTCTCCTGGGGACATGCAATGTGATTTGTCAAATTGCTTTTTGATTTAACCCTTTTTTTTCCCTCCCTTATCAAGAAAGACAAAGGGGGTTTGCCTTTTTTATCACCCTGACCCCTTTTACAAAGGAAACCCAACCCATCTTTCCCTTTTGGTATTCCCACTGAGGGCACGGGGATTTTAAACCCATTTGTTGGGACTCAACAGTGAATACACTAACATCTACATTTATGGAAAATTAACAACTGTACTTTCTGTACACACCTTCACCAAGCATTACCACTTATCTTTTTTTCAAAACCAGAGCGGGATTTGTACAGCATTTTAAAGGCCCGAGCCACCCCCAAATTTTACTGGCTCTCCCCTTTCCCTTTAGTTTTGGGGAAATCACCCCAAAGGGGATGACTGCAACAGTGAAACATGAAGAAAAAGGTCTTTTGTAATTTACTATAAATGTAGATGTTCGGATTCACTGTTGCAGTCCGGGTTTTCCCCCCCCTTTTTTTTTATTTAGGGGTTTTTAATAGCTGGTATTTATTTTTACTGGTGGCTTTCCCCATCATATACGCACCCCTTTTGGGGGTGGCTCCTGACATTTGGGGCAAAAAAAAACTGATGTAATGCCATCTGTTGCCTGTTTTGTCCCCCTGACGACCTGACATCATGGAAGGGGCGACAGATCCAAAAAGAAATCCTAAGACCTGGTATTCAGGAACGAGGGCTACCTGGGCAGATAACCCAAGGGGATGACTGTTGGTAAATACAGGAACATAAAAATACTGGAACCCAAAAGTGCCTCTCAAAAAAGGAATAAAGGCCCAAACTGTTTATCAATCCATTTTAATATAAAATGTAATTTTAAAAAAAGGACCTAAAACCAGGAAAACTGATGGTAAAAGGAAAAACGGGGGAAAAAGAACAAGCAAAAAAATTTTGGGTTTTAAAGGGAAAGTTTTCTTTTCAAAAAACCCTTTTTCCAAAAAGTTACAAATTTAAAGTGATATGCAATTACACAAGGGGTTTTCATAAAACCCCCCATCAACCTGCTAGTCAAAACACTATTTTAAAAAATAAAATACAAAAATAAGTGAAAAAAAAACCTCAAATGACCTTTTTAAAAAAGAAAAATTGCTGTAATGAATATATTTAAATAAAATTTTATCCAACTATAACAAAAAATTAAAATGCCCAGACCCCCCCTATAAAATTTAAAATGTAGCATGTACTGAGTGATCACACAATAATATCACACTGTAATATAAAGAAGAAAAATTTTTGCTAAAAATTCCATGAAAATTAAACATTATTTTAAAAAAAATTGATGTATAATTAAAAAAAAATTTTTTTTTAATTTTTTAAAAATTTAAAAAATGTTTTAAAAAAATAATAATTTTTTATGATAAAACTAGATATGAATTTTCATAATCTCCAGAAAGGGTTTTTATTGAAATGTATTCATTCAGCCCGGGGAGTTGTATCCCTTAACAAAATTTGCCCCCACCCTTTATATTTCAAAAAACCCCTTTAAATCCCTTTTGGGGTTGTTTTATAACTTTTTAAAAAATAAATTTAAATATTTCAGCCCCTTCCCTATCAATACCTAAAAGGGCATTATTATTATTTTTTGCCCAACAGTAAAAATGGTAACCCTTTTTCCTAAAATTTCTCTCTGCTTTTCCTTTTAAAAACCAGAGTTTTTGACATTTACAGGTAAAAAACCCTTTTACGACATTTACCTGTTTTTTGGGTTTTCCCTCCTATGTAAAATTATCTGCTAAATGTCTTTCTTCCAAAATATGTTTAAAAGATTGAAAGACCACATTTTCTAGTCCCAAAAAAAAAGTACTCAGTCCATTTAGATTACTGGATGTTAAAATTTTTTGCCACAATTTTAAATTTTCATCCACTATAAAAAAAAAAGGGTCCATTAAAAACTATTTTGGACAAGGGGGTCACAAAGCCCCAAAAAATTATAACTTAATATGGTCAGTGGAAATTAAACTGTACAATACATGCCTATTAAATTTTTCGGGGTTTTAAAATTGCTTTTACAAGACTTTCCCTCTTGTAAATCAAAAAGACTGACTACCTTGGTTTGTCCCCAAATTTTAAATGCATTATATAAAAATTTCCAACATACTAAAAGGATATTTTAGAAAAAACATATATTCCAATTCCACTTTTAAATGTTCATCACCTGATTCATTGAGTTCCCCTAAGCATTGCCCTTTGGGAAAATATTTTTTTAATTTTTCTGGGTGGCAGCTTTTTTCTAAATGTTGTTAAAAAGTTTTTTTCTATATTTTAAAGAGTTTAATTTCTGGTCTTGATTGATATAAAAGTGTCCAGGTAGGGTACTCCAGTTTTATTAAAAAGAAATTTTTAAAATATTCCTACTAAAAAATTTAAAAAAATTTTAATTTTTCTCATCCCTCCCAAAAATATAAATATCTTCCAGTGAATAATAAATGTATTAAAAAAATTCATTTGCAAAACAGTTTCTTCCCAATAAAGCATCACTGATTAATAAATGCACCCCTGACCCTCTAATTTGCAAAATATTCACCTTCAAAAAAGTTATTGTCAATAAATAGCCATCATCTTTCTAATGCGGGTGTCACCCCCTGAATTCAGCCATACTACGGTGCCAATTTTTTCCCTTTGGGTATAAAAAAAATTTCAATTACATCTATGGTAAAAGAAAATTTTTTTCCCTTTTTTATTGGATAATTTGATGTGACTGCAAAGTGAAACAAAGAACAGTACAGTTGTGTACATTTACTATAAATGTAGATGTTAAAATTACTGTTGAAATCCGGGTTTTCCCCCCCAGCCCCCTGGTTTTTTTGTCTTTTCTCCTCTATAGGGCCCTTTTTAAAGCAGGGGTTTTTATTTTTTATGGTTATCATATACTAGCATCCTATTTTGGCTCCTGACATTTAAGAAAACTGATGAATTGGCATCTGCTGCCTGTTTTGCCCCTGAGACCTGACATCTAAAGGGGGAACTTTCCAAACACAGAAATCCTAAGACTCTGGTATTCAGGCCAACTGGGGGCTACCTGGCAAAAACCCAAGTGTGTGTTTTTCAGGAATACACGGGAACAGAAGTATGGGGGTACACAGCTGTACTTTCTTTTTCCGATGTTAAAAAACCCAAATTTCTTTGGCCCTTCAGTTCTGTCAAAAACTACCATTTCTGGAAATTTTCCGCCTAAAAAAATGAACAAAGTGCATGCACATTTTCCCTTTGACAACATCAAATGTTTAAAAATGGAGATTCCTTATTATACTGATTGGAGAAGTCACCCTCCTCTGCTAAGAAAAAGTGCCCAGCATTCGAAAGATACGACTTGAGGTATTTGAAGAAGACATGCCATCTGCTTATGAAAAAGATGCAGAGGAACCCTTCCCTGCCTCTCCTCCAGAGGATTTTTTGGGTGAAACCTTACTTTTGAGAGCTTTGCCAGTGAACCCTTACCCTCAGTAAAAAAGGGCTCAGGGGAATTTCAATTTCCAAAAAAGGCCTTACAACCCAGTCCTGGAAGTTGGGGATGACTTTATGGAGTCCAGTTTTACCCCTGATACTTTTGTAGGAAAACCACTTATGAAAAATTTTCCCTTTTTAAAAAACCCTTGCTGACCCAGAGTCATTTTGGGGCCTAAAGGTTAAAAGAAACTGAAAATTTAATTACGGGAATTCCCAGATTTGGACGGGTGAAAGTAATACCTCCAACTCTTGCCATTGGGTTTAATTGTGATGTTCATCTGCATACAGCTGCAGTCATAACAGATGGGTTCTCCCCCCCAGGGGTCCTCGGTCGGCCAATTCCAAAGTCTAGGTCCGGCGCCGGTTGCCCCTTTTTCCCCTGAGCCAGTGCGACGGGGGTATAAAAGAAGAAGCCAGCGCCAGTTTGTTCAGTCTTTCTTGCCGCTCCCCGAAGCAGAAGCAGTTCGCAAGTGCCGGTCGGCCAGCTCCTGAAATTACAAAAATTTTTAAAAAACCAAGTCTTCTTGAAAGCTTACCCCATTGGGGAAACTTTTCTTGCCTCAGACCGATGTCAGACAAAGTTAATAATTGTATTTCATGTGGGAAGCAAATCCCCATAAGGATTTCCTTTCCCCTCTGTTTTCCTTGTTTAGGCCCAGACCACCGCCTCGGCTGTTTTTCATTCAACAAAGCACTATTAAGCCCGGGCGGAGTTCCCCAGCATTATTTTGGAAAAATTTAACTATATTATGTCGCCGGATACTCCGACCCTTTTTTAAAAACGCAAAGAAAGGACCGACAAGGGTCCCGGCCTCCACACCACGCCAAAGCCACAGGGTGGCCCGGGTTCTCAGCGAGGCGCCTACGCAGCCCCTGACTACCGAGACACTTCATTGGCGGTGTCCCTGTGCCCGAGGTCGCAGGCCCTCGGCCCACACCCCAACTACAGATCCCAAGCCACTTTTGGGGTAAAACTAAAAATTGGACAGGCCCACCTCCTCTCAAGGTGTCTTCAGACCTTCCTTTTTTTTCCATCAAGGCTTTCACTAAGTCTAAAGCAGCCATGCATTCTAAGAGACAAGCTACACAGGGCCCATCTCCAGGCCCCATGCCTAAAAAACAGATGCTTAAAATGGCTGAGGATTTAATTACTCTTATCAGGGGTTCTCACCCCCCCCGGAAAAAGGCCCAGAGTGGAGGAAAAATTTCCTCCTCTGATCGGGGCCTCCATTATTTCAGAGCACTGTGATGATCAGGAACATTCTTACTCCTCTTTTGAAGATTCTGATGCAGAGGAGTCCATTCCTTCTGTCCCCCCCCCCCCCCCCCGAGGATTACTCATTTGGGGAAACTTTGCATACCTTAAGGGAACACTTCCACTGGGAAGGCCAAGATTATTCAGATTCCAAGAAAAGGCTTAGGGAATTTCTCTTGCTACCTCAGCACAGGCCTCTGGCCATACCTCCTGTCTTGGACATACTAGATGATTTTCCCGGAGGCCTTTTAAACCCCGGGATTCTCTACCTCCAGCCCAGTCAAGCCTGACAGGTACTACAGGGTTCCTGACTCACCCAATTTCTATAAAAAAGCCATGCGGGACCCAAAAACCCATCTCACAGGGCCCCAAGGGAATTAAGGCCGCCACTGCTAAAAATCCATTACCTTCCGAGAGAGATTCCAGATCCTTAGGAAGGGGGGGAAAAAAGGTAAAACCTCGCCACCTTAACCATGTGGGCATTGAACTGTCAGTTCCATATGCTAAAATACCAACAGTTTTTGTTATCACAATTGAAAAGTAAAATGTCACAACCTGAACAACCAGACTTGAAGGAGTTGCAGGATTTGATGCATAGTGCAGAACAAGTGGGTAAGCATACCTTACAATGTGGTTTTGATGCTCTAGAGGCCTCATGTAGAGCTGCTGTTACAGGATCAGTCATACGTAGACATGCCTGGCTCAAGGAACAAACCTTGCCAGATCATGTCAAAGCTAATTTACTAGATCCCCCTCTACAAAAGGATGTAGTATTTGGTGCTAATGCGGAGGAGGTATTAAGGAAAATGGAGGAAAAGGCTAAATCTATGCAAACTGTGAAAGATTTCTACAGGTACAACCCCACGTTTTCAGTAGAAATTGGCCTTCCAAAAATTGGTCCTTTCCAGCCACGGACAGACCCCAAAGAGGTAGATACAGGCGGCAGAGGGCAATCCCAAGGATAAAGAGGCAGACAATGGCAAGCTCCTACACAAAGAGGTGGTGAGGATCTCAAACCATTCAGAAAGAAAACCCAATGACTTTCCCTTTGCATGCCAAGAAAGGGCTCAAATGGCAGCCCCTTTTAGGAGGAAAACTGGCATTATTTTAAAAAAATTGGCATATTGTCACAAAAGACAAATGGATCCTGGACATTATAAACAGAGGCTACAGATTCCATTTTCACACCCTTCCAAAAATGAGAGGCATGCCAAACCTGCCACACAATCAAAGGGCAGAGGCACAAAGACAAATTTCAGATCTCATGGACATGAAAGCTATTCAAGAGGTACCTACCAAAACAAGGTCAAGGTTTTTATTCCAGACTATTCCTGGTACCAAGGAAGGGGAAAAAATTGGAGACCTATTTTGGACCTATCCATCCTAAACACATTTCTACTGCCAAAAAATTCAAGATGCTCACCTTACAGCAGCTTCTTCCCATGCTGGGCAAGGAGTCTTGGCTGGTAACATTGTACCTCAAGGAGGCATACCTGCATATCCCAATCAGACAAGATTGCAGAAGATACCTCAGATTTCTTGCAGGTTCAACCCATTATCAATTCTCTGCATTGCCCTTTGGCTTATCTACTGCGCCCAGAGTATTCACGAAATGCCTGGCATCAGTAATTGCCTACTGCAGACTTCAAGGGATACAAATATACCCCTATTTGGACGACTGCCTGATCCAAGCGGACAGCAAGCACATTCTTCTGAAACATCTGGCTTATGTAATAATGTTGTTGAATTCTCTGGGATTACACAGTCAACAAAAATAAATCAAGGCTAATACCCTCTCAAAAAATTTTCCTGGGTGCCAACTTGGACACAAAACCCCGATGGCCTACCTCACACCAGAGAACCAGGGCAACTAACTCAATACTTCAGAACACTAGCAAATTGCACCAGGCTGACTGCAAGGAAACAGGCTCTGGGATTCATGGCATCTTGCATCTTACTAATCCCATGTGCAAAGCTGCATATGAGGAAACTTCAATGGTACCTAAAACCTATGGTCTCAACACAGCCACAGTTTGGAAACAATAATACCACTAATTCCATGTCTTCAAAAGGAATTTCTTGGGGGGCTCAAGCATGCCAAACAAACACAGGTTTCCCCTTCAGCAAGCCTCAAGCAAATCAAGTCATCACAACAGACCCCCGGACTATGCCTGGGGCATGACAGAGGGGGCATTCAGGGCAAATGGTCCCAAAAAAAAAAGCACCCACATCAATCAAAAGGAAATGCTAGCAGTAATAAATGCTATTATAGCTTTCAAAGACCTTCCCGCAACCAGGTCAACTATTGATAAGGGCAGACAACACCACAGTAATGTGGTACATAAACAAACAGGGAGGAACACATTCATACCCCTATGCAGACTGGCCATGTCACTTTGGAACATGGCTGGACTTACAAATCGAACTTCAAGCACAGTACTTGCCAGGGAAGGAAAACACCTGGCAGACAACCTAAGCAGAAATATGACAGATCCACACGAATGGAAGTTGCATCCTCAAGTTTTTTCAGAAATAATCCAAGCATGGGGAAGGCCAGACATAGATCTCTTTGCCTAAAAAAACACCAATTGACAAAATTCTGCTCAAGGATTTTTTTATCCAAAGGCCTGGAGAGTGGACGCCTCTTTCAGTTGGACATCAATGACAGTTTATGCCTTCCCACCTCTTCCTCTGCTGCCCAAAGTTCTATTAAAACCAGAGCAGACAGACCAAAGATGATTCTCATTGCTCCAGACTGGCCAAGACAACACTGGTACCCACTCCTGAGGAGCCTGACGATTCCCCACCATGGACCCTGCCTCTAATGCCTCTTCTTCTGACTCAGCACAGCTTCAAAACTCTTCACAGTCAGCCAAAAAAACTCAATCTAGCCCCATGGAAGATTCCTTAGCATCACAACAGACCCTACTCTCCAAGGAGGTGCAGGATGTCATTTTGGAGGCCAGAAGGCCCTACTAGAAAAGCTTATTTAAAAAAGGAAACGGGTTTTTTGTCTGGAATGAGAAAAAAGGGGCCCGGATCCTGAAAACTGAATTTAACCCCAAATATTACAGTATCTACCCGAGCTGCTAAGCAGTGGACTTTTTTTTCCTCCATCAAAATCCATGCCTCAGCCATTTCTGCAGAATACAACACTGATCCACCCTTTTTTCTCTCACCCTCTTAAGACAGTTCCTCAGAGGGGCTAAGAATTTAAAACCCCCAAGGAAACAACCAATACCTGCTTGGGATCTCAATTTCATTCTAGAAAACTGACCTTTTCCTCCTTTTAGCCAGCTGCCTCATCAGATTTGCAATATTTGTCCTGGAAAACAGCTTTCCTTCTGGCTATTACCTCAGCTCAAAGGGTTTTGGGAAATACAAGCCCCCATGGCTGTGCAGCCTTTATCATCTTCCCCTCAGGACAAATTTCCACAACCAACCTCCCTTTTTGCCAAAAGTGGTATCCAGGGGCAAACCCCTATACACTTACCTACCTTTTATCCTAATCCTCAAAACAAAGGGGGGAGATTACTACATTCCTTGGACATCCACAGACAATCCTTTTTTTGGACAGAAAAAGCCTTTCAGAAAAACAGAACAGCTCTTTGTGTCCTATGCTATAGGAGCCCAAAGGGAAAACCAATTTCCAAAAAACAATTTTCAAAATGGATAGCCCACTGCATACCGCTATTCTTTTTTATGGCAAAAATGTACCTACAGGCATCAGATCTCACTCCACAAGGGCCACAGCTACCCTGCAGCTTTCCCCAGAGGAGTTCCTACCAAAGATATTTTGGGAAACAGCCACTTGGAGTTTTGTGCATACCTTTCCAAGCACTACCACCTTCCATTATACTCCAAATCTAGAGCGGCTTTGCCACTGCAGTCTTGGGGGATTCCCGGCTCCTCCTAGTTCCACCTAGTGCCTACCACCCCCTTTTTAGCTTTGGGATTCTACCCATCTGTTATGACTGCAGCTGTATGCCATATGAACATAGTACAGTTTTGTACCTACCATAAATGTAGATGTTTGAGTGCTAATACAGCTGCAGTCCAGGGTTTCCCCCCTCCTTCCCCTCTTGGGACAGGTTTGGCTAACACCTCTCATCAAACCCGATTGGGGTATTCATTTTGGGTGTATTTGCTTGCAATACTATTTTGAAATTTTATTTCATTGCTTTTTTACATTATTTTATGTTTTCCTTCCTTCTGGGGGGACCTGACATCTGGGGCAAAAAACTGAAGAAAAATGGCGGGGCCTTGGTTCTTTAACCCTTGGGGGCCTGCCCAGGAAACCCCCGGCCGGACCAAAAACTTTGGTTCCCCCGAGGACCCCCGACGCCCAAAAACCCAAATTGGGGTTAAAAACGCCAGCCTTTTAGCCTTTTTTCATCTAACAAATTTAATGGGGGGTAACCCAAATTACTTTTTTACCGAAGACCAAAACAATAATTTGGGGCTCTTTCCCTTACCGATGTCAGAAAAAATAAAAAGAATTTGGGCAAATTTAAATTTTATTTCTGCCCGCAAGGCCCCGCCCCGCTACATTGTTGGTTTCCTTAAAGCACTTGCGGGGTCAGGTTTGGAAATTTTTTGGCCCGCTTTTTTTTAAAAAGCCAGACCTTCCGACCCCTTTAAATTATTAAAAACCGAAAAGGACCCGGGGGTTTCCCAAAAGGAAAAACCCCGGTTCTTTTGGGAAAAAGCCCCCTTCCCGGCCAAAGACCTCCCAACCAGGGCCCCCCAGCATGGCAAATTTCTCCTTTAAAATTGGGTTTGCCCCCAAAGGATTTTCAGAAACCCAGAAACACCCGACTAAATCTAGGCCCCGCAAACTAAGCAAAAAGGCTTTTACCAAAGCAGTAAATCAACCGGAAAAATTCCCCAACCCCCTTCCCTCTCAGCCTCTGAAAGGCTTTTTCCCTTTAGGGGACCCAACCCCCCTGAAAAAGGGCCCTCAACCCCAAAAAACCCGAGGGCCCCCGATCCCCGGTTTTCAAATTTTGTTCCAAAAAACGAATCCAGGGCCCAATTCCCCCAATGGGCTGAGGGAAAAACCCAAAATTCCCTTTTGTTTCCTTCCCCAAATTTTTTTGGGGCCTTCAGTTAGAGAGCCTTTTAAAACCCGGGCCGGGGTTTTTTTGTTCAAGGAAAACTGGCCTTTCTTTCCCCATGGCCGCCATTTTAGTATAAAAAATTTTTAGAGGCCCCCTTCCGTCCCCCTGGTTCTCCTTCCCCGGCCCCCGGGCCGCCCGAAATTTTTCAATTTGGGAAAAATTTAAAGATAAGGTCCCTTTTGGGGGTCCTTTTTCCGGGGCCCCAAATGTCAGGTTAAAACCCCCCCCCCTTGGGAAAAAAATTAACCTTAAGAGGGAAAAATTTATCTTTACCCTTTTTGCCCCCGGGGGGTTTAAAGTAATTTTACATATTCAGGAAGGAATTTTTTTAAACCCAAAAAAACTGGCCTTCCTGAATTAGGCAAGTTTTAGGAATTTTTACTAAACCCGCATCTTCATTTTAAAAGGGAGACCTAACTTCCTTTTTCACCATCAAATGAAAAGAACACATTTGGTTTAAAAAAACAATTTACCGGGGGCCCGTTAAACCCAAAAATTCCCCCATGGGTTTCCCAAGAAACAAATTTTTTGGCTTCCCCAACAATGGGAAAAAGGTTAAGAAAAAGCAAAAAACCCGGGGCCCCCTCGGATTTTTTTAATTTTAATTCCCAAAAGGTTTTTAGGGAAATTGGGTTCAAAATTGGTTTTCCCAAAATTTTCCCGGACCGAAAAGGTGACAATCAATTTCCTTTCCTAAGGGGAGTTCCGGGGGGCAAACCTAAAAACCAAAAGGGTTCCCCTCCACTGCCCAAAACCCCCCAACAGACCAAGACTTTGGGTCCAAAACCGGGGAAAACCCGGAAAAAATGAAAACCCCAAAAAAAAGCACCTTTATTTTTAAATCAAAAAAGAAAAAAGGTTTTACAAACCTTGACAAAACCTTAAAGGCCTTAACCCCCAAAAAAAGGAAAGCCCAAAAAACCCCACCCAAACCAAAAAAAAAGCCTTGGGGGAAAAAACCCCTCTAAGGGTTAGAGGGTAAAAGGGCCCCCTGGAACCCAAAGGGGAAGGGAACTCCAATTTCCTGGCCAAGGAAAAGGAAAAAACCCAAGGAAGGTACCCACCTGGCCCGAACCCCCAAAAATTCTTTTTTTAAAAGGGAAAAGGTTTTTCCCCCGGGGGGATTTTGGGGGTTCCCCCAAAATTCAAGGGGGCAAAAATTTCACCGCCCAAGCCAAAATTGGAAAGGGGTCCTGTTTTTTTAACGGCAAATCAATTTTAATTTCCCCTTTTGGGTTTCCCCTCAAGGTTTTTACAAAAGGGGTCAAACCCTTTCAAGGGCCCGGGGAAAAAAATTTCCCAAACCAGACTGGGCCAACACCAAAACAAAATTCCCTTTTGGAAAATTTAAAATAACCCCGGGCCGCCATGGCAACCCGGCCTCCCAAAAAAACTTCTTGGGTCCCCGGCGGGCCCCCGATGGGATTTTACACAGAAAACCGCAACCCCCACCTAACTCTTCAAACCCGCTTCAGAAAGGAAAAACCCCAAGCCCCGGGGTTCAGGATTTCTAAATTTAACCAAAACATTTTAAGGAAACCAATTACCCCGGTGAGGTTCAACACCCAACCGTGTTTTTTCCCAAACCAAAAATTTTCCCCTGGCCTCCAAAATTCCCTTGGGGGCCAAGGGCCTTAGTAAAAGAAAATCCTTTCCCCAAAAATAAAAAGAAAAACGGCCCCCAGCCAGGTCCCAGGGGAAAAGGAACAAGGCCCTTGGCCCCAGCTTAATTAATAAATTCTAAAAGAAATGCTCCCCAAAAAAACCACCCCCCAAATTAAAATTTTCTTCAACCCGGGGGATTTTATAAACGGGGCCACCTCTTTCTCAACCCGGGAAAACATTCCCTAGGGAGGCCAAAAAGGACCTTAAGGGGGCCCCCCCAAAATTTCCCCCGGGCCAAAAATTTGGGTATTGGAAAAAGCTCCCCTTTCCCGAAATTTCTGCCCAGCAATTTAAAATTTCCTTCAAAAAGGGGAAAAAAAGCCCTTTACCCCACCAACCCCCTTTGAAAAAATTCTGAAAACATCCCCCCTTTTGGAAGGGGGAAACCTTTTTATTAAACCCTTGGGCAGGGTTTTCCAATTCCCATTTTTTTTTATGCCCAAAGGGGGTGCTAAAATGGGCCCAAAATCATCCATTCCAATTTTTCCCAAATTTTTTCCCCCAACCCCAGAAAAAAGGGGGGACACCTTTGGTTCCAGGCCTTTCTGTCCCCAGGAAAATAAAAACCTCTCCAAAAAAATTTAAAAACTGCAGCTTTTTTGCCGGGGGGAACAACCCTTTCAAAAAAAACCCAATTTTCTAAAAGGGTTAAGGCACACCCGGATCCAACCCCCCACAAAAACACCAAAAGGGAAAAAACCCCATTTTGGGGAAAAAGAAAACTTTCAAACATCTAAAACCCCTTTTTTAGCAAAATTTTCCCCGGGGGTCTTTTTCCCCAAAATTTATGCAACCAGCTTTACAAATTCAAAGGATTCCACTTCTATTTTTCAAATTTTTAGAGGAAATTTGAAAACCTCAAAGGGGCCACCCTAAGGGCCCTTCTTTTAAAAATTAAAACCTTCCCCTTTCCCAGCCGGGAATTCACCCAAAATGTTTTGTTGCAACATTGAAAACAAAAGGATTAAAAGTACAGTTTTACTTTCCATAAATGTAGATGTTTGAGTGTATTCACTGTTGCAGTCCTGGTTACTCTCCCTCCAGCCCCCTGATCTCTCTTTACTTCTACATATCTTTTTTGTTTGGCATATCTTTTATCATGTGTATTTGTTTTTTGCTGGGAGTGTTTCATACCATGTAATTGCTTCCTATTTTGGGGGCACCTGACATCTGGGGCAAGAAAATGATGTAATGGTGTCGGCTGCATGTTTTATACCCCTGATGACATGACGTCATGGAAGAAGCAACAGCATCCAATGCAGAAATCCCAAGACTTTGATATTCAGGCGGGCTGAGGGCTGCCTGCAGGCAGATAACCTAAATGTGATGACTGCAACAGTAAATACACTCGAACATATACATTTATGGTAAGTGTACACAACTGTACTTTCTATCTCTGCTCTCTATCAGGGCAGTTTAACCTGTTCCTGCAGAACAGATAGATCAAGGATTTTATTCCAGACTTTTCCTGTACTCAGAAAAGAGGGCTCTTGGCACCCAATCCTAGATCTTTCAAACACCTTCCTGATGGTGCCAAAATTTAAAATGCTCACCCTGTAGCAACTTCTGCCTATGCTAGCCAAAGATGTCTGGTTAGTCATCTTAGACTTAAAAGAAGCCTATCTGCTCATCCCTATAAGGGGGTCATGCAGAAAATGTCTACATTTCAGGGCCGGCTCTATGCATTATTGGTTCTCTGCACTTCCCTTTGGCTTATCCACTGCTCCCAGAGTATTCACAAAATGCTTAGCTCCAGTCATTGCTTACTGCAGGCAGAGAAATGTTGAAATCTACCCGTACTTGGACGACTGCCTGATTCAGGTGGACAGTCAGGAAATGCTGCTGCAGCACCTGACATTTGTGAAAAACCTTCTCACATCCCTGAGGAACACCATCAATGAAAAGAAATCAAAACTAGTCCCCAGTCAAAAGATTGTATTCCTGGGAACAAGCTTGGGACACAGCATCCCAGATGGCATTCCTCTCTTCAGAAAAACAAGCCTATCTGACAGACTGTTTTACTCAAATGGCCACCAGAACCCATCTATCTGCAAAGAAAATCCTGCAGGCCCTAGGGTTCATGGCCTCATGCATCCTACTAATTCCATATGCCAGACTGCATATGAGGAAACTTCAGTGGTAGTTAAGTCTTTGGTGCCAACATTCTCAGGACCTGGAAACCATCATTCCTATTATACCCCGTCTAAGGACAGAGTTTCTTTGGTGGGCAGCAGCATGCAACCACAACAATGGACTGCCTTTCCAAACCCCCAAGCCCCTAACCACAGGATCAGACTATCCCGGGGGAGCCCCTATGGAAGCCCATTCAGGGCCACTGGACCCCGTAAAATTTCATCTACATCACCCAAAAGAGATGCTAGGGGCAGCATGCCCAGCTTTCAGCCCCTATCCCAGGACTGCTAATAAAACAGACAACACCACATTTTGTGGTACTTCAACAAGCAGGGGGAAATCTTACCCACTCTCCCAAAACCCAGCCCTGGGGAAAAGGGCCCTTTGGACATGCAAGCCCACTGCAAGCTCAATTCCTGCCAGGCAAAACTCACTGGCAGTGACTTAAGCAGAAATCTCCTAGAACATGGTTGACCCCAACCAACCTTTCTGATTCAGAAATGGGGCCCCCAAAATGGATCTTTTTCCCTTTCCCCCAACCCAAAGCTCAGCAAATTCTCCCCAGGTTCCTCCAGGGGCCTGGAAAGTGGATGCCCTATCTTTTCAGGGGGAAAATTCAATCTATCCCTTTTCCCCCTCCCCTTCTCTCAAGAGAAATACTCAAGATAAGACAACAGAAAGGACAATTCTTTAGGGCCCACACTGTACCCACTCCTGCCAGCCTGCACCCCCTGGCACCTACATCAAAACCCCAACCCTGCTCTCTCAGGACAGAACATCCACAACTGCAAACCCTAAATCTTGCAGCCTGGCTTTTTCCCTTAATTCTCCCCAGAAACCCCTAAGCAAGCAGGTGCGGGAAATCATTCTAAGCCAGAGACCCAGTACAAGAAAATCCCATGCTGATAAGGGGAAAAAGGTTGGATTCAGTCAAAGGAGAGGACAAATTCCCCCTCTAATCCGGGATTCTTTTCCACAAAGGCCTGTCCTTCTCCTTTAAAGATACAGAGCTATTTCAGCTCATTACAAATGAGCCCTTCTTTTACCCTCTTTACAAATGTTCTTTGTTTCACTGTTGCAGTCATTACATTTTAATCTGCTGGAGGTTGCCCTCAGTCCCCGATTAACAAAGTCTTGGGTCCCCAGTTGCTGTCCCCTTTTTCCATGCGCAGGTCATCAGGGTATAAAACATGCGACGCCATTATCAGTCTTTCTTGCCAGCCAAGCAGAAAGTTTAAAATCTGGACTCTTTTTTTTCAAGTTTAGCCCAAAATCTTCAACTTTAAACTAAGTACCCGGGAAAAATTTTTTTGCTCCTTACGATGTCAGTAAAAATTAAAATTGCATTACTTGTGGGAAGCAAATACCTTGGATTTTTACCCTTTTTCCTTTAGGCCCCAAAATTTTTTCTTTTTTACTTTTAAATTTAAAGCACTATTAAGCTAATTTTGCTTCTAAATATTTTCTCCTTTAATTATCCAGAAATGTAGGGTTTGCATCCCATAAATTCTAAAACTTAAAAAAAAAGACAGAGACAGGCGGGGGCCAAAACTGCCGAAAACCTCCTAAGCCCGTTGTTTGGGGACTCAGTGGGCCCCCTGATACTAATTCGATCAGGCCTCTACTGAGACCCATTCAGTCCGTATGCAAATGCTTCAATTATGGCGGATGTCTCTACCTTGGGTGGGTAGTGTCAGGCACCCCTTTTTGTTTTAGGCCTACAGATTTGATATTAGACTGATGCCATCTTCAAAACTAAGGCCCAAAAACTAATCTTTCTAAAAAGCCCAGGCCATGTGCAGGCCCCATGCCTAAAAAAAAATTATCAAAATGGCAAAAATTTAAATTTCTCTATCAGGGTTTTCTAAGAGGCCTAGGCAAGATATTGAATTTTAATCTTCTGAACAGGATTCTATTTTCTGATTCTTCTAATGAAAAGGTTTTACCACTTATGAGGACTCTGATGGAAGATTCCATTCCTTCTGCTTCTCCCTGAGGGTTTTTCTTTGGGGGAAAATTTATACCAAGGAACATTTCCACTGGGAAAGTCAATATTTTCTGAATCTAAAAACTTAGAATTTTTTTTTCTTCCCCAGCATAGGCCTTTGGCTATACCTCCTGTTCTGACATTGTTGATGATGTTTTTTTAGAATTGTATGGCTCCTGATTCTCTGCCAGCTCCAAAAGACAGATACTACAGGGTTCTGACTCCACAAATTCCTTTTCAAAAAACTGTTGGGGTCCAAACCCTTTTCATCCCAACATTAAGGCTTCTCAAAATTTTTCTGATAGAGATTCCCGGGCTGGATAGATGGGGAGAAAGTTTACACCCGCAATTGGGAATCAGGCTTTTAAAATGCAATTTATATTAAAATATCAAAGTATATGGGACTGTTAAAAAGAAAATGATGTTAATTTCTGACTGTGTGGAAAATGATTTACAGGATTATTTCATTCAGCTGAACAAGTTGGAAAACTCTTTCAATGTGGTTTTGATTCTTTGGAGGCCCTTGCAGGGCTGCTGTAACTGGGTCTGTGCAAAAAAGCATGCTTTCAAAGCAAACCCCCTGATCATGTTAAAAAAATTTTTAAAATTTTGGTTGGGGGGAAAAAAAAAGGG
>NC_056728.1:391556260-391623760 GCF_019279795.1 Protopterus annectens
GATAGATAGATAACACATATACATATCTATATATGTATATATATATATATATATATATATATATATACACACACACACACACACACACACACACACACAACCATCACTTATATATATATATATATATATATATATATATATATACATATATACATATATATATATATATATATATATATATATATATATATGTGTGTGTGTATATGTCTGTATTGCCTTACATACTCAGATCACTGTGAGTAAAGCTGCACTATGACACATATATAATGTTGGACAAAGGGCCAAAACTAAGCAGGTGATGCAAGCTTCCAAACTCTTATCCTCCACAAGTCCTGCTGATGTCATCTACCATAAGAATATCTAAAGCCATAGTAATGTCAGAGTTGAGCCATGACATGTGTAAGTACTGTAATCTGTAGTATATAAGACTACATAAGTAGGGGTACTAATCTCACTCCAGCCTGCGGTATGTGTGTATGCCTCCTTAAGGAGCAAGTATGAAGTCCACATTGTTTTGGGCCTAGCAGGTGATACAAGACTACAAACTCTTATCTTCCACAAGGCTTGCTGATGTCATCTACCATATGATTACCTAAAGCTGTGATAATATTAGACTTGAGCTCTGGCCCATGTGTTAAGTACTGTGATTTGTAGAGTCTAAGACTAGATAATTAAGGGTTCTAATTTCACTCTAACCCACTTGGTGTGTATGTGCATATCCCTACAGAACAAGTATGAATCCCACACTGACTTACAAGCAGGCAGGGGGTTTGCAATGTTTTGGACCTAGCAGGTGATGCACACCTCTAAACTCTTGTCCTCTTCAAGGTCTGCTGATATCATCTACCATAAGATTATCTAAAGCCATATTAATGTCACACTTGAGCCATGGCACATACATTAATTACTGTAATCATTATCCAATAAGACTAGGTAGGTAGGGGTTCTAATCTCAATTCAGTCCAATGTGGGTGTGTATATCTCCCCAAAGAACAAGTGTGAATCTCACACTAACTTCCAAACTATCATGCTGTTTTTGGCCTAGCAGGTAATGCAGGCCTCCAAACTCTTGTACTCCACAAGGCCTGCTGATGTCATCTACTCTAAGATTACTTAAAGCCATGTTAATATCAGACTTGAGCCATGGCATGTGTGATATGTTGTGCATTCTGTAGTCTGTAAACTTAGATAAGTAGGGGGTCTTTCTTACTGCAGCCAATTTGGTGTGTTTACCATGTTCTGTAAATGTAAATAGGTAGTAGTACTATTCTCACTCCAGCCAGCTTGGTGTGTGTCGATGTTAGAACATTTTACATCAGCCCATGGGATGCTGTCCACATCTCTTTAACAGACACTGCTAATGCCATTAACAATAGATTAATGCTTGTGTATACCTCACAACAGACTATGGTTAGGCAGTGGCCTGACAGATGCTTAAATGTAAGCTGTTATGAACTTTGTAGTGTCATTCTAAGGTAAAACAGTACCTGGCAGTGTGGGATAACATGATGGATTGAGTACATTACTTAGCCAGGCAAATGGCACTTGCCTGAACCATAATCCAGTTATTAAGCATGGTCACAACAGCATACTTACAAATGTGACAATGTACAACTATAGCAAATTAAGGGTCATACTGATACACCCTTGGGGTTTACAGCCTCAAATACATTCTCTGTAGGTACTATTTGCAGTGAAGATGTGGATGTCTGTACATGCACAGGAAACCTGTCCAACTTTGCATTAAGTACTTTTTGCCTTGAAAGGCTACAATGCCTGCCAAACAACCAGACAGCAAATGGATGTTGTGTGAAATAATGTGGGACTACAGTTTTGTATTCTGGGAGCCTAAATGTACAGTATGGCATACCTAGTACATGCTGGAGGAACAGAAATATCTCCCAAAGTGGCAACTCATCTGCAATGGACGTCGCATCCATATCAAGCTTCATTACCCTGTTGAAGGGCAGGCTACATGAATTGCAGTAAAACTGTTACCTAGTATGGATCACTGCCACTGTGGACCTTGCTAGACCAACCTTAGACAACTATGTCACCTGACATTGAGCAGTATATTGTGATGCAGCAGCTATGCTCCTGATCACCATTGGGTCAGTACCCTAGTCAAATCCTTTGAACCTCAGATCCCAAGGCACAATACATGCAAAACTGAACAGATTGGTCTGTTTGCTATTCATGACATCTACCTGGAAAAGGCTACAACAAGCCTACAGACCCTTACATCATGTGAGACAAGTGTGTAGTTCAACAAAAAGGCTGTGGCCTGTTTCTTATCTTGGGATTGGTACTAATGTTTTGCTCCTGGTGAGAGAAAAAGAAAAGGAGCATTGCTCATTGTATCCCAAAGAGTGTGCCCGTGATGAGACCAGCACAAGTAGTAGTCAGGCAGTAGCCATTCATGCAACTTCCCTCTTTTCAGCATTCTTGACAAGGAAATTCTTTGTTTTCAGTAAGCACTGCTTGATATATTCCTAACATCAGAATAACTGCCTAAATACTTCATCCTTAAGTTTTCAGGGTGTATATAATAGTTTTGCCGCCAGTATTGGGTAGTGCTCTGTACAGACTCAGACACCTTGAGTGACATTTGTCCTGGGAAAGCATGATGGACTTAATTCCAATACCAAGTTGCACACAGGACAACTAGCCTGCAGTGAGAGGCAATGTCTCCATAGTTGCAAAGCAGATACTCATGACATTGATTGATATTCACAATACAACTGTTTAACCAATAAAAAAGGGTCTGTTGCCATGGATATGAACTTTCCCACTATGATAATTACTACCTTGGTGGATATAGGCATCCTGATATGGTATGTGAGAGATGTACTTACACAATGTCACTGGAGGCAAAGTTCTCAAATGAAAGTATTCACAATCTCAATAAGGTAGTCATCAGTACACATGCTGCACACATCACACACAGTTCAAATGCAGACATACGCTGAAGCACTGAAATGTAACCTTTATAAATCACAAAGACCTCATAGACAAAGTACAAATAACAAATACCCTCAGCAGCCCCAAATGCACTCTGTAAAAACAACACCCATAACTACACATAGAGCATCTCATGGAGGCTCAACCTATAAGCCAAAAGTCAAGGCACCACACAATCCCACATTCTAGTCATTGGAGACTCCATTGTGAGACACACTGGTGTCCCTGTCACCCAGCTGAGTAACGAGACATGCATGGTCAGCTGCCTATCAGGGGCTAAGATCTGCTATATTATGCATGCACTCATGACATTGTACAATAAGTAACACAAACTCAACATGTCAGAGATTCAACTACATTAACAGCCTTGAATCTATGCTCTCTTGCACACTAGTCAGTACATATGACAATGAGCAGGTTGTCACAATACACACCTCACCTCCCACTTCACACAAACCCATATCACACATCCACATATGTGGAGGTCATCACCAGAAACATACATAAACACCAGAGACCTCCCAAATGCAAACACAAGCATGCTACACATAATACATCCACTGCAGAACACAGCACACATAATAGCCTTCACACCAGTGACTCACCTGTCAAGGCCTTAAGGCAAAACAATACAAAAAAGATATTACTCATAGGTTATTCCATTGTGAGACACAGAGATGTCCTTCTCCCCAGGTTGGATAAGGAGAAGGTCATGGTCAGCTGTCTTTCAGGTGCCAGGATCCGGCATATCACACATGCACTCATGTATCCCAAAGACAGGTACTGTTGTGACTCTGTCATAGTCCATGTTGGTGTAAATGACTTGTGACTTACCTCTCTGGGCTATATGAAGGGAGATGTGACTGAACTCTCAGACTATGTGACTAGGTATGTCCCTAACCTTAAGCAGCATCTCACTTTCACCTAGGATGATGCCTCAATACAAACATAAAATGACTGGCCTCAATAGTTAGCTTAGTTTCTGCTGTCATTTTAAGGGGATACAGTATCTGTCAGCCTGGGATGACATGATCGACAGACCTCAGTGCTTTGCCAGAGATGGTCTTCAACTGTCACCCCTATGATTTTGGCTACTGGCCAGAGCCCTTTTTAGGCAGTGTCTCAAGGACAAAATTCCAGACATGAAAACTCCATATGAAAACAACTTCAAGGTTATGCTGCTAAATGCTAGGAGTCTTAACATGAAATTGCACTCACTGGAAGCAGTCCTCACCTTGGAGGACTTGCACATTTTTGCAGTCACAGAGACCTGGTTCACAGCGGTGGAGAGCACCCCAACTATACTGGGCTACATCTCCCTCCACATGTTCAGACCACAAACTGAAGGAGTGAAAACTAAAGGAGACGGTGTATCAATATTTATTACAGATAAATACTCCTCCAGACTGGTTTAACAGTAGGATTCCCTGGAGATACTTCAGGTGCAGTTAACTGCTGGTAGGACACCTATTCAAGTCATTGCCAGCTACAAGACCCCTCTGTGAATCAGGACAACCACTCTGCCTATTTGGATCTATGTGAGTGTATCAAGATACATCTGAACACCATGGCTTTGGGAGACTTTAACTAGCCATCCATTGACTAGGTAAACTACTTGTGCTGTAACCCACTTGCCCAAAGGCTCTGCTGCTTTGTTAACTCAAATGCATTGGACCTGCTGGTTGACACCCCCACAGGGGGGGGTTCCAACATCTTGAATCTGTTACTTAACAATATGGGGGACCACTGTAGCACACCCACTGTGAGGTCTTCCATAGTAAGATCTTACCACATATCAGTCTCATTTGAAGTAACTATCACATCGACACCCCGCAGCAGCAAATAAACTACAACAGTTCTCCAAAGTAGATTATTACCTCTTACGGGATGTTATAAATAGCTGTACTGCTCCTCTCTTCTCAGATTTAACTGGCAAGTATGCCGAGTTCTACAGCATTGCTTTATACATGCACCTGTGTATATGCATTGATTCAGCCATACCTGATAGGACCAAAACATGCTCTTCAAGGAAGAGCAAACCTGCCTGGTGGACAACTGCCATTAACAGGCTTTACACTAAGATGAAGAAATTGCTGTGTAAGAATAAGCAGGAGTGAGCCCTAAACTGGAAAAATTCCCTCCTCAGCTTAAACAACCAAACAAGACTCCCTGTGAAGTCCTGCAAAGCAAACTACAGATCCAAATGCGCTTCCTCAATTAAGGACAACCATAAGGCATTGTTTAGTTACATATCTAACCTAAAAGGAGGGGCCCAGATTTGTGACAAACTGGTAGTTAATGATACTAACCTGTGGACATACCTAACCTGTTAGCCAATAACTGACAGTTCCTGTGAAAACTTAACTCCCCTGTCCCTGCCATATGGATCTCATGACATCCCTACCACCCATCCCCTACCTTGTATCTCTAATGAACAGGCCATAAAAGTCCTCTCTGAGGTCAAAAACACAGCATCTATGGACATGATAACATCCCAGGCTGTGTCCTACATGGGCTCCAACAAGAATTAGCAACACCATTGGGTACACTTTTCAATCATAGTGCAAACTCTGGCTTCGTCCAAGCTGAATGGAAAATGGCTGCCATTATTTTCTTGCACAAAGGGGGTGTTTCCACTGTCCCCGGGAGCTATTCACATATTAGCCTGACTAGCCTCATCTGCAAGGCCATGGAGCAAATCATCCTGGACCAAATCATCCTGGACCTTATCAACAAAGATATAGGTAAGCTCAAAACACTTGACCCTACTCAGTTTGGATTTGTCAAAGGGGAGCATGGCTGTTAGACATTGTAGACTTCTCCAAGACAGTCACAAAGGCCCAGGACGAGGAGAAACATGTGCATACAGGCTACCTAGATTTAGCCAAGGCATTTGACACTATCCCTCACTCAGGCATGATTGACAAACTCACACAGCTAGGTCCGAATGGAGAGATGATAAGCCAGCAAGCAAAGGAGAGTAATATTTCTGAAATTGAATTCATCCTCAAGTCTTCGTGAGTATAGCATATATCATGGACAGAAGATTGCTGGTTGCACAAGACCCAGGATAGAAAAGTGCCCAATCCTGTTGGGCACACTGGTGCCAGGACTGGAAAAAATGGCAGTGCAAAATCCTCAAAATACTGAAACATTCCTACAATGGGGCTAGGCCAGGCCCCACTGGGAGGATGCCCCCCCCCATTATAGAAAGAAGTAGCAGTCCACAAAAATCACAAAAACTGATAGGCTAAAATAGAGCTATACAGATGATAGAGTGGACTATTGAGGATAAGAAAGAAATTATGTCTTGTTACTATTATGCAAAAAGCTCAGAATTTCCAGGTACAAGATATACAAAAAGATTAAGAGAGAAATTAGAAGAAAGAAAAATAGTTCCACAAGAAAAACTGTCAGAAGCCTCAAATAAAAATGTGTGTTCATTAATACGACAGATTTGATAAAAACATTATATGGACCAAGAAACTTTGATCTGTTTGGAAAAAGAGAGGTAACACCACAGGCAAAAGGCTCAACTTCTTTAATATCCGAGGAATAAAAAACGTAAGTGCTTTCATGTTCGACTGAACACTTCTTCAGACAACGCAAAAGCGCTTATGTTTTTTATTCCTTGGATATTAAAGTGGTTGAGCCTTTTGCCTGTGGTGTTACCTCTCTTGTTTTATACATTTTGCTATGTTGTCTCTGAGAGGTGCTTCATTCTCAAACTGCCTTTACTTTTGTTTGGAAAAAGAAGCAGCTGAGGAAGTGCAAAAATATAAACAACAATTTTATTTTATTTTACATTTGTTGACCGGGCTAGTCTAACTGGATATATGTCCATTTTCAGTAGAGGCCCGGGGAGATAAGCTCCAAGACACGATCCAATACAAAAAATATAAGTACAAACAACAAACAAAATCAAATATTATAATAAAAATAGCAATTATCATAGTAAAAAAAAATCAGCAACAATGGGTAACGTATTACAGCATAAAGGTTGTAACAGGATGTAACACTGAGGTCAAGAGTCATAAACAGTGCAAATTGAAAGTACGGAGACATAATGCAGGTTAAGTCAGAAGTAGATAAAGGAAGTTACATGTGTAGTGTCGTGATGTGAACAAAACCTAGAGATTTTTGAAAAGTACAAAAAAAAATATGGACATAGGAAAGAAAGAGAGATTTGATATGGTGCAATATTTATGCAAATTTGAAAGCCATATTAATCAATACAAAAAAGGCAGCCCTAAAGATATTCGAAGAGACGTATAGGCAAAGTCATCCAGATATGGAAATTTTCACAATAATGAAAATAATATCACAAAGAAGGAATGTAGAAAAGATTAGTAAAGTATAAGTTAAAAAAATAGAAGCTGAAGTTATGGAGTGCCTGCGAAGTGAAGGATTTGTTGTAGAAGGTCTATCACAGGTTATATCACAGCATGATGGAATGAGTCCCCGAAGTAAGGAGAAACAGGAAAATCAAAAGTCATCTGAAGAAGAAATATGGACATGGGAAATAAAAAGAGATTTAATATGGTGTAATATTTATGAGAAGGAGAAAGTAAAACTAATCAATGCAAAAAGAGCAGCACCAAAGATACAGGCAAAGGAATCTGGATAGGGAAAACTTTACAATACAAAAAATAAGAAGACAAAGAGGAAAACTAAAAAAGAAGATTAGTAATGGAGAAGTTAAAGAAATTGAAACTGAGGTTAGAGAGTACCTGAGAAGTGAAGGATTCAGTGTAGAAAATTGAACTCAGAAAGCACCACAGCAGGATAGAGCAATAGACATTGAAATTAAAGAGAAACCAGTAAAATGGGAAGCAACTGGTCAGTTGCCATATGAAGTATTTTGGATTCTTCCACAGGAAACCAGTATAAATGTTCACTTGAAGCTAGACAGCAAGGGAAGCAACAGAATACTGTGGCAACTCTGGAGCAGTCAATGTTGAGAAGTGATAGGCCAGTGAGTCCCCATATGACAGAGCAACGGATGACACAGAATGAAATTGAAGCGAATGTGTCACAGGAATATACCATAGAACTTTCTACAGAATGTCTGCAAAAAATGGAGAACAAAAATGTGCCCTCAGTTTAGAAGAAAATGAGCTAAGAGAAGAGTTGCTTGATTTAATACAGATAGATATGTTAGGATCAATGAAAGAAATAGGCTGAAGAAGGTCAATAAAACCCAAAAAGTCAGAAGTTTGATAAAATAAATGAACATAGTAATTGGGACTGTCCATAGAGATCCATGTGATAAAACAGAAGTAAACAGGATATATTACTGTGCAGCTATATTAATAATGGATAAAAGTCTACTACAAGAACACAAAGTAGTGAGGGAAACGAAGGGGAGAAATTGAATACCATCATGGAAGTATCAAACAGAACAGAAAAAACTATAAATCAGTAAAGACAAAAAGTGCATTGTTAGAGGAGTATAGAAGAGGGAACAGATCAATAAAAATACTATGATAAAAGCAATGCACAATATTATAATGGATCAGGATCTATCATGCACTATCGCAAATAATAAACTGAAAATAGCACATGCAGAAAAACTTAGAAGATACACAGATAAATATAAAGGAAAAGGACAAAATAAGTAATTTATTGATGACCCCAAAAAGGTTTATAGAGAATTGACAAGGTAAAAGGAATTAAAAGACCACTCAAAAAAGAAGAGATAGATACATTTTGGAGACGTATTTATGAAGATCCTGTGGAACATAACAAAGATGATAAACACATAGAAGAAGTAAAAGAAAGTATAAGAAGTTCAAACAGCCAGAGAGATTGAAACAAAGTTAAGAAAAGCCTCTAACTGGAAAACACTAGGCCCAGATGCAGTACCTAACATCTGGTTAAAAGTACTAACATCTTTGCACGCAGATTTAGCCATGAGTAATAACTATTTATATACGCACTGTGAAAACTGGCAGAGAAGGGGTGAAGGTTGCCAGCCTAGTCAAATTGAATTTGATACATAATTCTATCATTTGTAAATATAAATGTAAAAAAAAGGCTTGTTTCTTAAATGAAAGAAAACACTGTAAAATATGAACTTCAAGATTGTAGTAAAATTGCCATCTGCTATAAGGAAAACTAAGCCAAGCATTTCACATCTGTTTTTTGAAGTTAAAATGATGTCTTCTATACCCTTTGATCTAGATAGTGCTGCCAAATTGGTTAGCTGAACACATTATTTC
Source organism: Protopterus annectens (assembly GCF_019279795.1). NCBI lineage: Eukaryota > Metazoa > Chordata > Ceratodontiformes > Protopteridae > Protopterus > Protopterus annectens. Next base: position 391,565,443 of record NC_056728.1, read on the forward strand.
TATTGTTTTAACTTAAGGAATAATTACTAGAGTGTACATGTGAAATGTCTTTTATTGTTGTAGTTTCCTGAGCAGGTGTTAGACTGTTAAATAATGTAGCCTGTTGGTCTGGGAACTCCAGACTGTCAAAATGATGTAATGTGTATACTGGGAAAACCTACATGTCAAAATGATGTAATCTGGGAGGGCCCAGCAGAGATGTTTGTGAGTGATCTTAAAAACTATTGCTGAGAGAGAGACTGTAAGCATTTTGATCTTGATATCCAACCTCAGCACTGCCTTGCTCTATGAAAGTAAGTTACTTTAGAAGTATGTTTTCTTGTAGAAATAGCTTGGACGATCAAGGTTAGACTTAAGTGCTTTTCTATTATATCAGAACTTTCCTACTGTATTGTTTTAAGTTTCTGTGTGATCTCTGAACTCTTGGATAGCACTATGGTGTAGTAGTATTGTCTTGTGTTTTTAATTATTTATTATTAAATACTTTGAAAACCTTTTGCCTGTGGCTGGTTTGTGTAGAGTTACGTTAAGCTGTAGAGTACATTGCATATTTATAGAGTTTATTGTACAAGGCCACTCTAATAAACCTTAGACTGATTAGTCACACTTACCAATTGGATAATAATATTGCACAGTAATAGTTGGACACCCTTTTAAGGGCCTTTGGGCAGCTGATAAGTATTAGCTGGTGGTGGCAGGAAATACTGCTGTATAGTCTGGGTAAAGGGGCACAGCTGGAGAATCTGTGTCAGCCTTTCCCAGGAGTGTCTGTGAAGTTGTATAAATACTTATCTCAAAATGTGTGGGGTGTGTCAGCTACCTGGGCAGGAACACGAAGCACTGGTTGGACAGAGAGGGTACTGGAGGTTAGCTTGCCAACTAGACTGAGATCTGGACCCTATAGCTGTGCCAGTGGGTAGTCTTATTGGGAACCTGGGGAGCAAAGGAGCAACCAGCCCCAGACTGACTGTGATCTCTGTGTGCACGTAAGGGAAATTGTACTTTACTGTGTGTATCTGTTATCCTTTCCTCTTATATGAGATGCCCTCCCTGGTGTTAGTGGTAAGGATTGAGTCTCCTTGATTGCTGGGCCAGGACACAGCTGTCACAAGCACCCTGAACACCAAACCTGGCTAACAGGAAAAACAATGCTCCTACTTAAGAGTGAACCTGCAAGCTACGCTAAAAAATTATAGACCAATAACTTGCCTTCCAACTACATATAAACTATACACCATAAATGATGCTGACAGAGTTTATAGTCATTTAGAAGAAAACACAACCATGGCAAGAGAGCAAAAAGACAATAAAAGAAAATCATATGGAAGAAAGGATCATCTGTTGTTAAAGTCATAATGGAGAACTGTAAAAAAGGAAAGAATTTAAGCATGGCATGAATTGAACATAAAAAAGCATTTGATAGTATCCCGCATTCATGGATAAAAGTGCTTAAAAATATATAAGATACATCTTACACTGATCAGCTACATTATAATGACCATGAAACAGTGGCAGACCACTTTGCAATTAAGCCATGATAAAGGACAAATTATTATTCCAAGGATAAAAATCCAAAGGGGGATAATCCAGAGTGACTCCCTGTCAGCTCTGCTAATCTGTCTTGCCCTTAACCCGTTAAGCTGTCTACTTAACAGATTAGGCCATGGGTGTAATATGGCTTCTAGAAAACAACAAAATGCAAAGACTTCTCATCTTCTCTTTGTCGATGATTTAAAACTGTATAGCTCTTCAGATGAGGAACTGAAAGCACATCTGCAAGTAGTCAAAATTTTTTCAGATGGTATAAGAATGTCATTTGGTCTTGATAAATGTGCAAAAGCAACCTCTAAAGCAGGAAAACTGCAGCACCAAGAAAACATCAGTTTGGGACAAGAATGTGATATAAAAGAACTTGAGCAAGAGGGAGTGTATAAATATTTTGGAATTTATGAAGGATCAACAATAAAACATGAAAAATGCAAATAAAACTTATTAAGGAAGATTTTAGAAGACTTAAATTAATCCTGAAATTAGTGTTGACATCTAGGAACAAAATTTAAGCTATAAACCAATTTGTCTCTTCCTGTCCTAACTTACAGTTTTAGAGTGATTGACTGGCCCCAAAATGTGTTGGATAGATTAGATAGGAAAACAAGAAGGTTGCTTCATGTTCGCCAAATGATTTATAAAAATCAGTGAAAACCAAGGTTATATATTCCACATTCCGAAGGAGGAAGGGACCTCCTTGAAACTGATTACATGTATAGATCTGCAATCATGGGACTGCACACATATCTGCTAACCTCACAGGATCCAAACATAGTGAAAGTTTTGAAACATGAGGAGAATAAATCTAAAATTAATTCCCTGCTTAGTCTCGCACAAGCATATCGAGGTCAAGCAGGAATGGAAATCAAACCAGAAGTAGATAAAAATCAGGCGGCAAGTAAATGTACTAGAAATCAAATTAAATAATATTAGGTGAAGGATCAGAGGAGAAGGCAAGAAATGTGGAAAATGCATAAATATAGTTGCAAGTATAGAAAACTTTTGGAAGACCCTCATGCTGATCAGGATCGAATGCAGGAATGGTTAAGGAGAGGAGAATTCAAACCAAAAGATGAAGGGTTAATATTGGTGGCCCAAGATAGTGGGCTACGTACATGTTGGTTTACAAACTCCATTGAACATGTGGGAGAAACAAACAAATGTAGGTTTTATAAAACAGAACTGATAAAACAGTCCAGTTGCACACCTCATTGCTGGTTGTAACATACTAATGGCAGAAGGACTGTATACTGAAATGCATAATAATGTGGCAAGACTGTTGCACTAGGGGTTGTGCAAACATTATGGAGTTGAAGTAGATGAAAAACACTGAAAACATGAGCCACAAAGCATCATAGAAAATGATGAAGTCTGCATCACATGGGATCACCCATTACCAACAGTTCAAAAGATAGATGTGAGAAAAACGGATATAGTGGTCCATGAAAAGAAGACAAAAGTAGCATTGATCATTGAAATCGCTACATCCAGTGACTACAGTGTCTTGCATACAGAGAGACACAAAGTCATAAAATATTAGGATTTGCAGGCAGAAATGACAGCAATGTGGAAAAAAGATACCCAGACTGTTCCAATAGTAATAGGAGCAACAGTTCTTATAAAAAAGAATCTACAATCATATTTAGATATGTTACCAGTACATATAACTCCATACGAATTGCAGAAGGAGTCATTACTGGACAAATTACAGCTGCTGCAAAGAGGACTTCTGGCTAACATCAAAGATTGAAGCAATACTAATTTCATGAACGTTAATCATACTTTGACTTAGGAATGGGATCCGTTGCCATCATGGTATTAGAAACCTAAAAGACTTAGAGAAAATAAAAAAAAAACTAGGTATCAATCTTTATATCATTATATGGGTTGCTAACTGGCTCACTGATTGAACCCAAATAATCAAAATAGGGGAATCCATCTCCAACAGCAGACCTGTAACCAGTGGTGTTCCACAGGGATATGTCCTGGGATCAATACTGTTTAGAATCTAGTTCTCCAAGTACAAGCCGAAACTTAAGGCCCGTGACTGACAAAGTTTGCTGATGACTGCAAACTGGGTGTGCTTACAGAATCTCCAAACGATGTCAACATCCTACAAGAGGGTCTTACACAAACATATGATTGTTGTCAAACTCATGGCCTTAACCATCATGCAAAAAATTGTATTATCATCGGTCTCAGCAAGTGCGATGTTTCTGCAAGCTACCACATTACAAAACCCTAAGTGCAAACTCACTGGTGAGAGACGTGGGCACACAGGTTGACAATAACCTTACCTTTGATTACCATATTTCCACAGTGGTAAGAAGGGCATTCTGTATTGGTCATCTCATAAGTAAGGGCACTGCATCCAGAAAAGAAGTGATAACCTTTCTGTACCCTCCCCTCATCAAGCCAATAATGGAGTACAATGCTCCATTTGGTATGCATCTTTCCAAGCACCAGGATAATTCAAGGTCTTCAGCCTAGATCCTATGTGGATTGTCTGAGATAATTGTCACTTCATTCTGTTTCATACAGACTACTCATAGTCGATCTCTGCCTTGCATACAAGGGGATCTTTGACCATGATTTATTTGAAATGCTGCATATCTGCAAATGAAATGGTACATAGGTTACTCACTTTAAAGACCTTAACCTGGTATGTGACATTTTTATAACAGCTGTAAAGACAGATTTGTCTCCCAGAGGTTACCACACCTTTGCAATGGACTACCACTTCATGTCAAACAGAGCACCTCACTGGCCCTCTTCAAACACAATGTGGACTATTGGATGTGTAACCATTAATTCACCACAGGTCTTCCACCTGTGTCCCTCTTGGGCAGAGGCAATTGGTGCTGATTGTGGAAATATGGGTAGAACTTGGCTAGGCTTGTAAGGGCCCTAGGGCCATTACCCTACTAACTTCTTATGATCCTATGATATGACCTGGTCATAGTCCATGTGGGAGTACATGACCTAAGATATATCTCCCTGGACTATACTTAAGACATCTTTGTGCACTCGAAATACACATCCCAGGCTAGTGTGAGATTAGCACTGAGCAGAATTTCATTTTCTCCAAGGGTGATATCACAATATGAACAAAGATCATTTATGTTAATAATTGGCTTGGTTTCTGGTGTCACTCTAAGGGGATGCAATCTTTGTCAGCATGGAAGGAGATATTAAACAAATCAGGTTGCTTTGGCGTGGATGGTCTGCTCCTCTCTCCTCTAGGCTTTGGAATATTAGCTAAAACTGTCTACCCCCATAGTGCCTTTTGTAGGCACTGCCAGTCTGAAAATACTTCCGACATAGCAAGTAAAACACAAGAAAATCTGAAGGTATTACTGCTAAATGCTAGGAGTCTAAACACAATAATCCACTCCCTTGAAAATTATATCTCCCTAGAGAATGCTGACATTTGTGTGGTCTTAAAACAGTAGAGAGCACATCAACAGTGCAAGGTTATTATGCCTTTCACACATTTAGACCAGCTACATCACAGGCAGGGACTAAAGGTGGAGGTGTCCCTATGTGCATCAAAACTACATATACTTCAAGGCTGGTCAAACAGGACAATGCACTTGAGCTGCTCCATGTTCAAATCACCAGAGGCAAAATCCAGTCATAATTCCATGCAAGTTACAGGCCCCCCTCTATGACCCAGGAAACTCATACCATGTATTTAAAATGATTAGAAACAATAACCATCCAATCAAATACCATATTCATAGTTGACCTTAATTACCCAACTATTAACTGGGAATCCTATAAGACACCAAACATACAGGCATAGAGATCATTGGCTTTTGTAATCACAAACTTTCTAGACCGGACAGCCAATACACCAACCAGGAGTGCAACCGTATTGGATCTGTTCCTCACCAGTATGGGAGAGTCATGCACACCCCCTACTGTAATACCTCCCCTGGTAAGGTCCGAACACAAGATGGTAGCCTTTGAAATAAAAATAAGATATGGACCCCCAGCTAAACATGGGATATTCAGACACTACACTAAGGCTATCCTCCAGCTATTATGTAATAACCTGGCAAAATTTCAATCCCCCATAAACAATGAGAACACTGCAGCCTATGCAGGAGTGTTCATGCAAACCCTGTAAGAGCATGTTAATAGCTGCATAGAGGCAGCTGTATCCACCAGGGAGAAGTTCAGAACTAACTCAAAATCAGTCCACCCTGGTGGAATCACAGAATCAACAGGCTGTATAACAGAAGGAAGAAACACCACCCAGCAGGATAAAAGCACTGTCATCAAATTAAATAAACAATCAGGGGACAAATACAATGTACCAAAGCCAAATGTCAAGTAAGTTTGGGCTACCAGGCCAAGGACAACCACAAAACTAACTTTAGCTATGTCTGGAACCTCAAAGGCAATACACAATTGTGTGCACATTGCATTGTAAAAGGAACCACCTATAATGAGTCAGAAGATATATAAACACCCCTGGCTGATAACTTAAGCCACAAGTGTGCCCCTCTCTCCCCCTCAACCTTCCCTCAGTAGATACCATTAAATATAACTCCCCCTGTGATCACTAGGGAACATGTCCTTAATGCTCACTCTAAGACCAGGTACACTGCAACAATGAGCCCAGAAAATATCTCAGGGTGCCTTCTAAATAGCATGAAACATGACCTGTCAGGGCCTCTGGAATTACTATGTAACTGTAGCCCCAAAACAGGCTTCATGCCTCATGAATGGAAAACAGCAACAGTCATCCTTCTGCACAAAAGTGAGCAATCTACAGACCCTGGAGACTACAGACCCATAAGTCTCACTAGTCTTATATGTAAAGCCATGGAAAGAATTATCATGGAAATGATCAATAGATATGTACTACACCTCCAGACACTGGAACAAACCCAGTTTGGCGTTTTAAAGGGCAGGTCATGTCTACCCAACCTGGTGGACTTCTTTGAGAAGGCAACCAAAACCAGTGGATGAGGGAATAATGGTTCGCACTGCCTAACTTGACCTAACAAGGCATGTGCACTATACCTCCATTAGGCATTGTTGACAAAACTCAAGAGGTTAGATACAGACTAGTATGTCAGCCGGTGGATAGCCAACTGGCTCACAGACAGGACCCAGGAAGTTAGCACTGGGGAGGCAATATCTACAAAAAGGCCAGTTGCAAGTGGACTCCCTCATGTTTCAGTACTCAGACTGCTCCTTTTTAGCATTTACTTCAATGAAGTCAAGGCTGCAGTCAGTGGTCTCTGACTAATTTTGCAAATGATTGCAAATTAGGAGCTGTCATTGAATCCCACACTGAAACAAATGTTCCCCAGTAGGGGCTGACACAGACATACAACTGGTGTCAGAGCCATGGACTAACACTAAATGTCAAGATATGCACAATACTATCCCCTGGTAACTAATACTGAAGCACACCTCTAAACATTGACCCAGTAGTCAGGGACTTAGGGACACACATAGATAGTAATGTAGCCTTTGACTGTCAGGTGTCTACAGTATTGAGGAAATCATTAAATATTGCACAACTTATAAACAAAGGTATGGCATCTAAGTCCAAGGAAGTCATTCTTTCACTGTATTCGGCATTCATCAGACCTGTCATTAAGTGCAATGCCCCTTTTGATATGTACCTAACCAGGCATATCTGGCAAGTGTAACATCCACAGGGGTCCCTTCCTATAACAAAACAGGGCTTAAGTAAACTATCCTATGCAGCCTGCATTAAGGCCCTATCTCTGTATTCTGTCTCCAACAGGCTTTTGATGTGAGATGTTTGCCTGGCATACAGGGCATTGTCTGACCCCACTCTGTCTTCTTCTTCTTCTTTCATCTTTTCCCGGTTAGGGGTCGCCACAGTGGATCACCTGTCTGCTCTTGATTGGCAGTGGAGCTTTACAGTGTCGAGTTGCCAGCCCAGTGCCCAACCTTCCACAGAAGGCACACACATGCACACACTCACACCTAGGGCCAATTTAGAGTATCCAATCCACCTACAGCATGTCTTTGGGATGTGGGAGGAAACCGGAGTACCCAGAAGAAACCCACGCGACCACAGGGAGGACATGCAGACTCCGCACAGAAGGCACCCCAGCTGAGGATCGAACCGGAGAACCTCTTGCTGTGAGGTGGCAGCGCTAACCGCTGCACCACCATTGACCCCACTCTGTACCTCCTGCATATCCATGAAACAAACAGAACCAGAATCACCCATTCTACACACCTACACTTTGCCTGTGGTATAAATAGAATGTGCTGGAGAGACAGGTATGTATCCCAGAGAATACACGCTATATGGAACGGGCTCCCCATCCATGTGAAGCAGAGTTCTGCCCTAACACACATCAAGTGCAAGTTAGACAATTGTATGGGGAACAGGACATTCATCCCTGGTTTGGGACCTATGTCTCTAAAGGACACAGGCAAACTGTAAGTGGTTCATCTCCCAGGCCCCTGCTTGTAAATGTTTCATCTCCCAAAGCCCTGCCTACAGTTATCAAGGGTATCATACCTTTTCAGGGATGTGGGATACATGGCTAGGCTTAAAGAAGCCCTTGTGTTGATTAGCCTAGTAAACATCTATGAACCCATGAACCTATACTGTATTACTTTTCTGATGACAGTTGTCATCTGTGCTGACATTCAGTTCTGTGCTCTGACATTGATGGGTTGATTGTAGATATGTACCCATAGGTGTGTATTCCAGAATCCTGAAAGTGAAACATAAACATTTCCATGAGACAGATGTCATTGTGTCACTCCACAGCCCTTACAACAACATCCATTGTAATGTGCACAAATTATTATGCTATCCACAGTCTAAATGGCAAAGTACAATCTCTGTAAATGATTGGTACAACTAGCATGTCAAAAGTACCAATGGATGACAGAAAGTCATATTAATGTAGATAGTCACCATGTGCATCAGACACATAGCTTTATTTCTCTGCATCCATGAAATAGATGATGGGGATGTGGCACAGGTATCATCACTTGCACAGGGTGTTGTGTGGGGGTGCAGGAGGCCAAGGCTGACCCAATAGGTTGGCAACCATGTGCATGAGTCAGGAAGGGAAGAAGGCAAGATGGACCATGGAAATGTTGCATGTGTGTCTGTAGGTGCCCTCAATGTGACGGTGGTGTGTGAATGTCTGCATGAACACAGCCAAGCTCAGGACTAGCCATACATGTCTGTATGCTGGACAGCTGTGAGCCATGCATGGTAGAGTTGGCAGTTCATCATCCCTGCACCTGAACATGAGAACTGGCTCTGCCAGGAGTTGCACTGCCACCTCCACTCCCAAGGTCAGATGCTATGCTACTACCTGAGGGTGACTGATGTCTGCTGGGAATGTGTCCTCCATGGAAACACCCAGGACCACGAGCCCATGGCATGCTACATCTTGGTGTGTACAGCACACACTCCCCTCTGGAGCATTGCCTATAGTGCAATTACAGGAACATGACTATGCGTGGCCCCATTGACTCTCAGCAGATGTAGTTGCTGACCTATGCCCACGGGGCCGAAGCTCAACTCCAATGAGATGTTCCATCACAGACAATGTGCATTCCTTGACAGATAGTGTGCAATCATTCTCAGACTTACCTCTTTCCACTGTGTCAGTCAACCGATACAGGATATCAGCAACACTCTGGAGGCAGTCACTGATGTCAGACTGTGCTGCATCCATAAACCTGAGTATTCTTCAGGTGTTCCTTTCTGAATGTGCTTGTGTTTCCATGACAGCCCTAAACATATGCCGAGTGACACATGATGAGACACCTGTGACAGGTGTGCAGGGACAGCAGGCCTCCTATGAGCACCCCTATCACTCCACCTGTGTGGAACCTCGCCAACAGTTTGGCTATGGCCAGTGTTGACAGTCACTGAAGCCACAGTACCACACTTCCCTGTTCAATGTCCCCACCACCCTCCAACTGTCCAATATCTGTGGCCTCAGGGGACTGGGTATGCATAGACATACTGGCTGTGTATGGCGATAATGAGGGTGGATGAGGGATGTCAACCTGTGTGTCAGATTCACCCTCTGCAACCCCAGATGTGCCTCAATTTGGCCCCCATCATCATCAGAGCCTGGAGAGACATTGACATCAGGTTGTGAAGGGGACAAAGACCAACCTCCCTGGTCACCTGTGAAAAGGAAAAAGCAATGCATTAATACCAGCAGTACTATGCTGTAATATATGTTAAGCTGTGTACACTGCTGCCACTATTACAGACTTGTATACCCCTCAACCTCATATAGTAGGACATGAGGACATTATTTACTAACCCAATCTGTAATTATTTGGAAATAATTATTCATTAAACAAGAAACTTATGAGCAAAACATAAATTATGTACACTGTTGACATTTTGCAAAAATCTGCACAGTTATAGCAATCTGTAATGTCCTGACAATACTGTCAAGTCAATCACTATGGTCACACCTACAAGGCAGAGGTATAACTCTAAACTGTGGGCATTCAGAAAATATCTGTCCTTTTGATCTACATCTCTGACAAAACAACGTTGTGCTTACCAGCCGTAGGAGCATGGCCTTTTCCAATTCCTAATTGCCCTGAAAATATTTGAGGGAAAGGTAATGGTAACAGCACCACATGTTACAGTATAACAGGGATAATATGTCCAAATATCTCACATTTACAGTAGCTGCTATGTTAACAGGTATGTGGGTCACAATCTATAAATAAGCTTAAAACTGCAACTAACTCCCCCCCAAAAAAATCACCCGACACCCATGTAAAACTATATACACCCTGACATGATGAATGCAACAGTATTCTAATGCTGATCTAACTAAGCATACCTGGACACTCCTCTTGAGAGGAACAGGTGGCACCCACATCCACAACATATTAGGTGATGGATGCCTGGGAGCTGTCCTGTGTCACAAGGTTTGCCAGGAATTCTTCTGTGGCTGAGAGAAGATGTTCTACTGCTGCCCCTCCACCAGTGACCTGAAGATCCCTTTCCACGACACCTGCATGTCTCCTTGCTGAATTTATCATATCCATGGCACGGTGTCTCACCTGCTCATAAGTACAGTTCTGGTGACCCACGGCATTGATATTACAGACCAGTTCATCTCACAGGGCTGCACTCTGTGGCCAATTTACCCTCTCTCTGGACAGCAGGACCTGGTAGTGTTGATGCAGAGCCTCAATGATGAGGTTGTTCTCTGCATCAGTAAATGATGCCCTGCATCGTGCATGCATACTGTTTCCTGAAATACAAATACATGAGAACACATGTCAAGATCACATACATAGGAGTATAGTATGTAGAGATACAGCAATAAAAGAAGGTGATCAGTATTCACCACTTGATTACACAGCTCATATTCAGTTGTGTGCCAAACATACAAAGGGTGTGGATGCAACTAGAAGAGTAGCAATAGTGACCTATTCCTGTTTGTGCCATAACAGATACTCAAGTATGATCACACACCCAACACAGGAGTCCATTGTGGTGTGTTCCATAGCAGGAAAAGCATCCCCCCCATATAATATGTATAAACAACAGTCCCAACAAAATAGCAGTGTACTATTATGACTGCTGCTAAAGGAAGTAGCCAGGAGACCTGTGTACCTAGTTATCACATAGCATTATACCCTTGCTGTACTCTACATCCTCTGTGCATGTAACAGGGCTGGAGCTCATTGCCATGTCATCAGTACAGTTCTAACAAAGGATTACTGATGTAATCCCCATTCTCTCTAAGTATATCCAAACATATGCATCATGTTGGAAAGAAAATGGTTATATACCTGATGGAATACAATACTCCTCTGCTTAAAGATATTGCTATACAAGTAATGTGTCAATGAGTTAGACATATGAAGTAACACTCATACACATTGGTTTGCCTAGCTAGAAATTTGTCTTTTTTAAGATGTTTCTCATTAGCAGGTGATTGCCTTTGAACCAATCTATGGTTCAGAAATGCTACATGCAGCCTATACAGTTGTTTTTCAGTATAATCAGCCAATCCCATGCAACTACTCAATAATATAAGGACTCAATGTAGAGTCCATCCCCTTTCTAATATGTTGGGGTGGAAATTAGTAGGTTAAAGATTCAACATCAGCACAGAGAGAATGTTTTAGCAGTTTCTTTTTACATACAGATGTGTGTGCTACAGGTTGAAGCTGCAGGCAATAGGCATAGTTAGGCAGGCTGCCGAATGTGCAGGACAACAACACTTAAGAGTAACTGTGGGACCTGTGGCAGCCTTAATGAACAGCCAGAGCCAGATTAAGGGAACTAATCCCACTGGAAATTAAGGTATGTGTTTAAGGTAAGTATGTTAGCCAAAGGTATCATTAAAAAGAGTAAGAGGCAACATGCTTTGTGTGTCCTAGAAGAAGGTAGGGGGTACAATAACCATTATGTCAACTATTAGGACAACTGCCAAGTCATGTGTTATGCCATGGTAGTCATCTGGAACGTGTGTGCTGGCAGCCCTTGCTTTTAACATGACCTCCATATTGTATGTTACTTGTGCAGCGGTGGTTGTCTGCAATATCACTAGAAAATCATTGTGGGCTGCAGTCTGATATTACTGGGCCACATCTGAATTACATATTTAAAATCCTCTGGGAATTCATACTAATGCATAACCTGACATTCTATACACTTTCTATGGTTGTAATAGGGGATAGTTAAAATGAGGTCCTATCTGTAGACCTTTGACTTCCATTATTTAGAAGCAGACATTCCATCTGTACTGCTTTGGGTGGATAAATAGGAAATGAGACAGTCATACATATCACAATTTATAATGGTGATGTACACATAGTACATGTATTTAAATGCTAGACACAGCTATAGTTGAACCCAGGACCATGTGGACCAAAATTTAATGTTTTCAAAGCATTTAACAGATTGAGCTGCAGATTAACTATTATAACAGGTGTATTTTTACCTGGTCCATATATAATTGCATACTTACCTGCTGTTACATACCTCACTTACATCTATTATTATGTGTATGGCTATACAGTGATGTATTTCTCTACTAGAGTCCCAGTTAAATTCCTGTTTTTCCATTAATCTTTTAGCAGAATTGCTGCGCAATGTGGCGCAATGCGCAGCATCACATAAACACGCTTAATGCCGAGAAAATTACAATTACTATATTTTGCTTAAAACACCTGTGCTAATTAACTGGCTGTGTGTCTTGGTGGTTGATTCACTGTTGTTCAAGTGAAACAGTATTGGGTTCAAAATATGGTGCAGGTGTACTTTTTGAATGTGATTAGTATGCTTTCAAATGCATGTAGTAATACATCACCATTTAGCATAGCTTAGTGATGCTGCATATAGTGCAGCATTGTGCAACAATTCTTTGAATAAAAGAAAATTGGGGAGATTGCACAGTGGTAAAATGGGGTGCAAGTAGGGGAAAACATAGTGAAAGGCAGGTAGGAATGTGCATGGAGGATGTAGGAAAGAACTGTAGCTATCCATTTTTCAATAGCAACAACTGTGCACTTTAAAAGATTTTTAGCTGAATTTGGGCTATTACCCTCAGAGAGAGGGGTGACGACAACATAAGTGCATTGTCAAGCCAATTAGACCAAATTAAGTGTGTCCAGTGGACACATGTACAAAATGGAGAGATATGTATGGGACGATATTTTTTTTTTAGTTATAGGATGTATAAACTCATTGTTATTCAATATATCTCTAACCATACACAGTTAATACAGGGAAATGTGCCTACTTTCTGTGCTTGTTTAACCATAAACTGTCTCATGTTTTTATAGCATAAATACTTGTTTAAGTTGGAGCTATAGGCAAAACTAGGTTTTTTCACCTGTAAGCTGTTTAACGTCTGGCACCATAGCCAGTATTCCTCAGTTCTTCGAAATGATCTCTTTCACCTCATTAGTTCTTTTGTTAAATCTGGTGACATTACATAAATGATCCTGCCTCCCCTGATTGCTGTTAGTTCGTGAGCTTCTAACTGAAAAGTATGGTTTGACAATACTATCTATCATTCATAATATTCAACCTAGTGTGTTCTAGTATCACATTGACATAACCTCTTTCTTTAAACTCATTCACCATACTATTCATCTGCTCTTTACATTTAATGTCATGTATTTAATCAGCTAACTCGTAGAAACTGACTTTTTGCTATGCCCTCAGATATATGAGTGGCATGCATGCTGGCTCTGTGTGTGTATTCATTTGCCTGCACATCCTTTCTAAACATCAATGTTTTAATATTATTATTCAACTTCTCTTATCAAACATCCAAAAATGTTATTTCTCTAGTTGAAAATTTGCAATGTGAAGTTAAGAAAGTAGGTAGTCTGATTCAAATATTCAACAGAAGATATTAATTCAGATGAGTCACCTTTCAGATTAAAAAAATATTGTCCACAAAATGTTTATAGAAGATAATGATTTCAGTCTGTCCACATAAGGCTGATCTTGAAGACCCTGAATTTTCTTTGCAAGAAACCTTTGTGGTCTCTCTAATTGCTGCAGGTGTTTGGAAAGGAACACAGCAAAGTGAGTGTTGTACTCTATTATTGGCCTGATGAGGGAAGAGTACAGGTGGATTATAACCTCTTTTTTTTCTGGAGGCAATGCCCTTACTTATGAGATGAACAATATAAAATGCCCTTCTTACTACTGTGAAGACATGCTGATCAAAGTTAAGGTTGCTGTCAACATGTGTGCCCAGATCTCTCACCACTGATTGTGTGCTTAGGGTATTGCTAGTGATGTGGTAGTTTGTGGGAACATCACCCTTGATTTAGGGGAAGATAATGAACTTTTTTGCATTAAGTTTAAGACCACGACTTTGGCACCAGTCATTACTCTGCGTAAGGCCTTCTTTTAGGATGTTGCCATTGCTGGGGATTTCAATGATCACTTCCAATTTGCAGTCATCAGCAAACTTTGCCAGCCACAGTCCTTTAGTTTTAGTTTGTACTTCAGAGTTGTAGATTCCAAATAGTAGGAATCCCAGAACCGATCCCTGTGGAACACCATTGGTTATGGGTCTGCCAGAGGAGGTGGAGTCCCTTATTTTGACCTTATGAGTTCTATCAGTGAACCAGTTTGCAGCCCACCTGACAATATATGGGTTGATACACAGCTGGGTGAGCTTATCAATGATGCCTGAGTGAGGGATTGTGTTAAAGGCCTTGGCTAAATCTAGGTAGGCTGTATGCACAGATTTGCCCTTATCTAGGTATTTGATGACTGCCTTGAAGAAATCCACTGTGTTTAACAGGCATGTTCTCCCCATGACAAAGCCAGATTGGGTGGGGCAAGCATTTGGAGATTTTCTGTATCTTTGTTAATAAGGTGCATGATGATTCATTCCGTTGCCTTTCAGATAAGGCTGTTCAGGCTAATGGGTTTATAGTTCCTGGGGTCTTGTGGATGAACCCCCTTTGTATAAAGAAATAACAGTAGCTGTTTTCCATTCTGCTGGGACAAAGCCAGTGTTTAGGCTGTCATTGAAAAGCATGCCCAATGGCTATGCTAATTGCTGTTTTAACCCATGTAGAACACAGCCCATGATGTTGTCTTGTTCCATAGAGGCTGTGTTTTTGCATTTATGGCCTTGGAGAGGGCGTTTAAGACCTTGTCCTCAGAGATAAAAGGTGAAGACAGGTGTTAGGGATGCTTTGGGGTGTATGTGGCGGGGACAGGAGAGTGAAGTTTTCACTGAACCAGTCAGCCAGCAGGTTCGCTATATCCACAGGTTCTGTATATGTAGTACCATTAATTATGAGTTCAGTGCAAATCTCGGCCTTACCTTTGAGGTTATGGATGTAACTAAAGAATGCCATGTGGTTATCCTTAGTTAGGAAGCTCATTTGGATCCATAGTTAGCTTTAGAGGACTTCACTAGGAGTCTTCTTTGCTTGTTTAAGTTGAGAAGGAAGTGTTTCCAGTTATGAGACCATTTCTTCCTACTCTTAGACAGCAATTTCTTTCTCCTATTGTATAGCCTATTAATGGCAGTTGTCCACCAGGCAGGTTTGTTTTTCCTTGAAGATCTTGCTTTGGTTCTATCAGGTATGGCAGAGTCTATACAATTGTACAAATGCTCATATAAAGCATTGGTGTACAACTCAGCACAGATGTCTGTTCCATCAGTGTGGGAAGGGGCTATGAAGCTATTTTTGTTGTCACATAAGAGGTTGCAGTTGGCCTTGGAGAAGTTTTTTAGTCTAGATGTTGCTAAGGTGGGTGTCTTATGTTATAGTTTCTTCTAGCAAGACTGATTTGTGGTCAGATCTCACCAGGGATGGGCACACACTGGGGGTGGTGCAGCGGTCCCGCACATTGGTGAGCACCAGATCCAGGATGTTTGAGCCCCTTGTGGGTGCAACAACCAGCTGGTCCAGGGCAGAAAAGAAGTGATAACCTTTCTGTACCCTTCCCTCATCAAGCCAATAATGGAGTACAATGCTCCATTTGGTATGCACCTTTCCAAGCACCTGTAGCAATTGGAGAGACCACAGATGTTCCTCACAAGGATAATTCAAGGTCTTGGAGTTAACAAAGTCTGGGAACCTTTGGGAAAGTGAGTTAGAACATGTATAATTTACTCAGTCAATGGATGGGTAATTAAAGTCGCCCAAAAAGATAGTGTTTGGTTCTATCTTGATTGACTCAAGTAGATCCAAGTAGGCTGAGTGGATGTCCTGATTCATGGAGTGGGTCCTATAGCTGGCAATGACCTGAAGAGGGGTTATACCTACAGTCAATCCCACCTGAAGTAATTCAAGAGAATTGTGCTGTTTAACCAGTCTAGAGGTGTATTTATCTTTAATGAATATTGATAACCACCTTCTTTAGTTCTCATGCCTTCAGCTTGTAATCTGAATGTGTGTAAGAAAATGTAACCTGGTATAGCTGGGGTACTCTCTGCAGCCTTAAACCAGTCTCAGTGAGTGCACAAATGTGAGCGTCTTCCAAGGTGAGGACTGCTTCCAGTGCGTGCAGTTTCTGGTTTAGGCTCCTAGAGTTCAGCAGCATAGCCTTGAGGTTGTTTTTAGAGGGTATTTTTACCTTGGGAATTTTGTTCTTGTGACATTACCTAAAAAGGCATTATGGGGTGGCAACAACCTTAGCCAGCAACTGAAATCCCAAGGGTGACAAATGAAGATCATCTCTGGCAGAGCATCAAGGTCTGTTGACCATGTTATCCTAGGCTGACAGATATTGGATCCCCTTTGAATGACACCAGACACTAAGCCAATTTTTGGAGTCAATCATTTTTTGTTTGCATTGAGGTGTCATCCTAGGCAAAGTTAAAATGTTGCTTAAGGCTGGGGACATATCTGCCTGAGACACATAATCAGAAAGCTCAGTCATGTCTCTCTTCATGTAATCCAGTAAGGTACATCTCAAGTTGTATACATCAACATGGACTATGACCGTGTCATAACAGTGCCTGTTGTTGACAGACTTGAGTGTGTGTGTGATGTGGTAGATCCTGGCACCTGACAGACAGCAGACTTTGACTTTTTTCTTATCCAAGCTGGTAAGAGGGACATCTGTGTGTCTCATAATTGAGTCATGTATGACTAAGATGTTTGTTTTTGTGTTATGCCTTAGGGGCTTGACTGGTGAGACAATGGTGTGTGATATATTATGTGTACTATGTTCTGCAGAGGATGTATTATGTGAATCATGCTTGTGTTTGTGTTCTGGAGGTCTCTGATGCTTAGGTAAGCTTCTGGTAAGGACTTCCGCATACAGTATGTAGATTTATGTGTTGTTAGTTTGGTAGGTGCAGAAGGTGAGGTATGCATGTTGACAACTTGATTAGTATCAGATAAACTCACTGGTGAGTGAGAGAGCCTGGATTCAAGGTTCTTGATATAGATGCATCTCTCCCATAATGCATTTGTGTGGACTAGAAGAAGTGGGTTGTCAGTGTACATAAGGCAATTGCTACATTACCTCAGGATGCACATGTCATGTGTTGTTATTTGCAAAACATGTACTATGCTTAGTGGACTTATAGCATGTGTGTGTGTGTGTGTGTGTGTGTGTGTGTGTGTGTGTAAATAAAGAAAAACAGTCTGAAATTAAATGTATATTAAATTAATCAAATTCTATATTTTTCTCTGCAGAAATGGATTAAATTTAAAAGAGATTTTGAGAACTTTAAAACAGCATGCATTCCATGGGAGATGAAGATAAAAGAGGTTGAAAGTAAGATATTTCAACAATATTCTTGCACATGCAGTTTAAATATATTTACTGTATTTGGGTAATAAATACTTCATTTCTTTATTTCAAGGTCATTTTGGCTCCTCGGTAGCATCATATTTCCTTTTCCTTAGATGGATGTATGGAATGAATATGGTTCTGTTTGGCTTAACATTTGGTCTTGTTGTAATACCAGAGGTAAGCCTGGACTTCTGTAATAATGTAACATATAATACAGCATCTGATATTTGTGTTTGCTCATTTTTTTCTAGTGACATAACATTATAAATTACATGTAATATATTATTCTGACTTTTGTAACTATATACTGAAAATAAAGTGTCTTGTCATATACATCACTGTTACGCTCATACTGAATTTGAGGGTAGGTGGTCTTAGGAAGTACGATGCAGGACACTGTTTCAGTGGAGGGGTGTATGATGACATCAGTCTTATAGACAACTGCACAAAAAGTTGCATTTTTTCCGGAGACCCATACTATATATTTGGAAAATCCTTTTTTTCACCAAGGTGCTGTTATCTCAGATGTGATTATAGGGATAGGGAGAAGCACACAACTTGGGAGTGTGCAAGGGCTTTGGGCCCTCATCCTTACAAACAAAAATAATAATAAAAATTTTGAAGACAGCTGCTTTGCACTGTTTGCTTCATGGAAATAGCATCCCTGTAGTCATTCACCTATAGTCACACCCAAACTATAGTGTTCATAAAGTATATAACTTTGTACAGAATCACCTCATACAACCTCAGGTATTATTCTCAGACAGCTTCGACACTCTTAACATATAAAGCTAAACTTAATTACACCTTTCTACCTAAAAAGAACTCTACTTATCTCCTCATACTTCAAATTTGGGTCTCAGCTGAAAAAAACACATTCTCATGGAAGCCCAGCATACCAACTTTCAAATGGGTCTTAACTCCTACACACACACACACACACACACACACACACACACACACACACACACACACACACACACACACACACACACACACACACACACACACACACACCTTAATACTTAATTATAAATAGTATATATAATGGTATATGTTTTATTTCATATATTAATAGAAATGCTCTACTGTTTTTTTCTCATCGTATTGTTGTACTATTTCTATCTTCTTTTACTCTTGTATTTTATTAACTATGTATGCAACTTTGATTTCACCACATCTATATCTAAAACTGATCATTTGTTATCAGTACACTACCCTAGTAAACAAGCATCAATAAAATAATGTATATATGGCTATATGGCCGAGAACATATGATCGACATTCGAAATGTCGACCATGTAAAAAAAAAAAAAACACAACAATAACTTACCTTCACACTACTAGCAGGGGGGGCTATGCCTCCCGTGCACCCACCCCCTATGGGGGGCTATGCCCCCTCATACCTCCCATGACTTAAATATACCAACTCTGAGATTGCACTACAGTGCGGAAGATGGAAATCTTTCCATTCCACACTGTACGGAGATGCCGGTTCCCCATGGTCGACATTTTGAACATCGATCATATGGTCTTGGCCATATGGTTTTCGACTTATGAAATGTCGACCATTTGTAGAGGATCCATATATATATATATATATATATATATATATATATATATATATATATATTAAAAATGAATATCACCCAACGAAAGAACTGAAGAGCAACAAAATAAAATCACAGGTATGTACTTCAGGTCAACAGTCCTCGAACAGGTTCAAAATGCAACTTCAACAAGATGTAATTCACTACGATAATCCAGATTTAAAAAGAACAACCATTCGGTTCAGAGATAAAAAACTTTTTAATTGTAAGCGCTTTCACGGCAACTAAAAAGCCGCTTCTTCAGACAAACAACAACGAACAACTGAGGTGCTGAATTTAAAAACAATGTATCAAACTCAGCCAATCAATTATAAGCTGAGTTTAAAGTGCTAGTGCGCAATAAAAGAAACTGTTGTGCATCACAACAATGGTGCATATACGAACAATAAAATACATTCAACTAACTTATTGCTATAGGATAAAACCATATCTCTAAGAAATAAATAATACAATTGATACAAAATGATACACAATGATACAAAAATGCCATAGAAATTCATCTATAGAAACTAAATAACTTCTTGACATGTATTAAAATAAGCATATATCTATATGTCTATCTAAGCGGTCTACCTTTTAGGTGGGGTTTGATGGATAACACTTCATTCAGACCTTTCTCCCTATGAGCCGCCAACCTACAAATCCATTTTAGTTGCGCTTGCTCCGTTAGGTTCACGATATCTCCCAATCTCTTACTTGTATTTATGACCTGTAATACCTGAAACAAAAAACCATGTGTGTCCTCCTCCCTTAAAGTGTGCTTAGCTAAAGCGCTGTAGTCTTGCCCTCTGGTAAGACAATACCCATGATCACGTATTCTTTCCTTTAATTTCCTGTTAGTTTTTCCTACGTAGAAGGAAAAGCATTGTACACAGTGGGCCACATAAACAACGTTTCTAGTTGTGCAATCACTATTGCAATTAAGGGTCCATAGATGTCCCGTGATGGGGTGCCTAAAATAATGGGATTCATCAATGAAACTACATTGTGGGCAATTACCACATTTACTCGTTCTCTCTAAACCTGTCTTAACTCCAAATGCAGGTGCGGAGGTGCCACACAATAGCCTCTTAAGGCTATACATGAAGGACTTATCACTCGAGGATACACTGAGGATGAAATTCAGAAAGTATATAGAGAAATGTACAGCCTTAGGGAAAATAGAGCTAAACCATTTTATTCAGCCACTATGAACCATGAGTTGGAATTGAATAACGAAACAAGAACTAGACCACTGGGTATTGTTTTACCCTTTGGTCGTGGACTCAATGCCATTCAAGATTCCATCAAAAAGCATTGGAACATTCTAATAGTAGATGACAATATAGCTAGGATAGTGGGACAGATTCCTTCTTTCACATTTAGTAATATGTATAGCCTTAAGAGGCTATTGTGTGGCACCTCCGCACCTGCATTTGGAGTTAAGACAGGTTTAGAGAGAACGAGTAAATGTGGTAATTGCCCACAATGTAGTTTCATTGATGAATCCCATTATTTTAGGCACCCCATCACGGGACATCTATGGACCCTTAATTGCAATTGTGATTGCACAACTAGAAACGTTGTTTATGTGGCCCACTGTGTACAATGCTTTTCCTTCTACGTAGGAAAAACTAACAGGACATTAAAGGAAAGAATACGTGATCATGGGTATTGTCTTACCAGAGGGCAAGACTACAGTGCTTTAGCTAAGCACACTTTAAGGGAGGGGGACACACATAGTTTTTTGTTTCAGGTATTACAGGTCATAAATATAAGTAAGAGATTGGGAGATATCGTG
The DNA here is from genome assembly GCF_019279795.1 of Protopterus annectens. Taxonomy (NCBI): domain Eukaryota; kingdom Metazoa; phylum Chordata; order Ceratodontiformes; family Protopteridae; genus Protopterus; species Protopterus annectens. The sequence continues at coordinate 391,586,633 of NC_056728.1, forward strand.
AACCTAACAGAGCAAGCGGAACTAAAATGGATTTGTAGGTTGGCGGCTCATAGGGAGAAAGGTCTGAATGAAGTGTTATCCATCAAATCCCACTTAAAAGGTAGACCGCTTAGATAGACATATAGATATATGCTTATTTTAATACATGTCAAGAAGTTATTTAGTTTCTATAGATGAATTTCTATGGCATTTTTGTATCATTTTGTTTTATTTTGTATTTGTATTATTTATTTCTTAGAGATATGGTTTTATTTTATAGCAATAAGTCAGTCAAATGTATTTTATTGTATGTATATGCACTATTATTGTGATGCACAACAGTTTCTTTTATTAAGACTAGCACTTTAAACTCAGCTTATAATTGATTGGCTGAGTTTGATACATTGTTTTTAAATTCAGCACCTCAGTTGTTCGTTGTTGTTTGTCTGAAGAAGCGGCTTTTTAGTTGCCGTGAAAGTGCTTACAATTAAAAAGTTTTTTATCTCTGAACCGAATGGCTGTTCTTTTTAAATCTGGATTATCGTAGTGAATTTACATCTTGTTGAAGTTGCATTTTGAACCTGTTCGAGGACTGTTGACCTGAAGTACATACCTGTGATTTTATTTTGTTGCTCTTCAGTTCTTTCGTTGGGTGATATTCATTTTTATTTTATCCTTTTCTTGCATTTGGGTGGGTTATATATATATATATATATATATATATATATATATATATATATATATATATATATATATATTTATATATATATATATATATATAGACATGCACTAGTTAAAGCAAGAAAAATGGTAGCATAGAGTATGAAATGTTTGTGACAGCTGTTTAGTACCTGTAAAGAAGTTAAGCCCAGTTTCTAAGCTGATGAATCACCTACTTTTGCTTGCTCTATGCGAATATGGACAAAGTTCTCTCTTCCTACCCTCAGATTTGCTGTGCAGCATAAACAGAGAAACGGTATACACATCAGAGTTGTGTTACTCAGAGACCAATTTTGCTGTCACGTGATTTGGTGCTTTGAAGCTTTTGCTTGAAGAAGTAATTTTGCTTGCTATAAATGCAAGCAGCTCTGTTTATTGACTTATATGCTTGCAGTTGCTGTTAGATATCCATTTAAGTGATGATGACAAAGGCGTATATCTGTGCTGTTTCTAATAAAACTTGTTGGTTGTGCTAATTGTTCACTGCCTAATCATAATTGTCTTTTCTTGTCAGGTGATTCCTGTCTACATTTCAGGAGTAGTGTGCATTTCTCTTCAACCATTTTTATTTTAGTCCATTCATAGGATGCTCTGTTATGCACCGCATGCATGAATTCTATGAATCATAACTTTGTCTGCCACTTCTTTCAGTTAATTGATTCTGAATTTTGCTCAGTAGAAGACCATAGGTATGCTCAGAATTAAGAGGTGGGGTAGTTGGCATAATGATTAACTTCTTCACCTTAGAGATACAAGGTCAGGTTTTGATTCTGACATTGGGTTACTGACTAGGCTTAAAATGGCATTTCAGGGCAGTTAGCCTAGTATTCACTTATGAACCTATAGGTATATATATATATATATATATATATATATATATATATATATATATTAGGCAAACAACCACCAAGGGCCGTATAAGCTTAGCTGTGCAACCCAACCTAATTCTGTGCTTATGTATCACAGGTGTTTATTAGGAGGAGGGTATGTGAGAAAGTTTCTAAAGGTTATATTGGGGGAGGATATGTTAGTTTAGGCATGATTACTGCCTGCCTCTACCTGTAATAGACATAGTGGCCAGAACTAGGGTGAATTTCTGATTTACCATTCATTGATCAAGGTTACACTTAAAAAGGGTTAGAGATGGACTTTGCTTCACATGGATGGGGAGCCTGTTACAGACCATGAGAATCCTCTGAGGCACATATCTGTCTCACCAACATGGCCTATTTATGTCACAAGCAGGGTTGCCAGACGTCCCTATTTGAGTGGGACTGTCCCGGGATCAGTAGCCCGATTCCGAGTCCTGCACTGCCGGATAAAATCCCAGGCAATACAGCCTCCGGTTTGCTTTTTTTTGATTGGCCTGTATGCCTGTATACGAGCCAATCAGAACATATCACAAAATGGAGCTACATCTGTTCAATGCAGAACTGCTGATGTTCTGCATTAAACAGAAGTAGCTCCGTTTTGCGATTTTTTGATCGGCTTGTATAACGGCATACGGGCAAATCAAAAATCGCCAGACACAGAGCTACTTCTGTTTAATACGGAACTAAAGGTGTTCTGCATTACAGACTTTTTTTTTTGTTTGGTCCCTACCTGCAAGACAAAAAACCTGGCATCCATGGTCACAAGCAAAATTTAAATCCTTTGATCTCGTGGTTCAGATGTTGTTTGCTTTGTGGATATGCCAAATGTCCATCAGAGCTTAATCTGAGGATAAAAGGATAAAGGACAAACAGTGGCCATGATGAAATCTGAACTCATGACCCCTGGTTTACCAGATTAGTTCTCTAAATCCCGAGCTAGAAGACCACATAAACAATTGAATAAACTGTACTTCCCCACACATTAGAGTGATTACAGCACAAGCAGAGGCCTTGATGAGATTTGCTCTTATTTTGTTTACCCTTTCTTTCTCTTTTCATGATTTCTGACTACTCCTGTCCACTTTCTTCCCTTGAGAACTAAAATGTATAAATTGATTATTTTAATATGCCACTAGTTTGCTCATCTCTGTAGTTCAGGCTGAGGTGGGTGTATCTTAGCAGATATTTTAACGTAGTTCTAGCAGTTTTATGCTTGCTAGTTTAACTTGCTCTGTTACCGGAGTATCAATATCAGTTAGATGTTTGAGCTATGTTTTATATAGTTATCTATTCTATTTGTCTCAACTATTTCTGTAAAAGCAGTACTTATGACTATTTGTAGGGATTTGCCACCATCTTGTGGCAAATGGATGCAATGAACTTGGTTATATTTAAAAGGGAAAATGAGAGCAGTAGGTTTCCTTTTAGTTGACCTTTTTATCTATTTAGGTAACTGTCATGCACTTCCCTCCCTTCTTTTTCTAAAGTGATCTAATGCATGTTTTTCTTTTCTCTGCCTTTCAGAAAGTATCTTATGTAAATAAGTTTAGGTACTGAGGTGATTCATAAATCAGTTTAAAGAAAAATAGATTTACAGTGAGAAGGTAATTATTACTAATAGAAGTAAATTGAGTAAATTGACCATGTTGTGATTTAATTTAGAAGCTTTTTATGTTGGTATTTATAGTTTAACAAATAAGTATTGCAGCTTCATATTTTCAAGAAGACAGGCTTACCATTTGTCAGTTATGAATATTTGGTTGCTTTCTACATAACCTGATTTTCCATTTAAAATGTTACAGTGAAGAAGAAGTTAGCTAGTGTGACTAGATTTTTCTTACTAACCAAAAATTGTCCTAGGGCGAGAAGTTGTAAGGCTGACAGAACTGTGAGTAAGATAGCAAATATACAACGCAGTGCACACTCTTCCTTCTTGAAGTGGGTTGGGCCTTAATCCCACCTGGCTTTCCATCACATTATTTTTACAGATCTTCTCCTGATAATCCTTCTATCAACCATGGGATCAACTATAAAACCTTGATTAACAATATGCTGAGGAATCACATCACCAAACACATACAGTAAAATACCAAAATGGTCAGAAACAAACTATAAGCAATTTTTTTGCAGGGAGACAATCCTCTCTGCACCCCCACACCCACAAAACTATATATATCAAGTTCACAGTTGCACAAACACAAAACATTAGAAATTTTTCAAAAGAAAGGAACCACTGCCAGCACAAACTTAGCAACCATGCAGGTAGTTATGTCCTGTGGAAAATGGTGATCTGCATTCTGTTCCTCAGCATTCTGTGATTCGGGCACTTGATGCTTGGGGAATCTCATCTCGACCACCTGTGATGTACCAAGCCTTGGTATGCGCCATATTCTCCTTAACCTACTCCATTAGGCTGCAAACAAGTTTGTGTACTCAAAGCCCCTCCTTTTTCTTATAACCATTGAAATACTACTTTGTAGGACTTTCACTTGACAGCACTCACTTGTATATATAATTTCCATCACTGACTATTCTTTCTCTGAGATATACTAATTTTATAGTAAGAATATTAAATTGTGATACTGCATTTGATTTGCTGATATTGTCATAAAATCAGTTACATAAGAAAAGAAAAGAAAAAAAAGAAAAGAGTTTTCAGATTTATAAGAAATTCCCTCAAAAACTGCAATGAATGAAGATTGAATATGATTAGTAGAAGCATAAGCTAAATATGAGATAAGGTTGGCTTCACACAAAACCAATACATTATTTTACACAATCCTCCACTCAGGCAGAGCAGAAAAGCTAAATAAACTTGGAGTAAACCCCTATGCCAACCATTGTATTGCTAACTGGCTCACAGATAGGATGCAGGAAATTAAAATAAGGGAAATTACCTCCACAAAGAGACCAGTCACCAGTGGAGTCCCCTCAGGGTTCTGTGCTGGAACATTTCTTGTTTGACATCTGCTTTTCTGAATTAAAAAACAATATCGAAGGGTAGCTGGCTAGGTTTGCAGATGACTGCAAGCTAGAAGTGCTCATTGAATCCTCATATGAATTAACCATAGTGCAGGAAGATTTGTTCCAAATAAATAACTGGTGCCAACATCATGACCTGAAACTAAGTGCCAAAAATGTGTTATTGTATTCTTTGGGAAATCATATACCCAGGGGGAACTACCCCATTGATAATACACCCCTGAGAGTTGACCCAGTTGTTTAGGATTTGAGAGCTTATGTGGACATTGAGCTAAATTTTGAATAACGTGTGTCCATTGTTGTAAGAAAATCCTCTGTACTGCAAAGCTTTTAAACAAAGAGATTGTTTTTAGATTTAGGGATGTCACTCTCCCCCTTTACCCAGCTGCCATTAGGCCAGTTATTGAGAATAGTGCTCCTTTTGGCATGTATCGGTTCAGACTCATGCAACAATAGGAACACCTACAGAAGTACCATAGAAAAAGGATACAAGGCCTATACTATATGCCCTACATGGACTGACTCAAAGCCCTTCAACTATACTCAGTATCATACAGACTGCTAAGAGATGACTTGTGTTTGACATCAAAGGCATACTACAAACCAATACTGATGGATTTATTGCATATCAAAAGGTCAAATGGCATCAGAAATACTCAACCTAGGGATTCAAACCTCTTCTGCAACTTCATCAGAACAGTTTGTAGAGACAGGTATATTTGTAGAGGATACTGCTGCTGCTGTGGAACAGATTCCCCATCTTCATAAAACAAAGTTTCTCTCTCTCCATATTCAAGCACAGCTTGGACCTGTGGATGGGAAACAGAAAATATACCCCAGGACTGTCTACTGTACTACAAATGGACAGAGGCAGCACCTAAATGCTTTACCCCATGCATGGGTCCCCTCATATTATGTATGGTATGATCCCATTTAGTCTCACTAGGGGTAATATATAATTATCAACCATGCTGCAAGTAATGCCAAGCAACCGGCAAATGGTATAGGTTAATTCAAACATCAAAAGGGAAATTGGCTAGTCTTAAGATGGCCCACAGGAGCAGCTAGCCTAGTACTTACCTATGAACCTATAAAAATAATTATAACAAATGCATTCACAAAACTAGCAAATCAAAATATTATATGAGTGTTCTATTAGTTGATAACTTTTTAATTACTGATTCCACAGTGATTAATAATACAATTGCTAAGTACTTTTCCTCAGTTTGTAATAGTTTGAATGATCATAAATTGGTCTTTAATGTTTCCTTAGGGGACAGCTATATTTTATTTATTTTTATTTATTTTATTTTACATTTGTTGACTGGGATGGTCCAAATGGATACATGTCCATTTTCAACAGAGGCCCGGGGAGAAAAGCTCCAAACATACAGACAAAAACATACATACATGCCAAGTGTATTATAAAGTCAGAAAGTTTTGGCATTCAAGAGGAATGCACAATTTTAACAGGGGAGAAAAGCTCCAATTGTGCAGATAAAAAACATACATACATGCCAAGCAAATATTACAAAGTAAGTAAGGTGTAAGTATATGTGTCTTTCCTTAGAATTAATAAAAAGGACCTTGAACAAAATCAAGAAGGCGATATCCATGGGACCTGATATGATACCAGCTATTGAGATGAATAATCCAAAAGATGATTTTACACCAATATTAAAGAATATTTTAATAATCTTCTGTATTATGGCAAAGTTCCAGATGTATGAAAAAACACATTCTGCCAATTCATAAAAAGGATACTGGGGAAGAAGTTAAGCACTTTAGGCCAATTAGTTTAACCTTGATTCTTGGCAAATGTTTGGATTGGTACATTATTGAATTAATGAATGACAATAACAAAACTGCACTATCAGATATTGAATGGCAAAGTTTTGTTAAAGTAGAATAACCTCCAACGATATTGTAGAATTTTATGATTATACTACTACAGCAAGTGACCTAGGAATGTCTTTTGGTGTAATATACTTGGATTTAGCAAAGGATTTTGATTTGTTTCCCTATTCAACAACATATAAAGATTTGTGCAATGCTCAGTTCAGCACATACATTATTAGATAGATTTTGTCATTGCTAATAGGATCATCACAAGCGATGGTCATTAATGGCATTAAACTGAGACATTTACCAGTTAAGTCTGGTGTTCCCAGGGGTCTGTACCAAGTTCTGTACTCTTTAGCATAGGCTTAGCTACCATTCTAAAGAACAAAGAATAAACACTGCTGGTTAAGCAGATATGCTGCTGATAGAAAACCTGTTTTACTAGTACAATAGTGATAGTGATTTTCTCATATATGGGTGAGATTAGTATTTGGGGTAAGTCAGCAGACCTTAAAATTAGTTTTGATAAATGTAGTGGAATGTATTCTGGTAGTTTTGATAAATATAGTGGAATGTGTTTTGGTAAACCTGATGCAATTAAGCCTATACACATGCTATCAACTACAATTCAAGAGGTTAAACACTACAAAAGCATAGGAATTACACTGTCTTATATTTTCTCATTTGACTTGCATGCAGATAGTTTAATCTGCCAAGCATTAAAACACTTAAATATTATGATTCAAAGTCTTCTGACAAGATACTTAAAACAAAGGGTGGCTTACAACAAACCACAAAAGAAATGATCAAACTACCACACTGTAAGAAGTTCTAAGATTAAAAGAACGAAAGCGCTAAATTACTTATTGTTTTTATTTTGATTGTTGGCTCCAGTTTGGTGGTTTGGTTGTTTCTTGTAACAAGATATACAATTTGCATAACATTGTTATATAGGACTTATATTAGACCAGTCCATGAATACAGTTATATTTTTTGCATTTATGCACTCTGACAGATTAAGAATTTAAAATCTATGCAATGTAGATTCACTAGGAAAATTCTATACATCACTAGTATGCCATATAAGGAAACTTGTAAATATCTTAACTTATTTCGATATTAATATGTAAGCGGAGGTAAAATAATGTTGGCATACAAAGTATTTAATGACATTAACCTATAGATTTTAATTAACATAGAAACTGTGACAAAAGGAGGTATTGCCAGCATAGCTAGCTAGAATTTTGTAAATAATTTTATGTCATTTGTGAATATCAAACTGATTTATACAAGATGCCGGTGTTGCAAATGTATTAGAACTGCATATTATGTGTATATCAAACTGATTTGTACAGATGTTTGTGGTGAAAAGTTATTTGTAAAGTGCTTGTGTTTGAAATGTATCCACAGTGTGCCCTACTGGAGAGAACAGAAATGTACATGCACTATTGTATCTGTTTAAATGAGGAAACTGGCAGACAGGAGGTTAACTTCAGTCCAGAAAACTTTAAAAAATTTCTGAAATTAAATCACGTATAGACTAGGCCATAAAGATGCTATTTCACATGTTTCAATTTAGCCAGAGACACAAAGTCTTAGAGGTAGGTGATAAGTCCTGCCAGCTACCAGCAATGGGGTTTGCATTGGAACTAGAGGTCAGATGACCAGAAGTGATGTCATTCTGCAAGCTATCTCAGAAGTAATATTTTAGATATTATTTTGAGAAGTCTCTGAGTAAGACAGGGCATTCTGTATTCAGTCTTGGGCCTGACAACAATAAGAAGGACTATTCACCACATCATCTGCCTTGCTCTATTAAGTAAGTTATTAGGGAATAGTATAATCCTCTTAGATTCAGTCAAGGCTGTAGTGATGCTTAGTTTAGATATTGTTTTTCTTTTTTTGTCTGAGCTTGTCCTTCAATGTTATTTTAAATATTTCCTGTGAGCTGAACTCTGATGTCCCTGTGAATATATAGTTAGTATTTTCTTGTTCTTTTATTACTTATTATTAAATATATTTAAACATTTCTTGTGGTTGATCTTTGTAGAGATATTTAAGTTTTGAGGGTACTTGCATATTTATTTGGTGACACTGTGTGGGCCACTCCTAATAGCCTTGCTCTTGGTCGAACCACCATTTGTCCATTTGTACTAATATTAATATTACACAGTAAAATTGGACACCCTTTGTTAAGGGCTTTAAAGTAGATGGCAAAGGGTTCTGGCAGTAGTGATAACTGCCTTATAGTCTAGGCAGAAGGAGGCATAGCTAGTAAACCTATGCCAACCTTTCCCAGGTGTGTGTATAAATCAAATCTGCAAGAGTGTATGTGTCAGCTACTTGGGCAGGGACACAAAGCACTGGTAGGACAGAGAGAGTGTTGGAGGACTTGGCTTGGAACCCTGGCTAAAGACTCAATTCTATAGCTGTGCCAGTAGGGAGTCTTATCGGGGATCTGGAGAAAGAGAGAGGAACCAACCCTGGACTGAGTGTAGACTATTTGTGCTCTTAAGGGGAATTGCACTTGATGCAGAGAGCTGCATCTGGAAATACTATGTGTGTACCTGTTATACTCACAGTGAACATCCTCTACTGGTGCCAGTGGTGTGTACTGAGGCCCCTTGATTACTGGCCCAAAGGTGAAGGGTTGTCACATATTGGATGGCAGGGTTGGGATATCCACATCACATATTGGTTGACAGTGGTGGGATATCCACATCACAGACACCACACAAGTAACTCAGAATTAAAGAATCTGAACTTTAAATTCAGTTTGCCAAAGTCTAAGATAGTCCTAGCTAACAATTAAGGTTCCTGCAGTAAGCAATACGTTACTGGCTACAATTAGGAAATCTAAAAAATCGGTACTTTTTAAATTTAATTTTGACACTTAGGTATGTGACTTGACTTTTGGTTCTGATATAAGAGAATCGGTGTTCTTTGATTGTCTTCATATACAAATACTCAAGCAAAATATACAACTTTATGAACCATTAGCCAATTCTTTTGTCCTTTTAGGACTAACGCTATTGCTTTATCTTTGTTAGATTCACACACACTAATGAATGTGCCTAGTGGTTGGTTCACACTTTTTTCCATATTAGGCAGAAATACGTTTGAAGACTATATCCTTCCTCACAGTGATAAAAAAGTGGTCAATCAAAGTAACTTCCTTCTTCCCATTGCTTTCATAAACCTTTAAAATATGGAAAATCATTCCTAATATCCTCTAGTGTGTTAAACTGAGCAATACAGCAACTGGAAGAAATACCTTTCCAAATGCGGTTTGCATTTGTAGCTGAGTAATCTGATACTGCTCCTTATTTCCATGAATGCATACTACTTCAACAGCTTAGTTAATAAGGGTTGTCTTCCTATATACTGCCCCTCATCAGTATGACTGTACTGCCTGGAACAAGCAGTCCTTGCAGCTCTCTGCCACCAATTCATACATTGCATTTAATTAAATTTGCAGTAGCACAGTAACAGAATGCAGGCTCAACATATATAGGAGAATTTATCAGTTCCATAGGCATAACATTCCTGTGAAGATAGGTAAAGGCTGCCAGCCTAGCCAGATAGAATTTTGTAGATAATTCTGTCATTTGTAAATATTAATGTAAGCCACAGGCTTGTTCTCTTAAATGTGAAAAGACTGCATTGGATATTGAACTGCAAAAATGCAACAACAGTGCACTTTGCTGTAAGAAAGCTAAGTCAAGCATTTCATTACTCTTTGATGTTAAAATTTGGAAACAATATGTCTAGAGGTGAGGCATCCTGCCTATTGTTTTGAGACCAGAGTTAATGGCTAGAATTTGCATGTATAAATCTCCTTTATTGCTCTAGTTTCCGACCCGGATAAAGAATGTAAATGTAGTTTCTGTTAGCCACGGAACACCAGAGAAGTGTAAAGAATGATGTCATGTGAAGCAGTTCTGTGTTATCAGTTTAAAGAGAGAGAATCATAGAGCTCTGAGCATTTTGTCTTGAGAACATCCAACATCACCAGCACTGCTTTGCTCTATATGTAAGTTATTTAGAACTGTGTTTTCTCTTAGATATAGCTAGGAAATAGGAAGATTAGACTAATTTGTTTTTCTGTCATGTCAGAACTTTTGCTACTGCATTATTTTAAGTATTTCTCTGTAATCTCTGAACTCTTGACTAGCACTGTGTAGTAAGAAATATTCCCCGGGATTCATGAAGCTTGTGCCAAGCGCTGGAGTAGCGTCGGTGATCTAGTGCCAAATATGGCCGCCGAGCGATTCAGGTACAAGCTGTTTCCACGTGCACTACCAGCGTATGCCAGAGCTGCGCAACTCCTGGTGCATGTATGCTAATTAACCCATGCATAGCAGTGTAGCATGCAAATGAACATATATAGCAATTCATGAAGTGGTGCAGATGTAGCATAAGCATGAAAAAATGTAAACTAAAAAAAAACGGTTTACATTTTTTCAAACATAAAATCGGAGACATGAAAGCAGGCCAAACTTACGTATTATAATGTTAATATATGCCAATGGCTGAATATATAGCCAATGGCATAAAAAAACATGCACAACACATAAAAAATAACATTTAATGTCATGGCCACACTAATGCAGAGTAAAACCACAGTGCATCGGTGCGCAAACGGGATCACAAGGAAAATATATTTAGATGTCATAAAACTGCAATGTAACACAATTCATGAATTCCCCATAATAGTCAATGGCACGCATGCTACACCACAACCATGGCACAAGATTTGCTAAGGGTCTGTGACAGTATTCTGCGCGGTAACTAGGAATTAGTAGTTAATGCCATGCAAATGAGTCAAGTAATACTGAATCGCAAATGCCCTGCCAGTGTAAGGATGTACCACATGGCATAGCGGTACAACACCGAAGAGTGGCCTGCAGGTAAACATGACATCAAGAGAGGGGTGCGCCACCGTAGCCCTAAGCACATTGGATCATTGCTAATCCGGGTTGCCTGTTGCTAAGCAATGCCGCAGGATAGGCGTGTGGAAGTAGCCATAGCTTGGCTTAGCTGAGAGCACAGAAGGTAACTGAAAGTGCATGTGAATGTGGATGAAAACGCACTCGAAACCTGGTAAAATGGCTGTGTGCGGCTGAAACAGGAAGGATACGGGAAGACAATAAGGAAATGCTGCAGCATGGTAATTGGAGTACAAATGAGTAATTAACACCTAGGAACTCACAGTGGGCCATTGACAACAGCGAGCTGCTAGCAGCTACCTGCAGAACAGGAAAGGGGAGGTGCCGTACAGCAAAGAAAAAAAAAACTGTCACAGCAGAACAAATCAAACTTGCAGTAGATCAGCTACATAACACATTTCCCAACACAATCCTGGGTTGTGAAAGCACAAATCAAGAAAGCTGGCAGCTGGATGCGTGCCTGACAATGGGAGGGGAATCGGGTTGAAAAGTGAAGTAAAGGGCAATAGATGAATCATGGCAGCCAAGCGTAAGTCAACACCAAAGGCCCCACAATAGCAGTACCTGCTGTAAAACCAATAATTAAGATTCCCCACAGCTGGAATTGCACATACACACCCAATTACACCAGCATCATCCATTGCACAATAGTATAAGGTATGAAAACCACACACACACACACTTGTGTATTCCCAGACATTCTGCACCATTGGTGTATACAGACGGGGAACTTTTAATATGTCCATGTTAGGGGCCGCCATAGCTTTGATTCACCAGCGTGTGTTGGAGACTGACGGTGGTGTGGAGGATGATGCTGACAACCATCTCAGGCACCGGAGGAGGAGAAGAGTGTTCAGACCCAGGGTAACCTATCAGGGGCTACATGATCTGGAGATAGTAGTGCATTACAGGGTGGACAGGGACATCATACAGCAACTTGTTGAGCTGTGCCGGCCATGCCACAGAGCCAGAAGTAACAGAGGGGAACCCATCCCAGTGGACACGAAAGTATGTGTGAGCTTGAGAATACTAGCCACAGGTACCTTCCAAAGGCCAACTGGGGATATCATGGGGATCTCACAAGCATCAGCATCCAGGGTACTCTGCCAGTTCCTGGATGCCATGTTACCACATGCCAATGAGCACATATACTTCCCCCCAAATGCAGGAGGAGTTGGCCAGCAATATGCGTCTCTTCCACCATGTGGCAGAATACCCGGAGGTACTGGGTGCAATAGACTGCAGGCACAGACACATCAAGTCACCACCCGGTGAGCAGGGTAGGGGCTACATAAACCGTAAGGGATACCCCTCCATCAACTGCCAGGTCGTGTGCAATGCCCAGGGCATTATCATGGATGTGTGAGCTGGCAGCCTTGGAAGCTATCACAACTCCCACATCTGGCATGCCTCACATCTGTATCAGGTATTTGCCAGGGGGGAAATCCCATATGGCCACCTGGTGGGGGGATGCTGGCTATGCACTGGAACCGTGGATGATGACTCCGATCAGAAATGCACACAGCCTTGCAAGAACGCCATAATGAGGCACACGCAGAAACCAGAATCATCATAGAGCGCATCTTTGGGATGCTGAAATCACAGTTCCGTTGCTTGGACATGTCTGGTGGAGCCTTGCAGCACTCTCCAGGCATGTGTGCCCACATCTTCATAGTGTGTGCCATGCTACAAAATATGACCTTGCGGAAACAGCTGCAGCAGGGACAGAATGGTGAAGGCCCTCTCAGCCCACCACCATTGCCAAAGGACCCACAGGCACAAAGGGACTTAGACCACAAACACCCTGTGCCAGCCTCAGTAGGCAGATGGAGGCGTGCCCAGTATGCCCATGCTTTAGCAAAGAGGGAATGTATAGCACACACACTGACAGTGTAGGCACACATTGACTGACACCCTTCTCCACCTGCAGACACAGCAAACATGGATGGCACACACATATGACCACCTGTAAATTGTCATGTATAGGTGGTCTACTGTGTGCATCCTACATAGGTAGCCCTCAACTATTCTACACACAACTGCCATTGGCACAAGGTAAGTCAATAACTGAACAGTAAATTAAGCTATCAGCATGTGTCTATACTGTATGTAGAGGTTCACAGATACATAGGTAGGTACATGCCTAACTGCCACAGGCCACTCATAAGCATAGGCAAAAAGTGTCTGCTGTCGCCACCCCATCTATTAACTAACTGTCCCTCTGTGGAGCAGAGCCAATTGCGGGATCTCTGGGGTGTATCCACTGTTCCCCACCCACTCTGCAAGGATTCCCTGGAGTGTTAGTGAGGGGTTTTGTATAATGTAATCAGGGATGTAGTTCCAAATAATGGGAAGTTTCCCTGACAGGAATCTTTGCAGATGTTTACATGTTACATAGTAAACACAGCTTAAACACAGCTTGCATATATAGGTAGTATTCCACAGAATAATAAACATGTGGAACACACAACCTCTGAAATGTGCGTTAATCACCCTTGCACTACCAGTGCCTGCTCTGAAAGGTAAAATACCACTGCCAGGATTAGAACATGCAACCATGTACACAATCTTCGCAATAACATACCACTAAGCTACCTGAGATGTACCAACGGCAGTTGTGTATACTGACAGGATAAAACACAAAAGGTAGGAGTGTGTGGAAATAGGACAAACTGGCATGTACCCAATGAAAGGTGTATGTTTTTATATATATATATATATATATATATATATATATATATATATACATATATATATATATATATATATATATATATATATATATATATATATATATATATATATACATCAACATATGCAGCGAGAGAGAGAGAGATAGAGGGAGAGAGAGAGATATATGTCAATATATGGGGATATACATATATATGTAGATATATAGATAGGTTAACAACATCTACATAACCATGGAGGTACATATAAATGGGATACCTACCACATACCAACTGCCTGACATACCGATGCGCGTAATCACGAGGCTTAAAGTCTGAAAGAACACAGTACTGAAACACCAGATGCGCAAAGTTTAAAATCACATTGTTAAGGGACAGTTAGCATTTCTGGTGTTGCGGTTCAGGTAGGTTACTGTGTGTAAGTGTGTTTCTGAGGGCTGTAGTGTGTGTAACTGTGTGTTCTGAGTGTGGTGTGTGTTCCTGGGGGAATGTAATGTGTGGGTGTGGGTTAGCTTTGTGCGTCTGTTTGCATGATCTAGGAGGTAGAATATTAAAGTAGGGGGTGTGGGGGGTGCAGACACTCACATGGGGGTGTAGGGGGGCTTGCCCACCTGCTCATACGCAGTGTAGGACGGTTTGTTTGGATGTGATGTGTAGCAGTGTGTCTGTGTGTGCGTGTGTGTTCCATGTTTGTGTTACTTTTGTGAGTTACTGTCGCTGTCGGTAATGTGCGGTATGAAAGTCTGGGCCCGGTACCGTGGGCATCAGAACTGTGTGGTTTTGGGATTCCATAGGTATCCCGTATACAGTGGTTGAAGTGTTCATATATGAGTATAACATGGACCATAGCAATCACACATTCTGCCACAACCAACCTTTATGAACAAAGGATATGGAGAGTATATGGCTATACACTATTACAAATATGTGCTATGGACATGAGCCAAGGATAAGATTACCACCTGTCCTACTTTGCGAGGGACAGTTCCTCTTTGGGCGGTTGTGTCCTGACCAAATATATTAAATGTGGCAAATGTCCTGAGATTGTAGGACATAATTATGTCCCATATGTAATGTAATAGTTGCATACAGTAGTTCTTTCTGTATCTAAAATACCTACATGTTACAAGAAACAGGATAAGCAACTAAACTGCTACAAGAATAAGCTTATATTTAGGCAAGAAAGGAATGTTCTATCCCTTGTACTGACCGTGGGTTTGTGTTGACCTGTAAAATCTAATGTGTGTCCCGAAAATGTCCCACTATGGCCATATGAAAAGGTGGCAACCCTAGCCAAAGAGGGTCAATCACCAACACAAATACAATGACTGCAAATACCTATGACAGAAATACACAGCTTTTATGTAGCAAAACTTTATTACATTCCGATGTATTGTCTAAAGGATTCAAGGACTAACATCACCTGCATGCTATACAGGAACCACTTAACAGTGCCTTAATGAATCAGTCTGCAATTACCATAGTATTAGTCCACTAAAGGATAGGTGTTCAAATAAGGAAGGAACCCTCACGCACATATCGATTATGTATAAAAGCAGTTCCTACACACCTGCATCTGCTATGCACACCCACCAACATCACCCCCACACCCAAACAAATTACAATACAAACTGTAATAACATCACAAATCATTCACTCATTGTACGACATCTGCAGAAGCCTTAACATACCTTGTCAGAGACACACTAACATGGCCCTATGTGAAATAGTTGCAGTTATACAATGGAACAGCTGCTGATGTTACAGGGTTTGTTTGCACTAATCCCATTTCAGAGGGTTGTGTGTACACCGGGAAGTGTTATCAATTACTGAGTAACAGCACAGTATGATACACATGTACACCAAATCAAGGATGTCTGGTGAGAACAGTGTAAACCACATAACAGTTCATGCATAGCCATACAGCTTTGAGCTGCCCAAACATCCTTGCCAGACTGAAACATCTGCAGAAGTATCAGCTACAAACAAACCCTGCATAAGTAGCAATGTTCTGAAATATAACAGCTGTACTCACATGTAGAACAAAATCATCTAGCCATTACACACAATCCAAGGGAGTAATGAAGCTAATATATCTCTGTGTGTCTCCATATAGCTGTTGCAATACATCACAAAAAGCACATCCAGGCCGTCTTCCTCAAAAGTAAGGCAAACGGACAATGCCCAAAAGGAGTACTCAGTTATACACCACTGTTGCCAAGGTATCGGCTAATGGAGTAGCTGCACAGCTGATGTGCATCTAATTAACTACTTTGGAACACCAATTGGTGGTCAGGATAGCACATGTTACCGATATTTAACCAGAAAAGGATGGCTTATCACACATTCAAACCATCCGTATATACCTGCAGAACGTTACAAACAAGATTGAAACACAAACTGAAAAGGATTGAATCAACAGTCAACGACACCTCGGGTTACTAATAAGGTATATAGAACACTCAGTATGTCTGTGTATTTAGTACCTGTTCTGTAATATTTAAAATGCATGCAATCCATATAGTGGAAACAGTTATCTTGTAGTGATGTATAGTTGAGCATAATAATGCTTGTAGTATTTATGTGTGTACTGCTGTAGGTCACAAGGCAAACACCTCATACACCACAAGGGATGCTAGATAAGGGATTTGAACACAAATATTCCTCACCAGCCGCTGTCAGTGGCAGGGCTGGTCCAACAAGTATGTGTTATAACAGGGGATAGTATATGTTGATATATTGTAACAGTAGCCATATGTATGGATGTATTACTGTGAATAGCATGTCGAAGTTTGGCCCACTGTGCAATTATGATTTGCATTGTGGGTATAGTGCCAATAACTTTGTAATGTACAGTATTGTAGGACAGATATGTATTACAAGTTACATAGCATTACTGTTATGTTAGGCAAACATTAGTTATGTCTATTGGCATTTATAATACACAGTAACAGGATACATATGACTTGTAGTCACCCAACAGTTTATCAGCATGATAGCAAAGTAAAATGGAAGAGCTAGTTAACTATCCATGCACATAAGACATGTAATAAGTGCAAAGGTAGGTACTAGGCTGTCTTACCAAGGGTATTTATAAGCCTAGCTAGAGTGTGTTGGCTTTCGTCACCCCCATAGGTTAGTTCCCTGTGCCTCTGAATGGCAGAGCCATTAGTTCCCTGTGCCGCTGTCCAGGAGAGCCACTGCAGTGATCCCCGGGGTACATGTCTGTCTCCCATCCACTTCAAGGTTTCCTTTGAAGAGTGCTAGTGAGGGGCCCTGGCTGATGTACATTGGAATCATGTTCCAAAGCAAGGGGAGTGTCCGAGTCAGGAATCTATCTGTCCAGCACATCCTAGTCATCGTTGTGGTTAGGTGTATATTCCTAGATCATGTGGCTCTCAGGGGCCTCTGTTTAGGTGGAGCATATCTAGCAATACTGCGTTGGACATGGGCCTTGTATGTCAAGCAGAGATCACCTGTGAGTATGTGGTATGTAACTGAGTACAGCTGGAGTTTCTTATGTTGGGCTGCACAGGTCATCTGTTTGAGGTCAGTAATCCTCTTGGTGTGGTACTGTTGTGGTCTTCCAAGCTGTTGCAGTTGTCTTGTAAGGTATATCCCAAATGGGTTGTTGTATCCTTTAATGGGTCTAATAAGTCATGAGTAGAGAGGCACAATGGCCTCCTTTGATCTGGATGCGAACCCATTAGAGATTGGGGGGGGTGACATAGAAGGATATTCTAACCACCTTGTCATTATGGGTATCGAAGGAGAGATTGCTATCTAATGGGGTTCCCAGATCCTTTATTACCTTTTCTGTATGTAGGGGACTAGCACCTATGTGGTAGTCCATGGGTAATTAGTTATATCCAAAGGGGATGACTATGCACTTTTTGGCATTCAGCCTGAGGCCATGATATTGACACCAGGTATCCATCTCAGTGCGACCCTTCTGGAGGGTGTCTGTAACAGCTGGGGAAACAATTATGTCCCCTAGTTTGCAGTCATCTGCAAACCATTTTAGCCAAAGCCCTCCTGTGCTTGCCTGTACGTCAGAGAATTATATACCGAACATGAGGGGTCCTAGGACTGAGCCCTGGGGGATGCTACTTGTAACTGGTATACAGTTGGACCTAGGGTATGCAACTCCCACTGTGTGGGTTCTGTCCATGAGCCACTTTGCAAACCATCACATGATGTAGGGGTTAATGTTCAGGCAGATGGTCATGTCGATAATACCAGAATGAGAAATGGTGTTGAAAGCCTTTGAGAAATCTAGGTAAGCTGTGTGGACCTCCTTACCCTCATCTAATGCCTTGGTAACTGTCTCTAAGATGCCCACCAGGTTTAGGAGGCATGGTCTGCCCTTAACAAAGCCAAACTGGGAGGGGTCAAAGGTTTGGAGGTACCTAATGTCTCTGTGACTGAGATCCATGATGATGTGCTCCATAGCCTTGCAGACCAGGCTAGTCAGGCCTATAGGGCAATAGGTCCCATGGTCCATTGTGATGCCACCTTTGTGGAGTGGGATAACTGTTGCTGTGTGCCATTCTGGGGGCACAAAGCCCAATGCAAGGCTATTATTGAACATGGTGTGTAGGTCGAGAGCCAGTACATTCTGAAGTTTGTGAAAAACGCAGCCTGGAATGTTGTCTGGCCCCATGGATGCTGTGATATTGGCTTTAGAGTGTGCAGCTTTTACCTGCATAGTTGTGAGTACAGGGACTCTGCACTCTTCCTGTATAGATATTGTCCCTTTAGGGGGTGAGAGGAAGGAAAGGTAGCACTGAACCTATCTGCCAGGACGTTGGCAATATCAGTTGTTTCTGTAATGTTTGTGCCTTTGTGCTGTAACTCAGAGCAGATATGGGTGTTGACATTGAGATATTTGACATAGCTATAGAATGCTTTGTGGTTGTTGTTGGAGTTAGTGGCAGTTTTGTTTTCGTAGCTAACTTTGGAGAATCTTATAAGGGATCTCACCTTCTTACTGAGGCTGACCAGGGAGCTCCTCCACGCATGGGATTGTACTCTCTTTTGCAACAGTGCCTTCCTCCTGTTGTACAGTTTATGGCAGGGGATCACCAGATTGGCTACCTTAATTAGGAGTATAGCGTCTTGGTTCTGTTTGGGATAGCATGATCCATGCACTCATGTAAGTGCTTATAGAGTGCATTTGTGTAGAATTCAGCAGTTGTAACAGTACTGGCCATCTGCATGGGTGTCATGATGTTCACCACATCTGTCTTAAGAAGCATGAAGTTGGCTTTGTAGACATATTATACTGTGGTTCCCTTAATGGGGGCAGGATGTGGCTATAAACGGTGCTCAGCTCATGGTCAGATCAGACCAACGAGGAGTTGACTTCAGGTGTGGAACACTGGTCACTCATGTTGGTAATGCCTAGGTCTAGGATATTGTTGCCCCTGGTGGGTGTGTGGATATGTTGATCCAGGGCATTGGTGTTTATGAATTCCAGAAAGTGTTGACCTAATGAGTTGGTACATGAGTAGTTTTCTCAGTTAATGGTGGGGTAGATTCAGTGAGACTATGTGATGAGTGTGGTGTGGTGCGAATGTTTACCTTCTCCACATGACTGTCAGGGTCAAGCTTGGTTGGAGAGAGCTTTACCTCCAGTTTGGCTAGATAAGTGCATCGCTCACAGGTTGTAGTGTTGGGTGGTAGACAGAGAGGGTTGTCTGTGTACATGAGGCAATATCTACATTGCCTCAAGATGTCCAGATTCATCAGATAGACAGGAGAGAACACTGGCAGCTGACCCTTGGACATGCCTGAATATAAAACTAATTTCCCCTAGATAAGTGAGGAAAGTGAGTACAATAGCTATTTTACTCTAAGCAAGTGAGAAAAGTATGTACAAAACCTGTTTACCTCTAGGTAATGAGGAAGATTGAGTGCTATAGTAATTAATAGCTTACATAGTGCTTACAAGTTCTGAACAAGTGCTGAGCATGAATAAGCAATCCAGATAGGGTCTTGGATAACATAAACACACTGTCCCCTCCAACAGGTACACAATCATATATCCATGTACACCACAGAGCCACTGTACCCACAACTATGCAGGTACAAGCTGCACTCAGGCTGCATGGGACCTGTCCACATCACAGGTTGTATCATACACATATGGCAAAACAAGTTGCTCTCTATGTACACAACATGTAAAACATATCTCCATGTCAGGCTGTGTACACACTGAATGGTGCACACCAACAGGTATCACAACCCACAAAGGGGGAGACACCACTGATAATGGGAAGTACTGCACTACTACCCTGCTGAGTCTGGTCTGAAAGGCCATGAACCCTGATCAAATTATTTGATGTCAGCAGTAAAGATGTAGAGGACAGTAAGGTTGATTTCACACTGCATATCATAACCTTGCCAGGTCATAGGACATCATAACCCATACTGTGTTCCACCTACACTCGGTATACTAGATGTACATTCCTATGTCACAGGAGTGTTTTGCAACGGGACTGCTGGCAGAACCAACACTACAGAAGGTGTCTGAATAATACATGCTCATCACACCAGTGCCAGCTATAGTAAGACAGGGTTAATTAACTGTATTCCCCCTCATTGTAGTCCATACCACACAGACAAACAGAAGGCATCTGCCTATTGAAGTATGCGAATGACTATGACCTAGGAGCAATAGCCGACTCAAGAGTGTTGTGGACAACATACAGAAGGGGCTTTGTGGGTGAGGTGTGTGTGACATATGGCCACAATATGACAGCTACATATTGCATTGTCACCCCTATGTTAATAACCCTCTACCTATGAACTACCACCTAGGCAGTGGTCAACATAATGGACACTGTGTGTAAGGGATGCAGCTGGGCAGTTGTCTTTCCAGTGATAGCTACGTCACCACACCTGTCAGGTAGTCATATGTGGCAACCCTAATGACAGGGTGCAATCCATGAATATAGAGATCATTTTCCAGCCATACACAACACTCAAGTGACCCATATCAGATCACATATTCCCTTTAAGGGGTATTGGCCATGTGCAGATGGCCTACACCAGCCTTCCCATTCCTATCTCCACTATGTAGCATGATGCATACCCTGAATAAATCCATGTCCAACCCAGTGATGTTGGACATGCTACACGTACACATCCTGATCTCAAACACATACTTCATGGAAATCCACTTTCCACATGCTGGACAGATCCTTGTCCCATACACTTTACATAGTCCTGCCATACTATGCATTCCTGTCCGTCAAAGCTGCACATTGCTCCCCTCTCAGACATGGTGTGATGACCGCATGGTAAATGTATCATTAACCCTGTGAATCAGTAAAGTGGCACTGCTCCACCTGGCCCCATAGACCTTCCTGTTGGCTACAGCCAGGTAACCTTTCATCCTAGAGTCATACATGGCCCATGGCATATAGCCTACTAGTTGACTTTGACTGCACATGCTATAGTTGATATCCATCCCTGCAAATACCATCTGGCTAGCCAGTGTCCCATGTGTCTCACATGTGCAATACAGTTGATAGATGGCAGGATGTTGAATTGCTATACAGTGCTGTGTAGATGTATATGGCAGAACACATACATGTAAAACCTTATGTGAGCAAGTCTGCAGGGTCACAGGTCATGTCTGTTAAGGCAGTGTAAGTCTTTATATGTGACATATGCACAGCATCAAGGTCAACTGCATTAATGTGGACACATCCAGCCATGTGCTGATAGGTAGCAACACCAGTACAGGCAAACAGACATGCCCACATCAAGACAGCATCCACATGGAGTATGAGCAATGTAATCAGGTGACACATGCACATATATGGTGATAATATCCACTCACCATTGAGTGTCACATGTGTGTGACACAAACATGTCAGTGTCATGCAGGTTTGCAAATACAACTATTTAATCATAATAAATGTGATACACATGTATGTTCAGCTGTAGCTCTGTATGTCTCTGTGAGTTACTGTGACCTGTCTCCATCATTATGTCTTCCAGGTATGCTGCATGCAAGGCTACCCTCTTTTACCCACTTGGAGGATGAGGCCCTCATCCCATACCTACATGACAATCATGATATCCTGTTCAGCCATGTGCCACAGGATGCACAGCAGCGGGATGCCCTGTGGATGGAACTTTGCAGGAGGGTTAATGATGTGAGTGGCCACAACCGCACATACCAGCAGGTGCACAGACAATGTACAGACCTTATTAGATGGTTGAAAAAGCATGCAAATGCAATCACCAGGGAACAAGGTGCAACTGGTGGTGGACCACCAACCCAGCCCCCACTCACACATACCGAGGAGCTACTGGCCAACCTGGGACACCTGCAGAACCACATCCACAAGCCTTAGCCGATATTGTCGAGGTGGGTGTCTCTCAACCACTGAGCTTGGAGTTGCCTGGTAAGTCAGTACTGCACCTATAACAACTATATTCCATATAGTTGCATGTGTCACTGTACAATATGTAATGTAACATCATATGTAAGGTATGTATACACACATGCCGCATATTATAGTATGCTACTCTGATGCACCATAGTATAGTCTAATGTACTGGTGTATGTGTTAATATGCACATTGCACCCTGTAGCCATCATGCAGATGTGGATAATGCTCATACTGCTGTGTTACTCCTATTTAGGTACCTCTGGCATTCCGCTGTGACAGCAGCCTGTTGCAGGTGAGACTGTTATTATTTATCAGGCATCATAATGCACAGATCTATCTGCCATGTGGCCATTTACAACATGTACACATAATGTATGGTCCTGTCACAATGTACAGTTCGGACCTGCAATGCATCACAATGCCTACCCATGTGCAACACTTGCAAACTATGTGAATCACCTCACCGACATGAATCCTCACATACTGTCATTGCCAGATGTGTGGACAGCTGTGCATACAATGGTGGAGGTGCTGTTCAGTGTAGGGACATGTACTACAGATCAGAACTACACATGTGGGGAATACAAACAGTATTACACAGTGGGCTGGAGTATGGCCAGCCCAAAGAATTCACTGTTGTGGATCATAGCCCTGCTATGAATGTCACACAATGTGATGTGCTATCTTGACATGTCGATGATATCTACTGACCAGGCTGTAACACTGCCAAACTAACCTGAAAACATATCTCACATGCCACCCTTTGTCTGCATAATCCTGTCGTCAGTAAAGCATATGACATCTATGAGTGTATGTCACATGGGACAACACAGACATGTGAAATAGACACCCGTCACAATAATTTGGCCAACACATGTACACACATGGTCATGGAGGATGGCCAGAGACATGAAGTAACACACACACAGTAAACGTGATGAGCTTGTGTGTACACCCTGTCATACAATGGCTACACATGGTCCAACTATGGCCTTTGTGTAATGGTTATATTGTAGATGTGGAACACTAGACATCCTGCAGGCCTGTGCACAGCTTGTGTAAGCGTGACATCAATCCACCACATAAGATGTGTTGAACATCTTGAGGGTGTCACAACATGACAGCAGTCAACTGCACAGTATCTACATCAGCCCACAGATACAGTACATTCCCCTTGCTGGTGTCGGACATCAGTATCATAATTGTTCCTTGTGTATGTGTGTGTGTGTGTGTGTGTGTGTGTGTGTGTGTGTGGTACACAGATGTCATGTGGGACATGGTGTACCGACGTGTTCACCATGTCTGGCCATAGTTGCCAGGCAGAAGCAATATGGTTGCAGATGTGCAGGGGTGTCATCCGTATACCCTTCAGTGACCTCTGTCACACATTCCACATCATGGTTTAGTGTGTATACACGTCAGTGATGTGGGTCACATTCCACAGTATATATGTATTGTATCTGAACACAGTCATGGCTATGAACTGTGTCTGTAACTCACACTGTATAGCAATAGAGACTCCTTATGATTCCCTGCAATGGCCATGCACATCAGCTAAATGTGCAGTATATCTGTAGGGTGGACACACAACACTGCATTGGAACAACATTACCCCACTGTATATTTGACAGGACACCATTGTGTTAAACATGTATGCATGTCATTGCACACATCAGCAGATCACATGTCATACTACATGTGATTGTTAAGGTCATATGCCACACATCAGGCAGGTGTACTGCTAACCTGTGCTGGTCTACATGGTGTAACACAGGGATGTATGCTAACTACTACTATGATTGTGTAATTTGCATGCCATTTGCTATGACACATGCATGCTGTTGTGTGCAACCCAGGAATGTATGATAACTACCATTATTATTGTCTGCGCTGCATGCCGTCTGCTGTATCACATGCATGTTGCATGCCTTCTGTCATATCACATGCGTGTGTGTCTGTGTCTGTGTGTGTGTGTGTGTGTGTGTGTGTGTGTGTGTGTGTGTGTGTGTGTGTGTGTCTATTGTATAGATTGTAATGTACAGTTCTTGTCTACCCTCACAGGTGATGTAGGTGCATTGCCCTCCTGCAGTACATCTAATGTTAATGTCCCCACAGACTTTAGCAGTGATGATGAACGTATGATTGAGGCATAGGCAGAGTTGTAAGGGGCTGAAACTGTGCCATTGGTTGCCATTCCAGCTATATCCTCCTCATCCCCGCACACAGATCCCATGCCTGCACATACCGCATCACCAGTGGCCATAGAGGAAGGACAGTTGGCGTGTGGTAGCTTCGAACAGGAAAGTGTGGGGGCTATGGAAGGTGTGCCTGCACATCATGGTATCAGCCAGCTGACTGGTGATGCCCCACACAGGCACATGGCCAGTACTGCTTGTAGGAGGACCTCTGGCCAACATGCTCCTGCAAGACAGAGCAGAGCAGCTGGTGTCACCAGACGCATGTTTCAGGCTGTAATGGAGGCACAGGCAAGTGCTGAATGGCACAACAGAGAAGATCAGAGGCTTCAGAGGGCTGCTGTCCGTTCTTTAAACAACAACATCCAGGCAATGGTAAATGCTCAACAGCAGATTGCTGAAGCTTTGAATAGATGGTTGGGTGACATGGTTGGAGTCCTTGACCATGGTATGACAATCCGCGAGTGTGAGCTGTGTGTTGGAAAATCTGGTAGGAGTGTGGCATCAGACACGTGGACGTAGGCCTGCTACATCACCTGTTTCAGGTCTACATGTATGAGCTACCTCACATGTCCGCTCCCATAGTGGCGATAGCAGCAGCAGTGCATCTGGTGCTGTGCTGTCCACACCACAAAACAGCAGGCCACATGCACATGGCCCGGGACAGTCCCAACAAGGACACAGTTCCAGTGGACAAGTGACATCAGACAGTACCCAATCTGCACCTCTGCCTGGTAGTGCCCATGCAACCCCTGGCAGGTACAGGTCACATGTCCATGGCCAGACACTGTGAAATGTAAAACCTAGCCTGTACAGTCTGCAGCTGTCAATAATACCCCTGTGTAGGCCAGACACATGCATACATACACGCACATACTGGAAACATATGTAGGGCACCGAAACACACACATGCATACCATCTAACATCCACACACGCCCAATTAGATCAAAGGCCCTAACCCACACACATGATGTCATCCAATGGTGCAGCCTAGGCCTCTGGCAAACATTATCAGCCTGTGCATATGATGATGCCTGTGCCGTATCTCTGACATCCACACAATCAGTGCAGGAATATGCTCATATGGTCTGATGCACAAGGTGAACAGACTAGGAAGATAAGTGTAGTTTACAATTGTTGAGTACTGTTTACAGGCAGCAGACATACCATGTACTACAGGTGTACAATGCATTTCGTACTGTTAACAGTATGTGTCTTGTGTAACAACAATAACTGCATGTTGGTCATGATGTTCTGTGGTCCTCCTTCAGGTCTAATTGCACGTGCCGGTGGATGTCAATGTTTGCAGTTAGTGTCCCATATGTCAATGTGGACTACTCACAGGTATGTATAAATAAACCAGCATGCACCGTGTAGTTGCCACATAACAGGGAGAATGTCCTACGTTCCAAACACGTCTACTGATCCAAGAGCATGATAGCTGTGTATTAAGCTACTGTGGCTACAGATGTGACATCCATTCAGGGTGACATCACAGGTACAGTTACATGGACTGGTGAGGTAAGAGAGCGGTCTAGCTGATTACAAGGGTAGAGGCCATTGGGAAGTGTGATGCCTCATTGGGAAGCAGTAATACACGTTCCCATGACAGGATGCCAACACACAACTGCACTCGCACACTCAGGTATTGGCACACATGTATTCAGTGACACAGTAACACACCCACACACTCACGGATTCACCAACACAGTAAGACACACTCACACACAGTCGCTACTGGTGAGGTGAGGACCCCTGCTTATGTGCAAATCATCATTACAATACTGTGTACCTACATGATGCACCACAGAGAATATACATGTACAGGTAGTCAGTATTGCCTAAGATTGGGGACATCAACACGGATAGTAGATTGCATCACCTGGATGGGGGGAGGAGTCTTATCAGTTCAGTATGGTAATATACATCCTCACTCCAGGGACCAGATAGCCATACATACACACACAAACACACACACACACACACACACACACACACACACACACACACACTGTGGCATTCAGTATGGAATACACCTATGTCACGCACATACAGATACTTCACATGTGTGAGACACACGCCCCTGCCTATGTCCTGCTTTCTACATTGCAGTCTATACAGATGTGTACACTAGTGTACAGGAGAGTCAGTAACAAATGAGATGTATTCCCCACCATACATGACATATATGGACACACACGCAACCACACATGCCAGTACTGTGAATCAAAGACCTGCCTAGCTCATGATATGTATGACAGACTTACAGCAGTATTGCATGCATTACAAAGTGTACTGATGCTTTCTTTGGCAATAGTGCTGATATATGCACACGGGATGTCTTCACTGTTAACAGGTGTCAAGTGATTTACCTTCGCTGTCACCCTGACCGCTGTCTAAGTTGTGTGTTATGTCCTTCAATTAATGAAACCATTGCTTACCGGTTACACAGGTTATTGTAGGACCACTTTTGACACACCTGTGAGCTGTCCTCAGCAAACATCCATCTGCAAAGATGCCCCACCACTTAGTTATTTCCACACATCTGTCCATACCTGAGGTACATTTTTCCGTATATTCAGCATATCACCATATACAGTTGGCAATGTTGAGGCTGCATTGCAACTGCATGATGTACTAGGATACATGTCACCTGCATACATCAGCAACTGCACACGCATATTATCTGAATGCACACCACTACATGTACATGTGTGTACTTCCTACAATCCTGTCATATGGGCATGTTTGTAGGCATTGCAACTGGGTGGGCATCTGTAATGACATACATGACACATGGACTGTTGTATGATATGATAGGTGTAATGGGTGACCGGTACAGAGGGAATGTTACCTCTGTCAACATTGATATCACACCTTATGTACTGTTAGCATTCAGCAGCCATGGACCTACATTCCATGTGCATGTGTGTAATGGCTGTAGCCACCTGTTTGCACAAAGGGCAACAACAGCTATGCTATTTACATGTATGTTGTGTGTGTGTGTGTGACATGTACATACCCAGGGCAGGTGCATGTATGTCATATCCACACATGAGGGTGTGTACTGGTGTACAGCAACAGTCATCTGCTAATGCTGCAAATAACCGAGGGCCCCTGGTATGTGTACAGCAGACCTGGTTACAGACAGTGCTATCATTGCATTGCATAACACATGATGCAACTGTGTCAGTACATGGGTACTCTCTACAGTTGATGTAGAGTTTGGTGTCAAGGGTCACATGGTGGTGTACTCTTATATGTCCTGCAACATGTATGGATGCGTGTTGATGGTCCGAGGGCATGGTGGTGTCTGAGGTTTACATCCTAGAATGCAACATGTGACACTGTGTCCTGCACATGACTCATTTGTGATGCATTTTGTGGGGGTACTGGTCAGTACATGTGAGTGACCTCCATGTATGTGGGGACACCATCCCCTGGAGCAGTCCATACCTGTGTTATGGCCCACATGTCTGGTTCTGAGGTATATGGTGGTAGTGCTATTGTGCACTACAGAGCCATCAGCCAGGTGTTCCTCACTGCACAGATGTCAGTACTTCCCATTGCTGGATCTACAGTGAGCAGCTGTGATTATGGATGCTGCACATCTAGCACTGGTTAGCATAAGCATACAATGCAGTTGTCCTGTAGGTGTCAGGGTGTTATCCTGTGTTTAGGACATTAGTCTTGGAATGGCACTGTATGGGCAGATGGATATTATCCCCACTCCCTTGAATCATGGATGCATGTGATATGTGTCAAAGGCCTGTCTACTGTCAGTCATGTCATCCCAGAATGACAAACACTGGACAACCTCGTACCTACAGCAGGACATTGGCTCATTGTGTTGTTCAAGCAGTTGCCACCTCTAGCAAGGCTCATTGTGTTGGTCAAGCAGTTTCCACTCCTGGCAAGACATCACTGGGAGTGGTGATATTGTGCTTGGTGTAGGATGGTACATCTAAGGTGATGGACAGCAGCAGACATTGTGTAAAAGACCAGTGTCAAATATATGTAGAGCAGCGTTCCTGCTAACAATGACAACTACTAACACCAGAGCCCATTACAATGTGTTCTTTATGTCTACCTGTAATAGCATGGCCACTGTGGCCTTCCATGTTTAGAATCAGGGTGCATCCCAGACAGCCCTGTGCTACTAAGTGTATGAGCATGCCCAGTATAACCTTGTGTAGATGGACACAAAGTGCATTCCGAACAGCCCTGTGCTACTAAGTGTGTGAGCATGCCCAGTGACACCTTCTGTCGGTTATGTGCCTCTGTGTATGGGCATGGCCATTGTAACCCTGTATAGTGATAGTAGTCGTCCATTCCACAGATGGGCATACTCCAGGTCAGGATGGATTCCTACTTTAAACACACAGGTTCACAGGTATGTACATCTTAACTGCCAGCATCCCTGTTGATGTCTGCATTCCTAGAAGGTCATAATGACAGCCTTGAAATGTGTAGTCTGTGTGGCGTAACTCGTAACTATGTAGTATTATAATAGTGATCTGTAAATAGGCAGGTGTTCCGTTCCCACCACTGGCATGTGTTTGTGTGTGTGTGTTTGTCCCCATTTGCCAGAGGACTGAAAAATGCTGTTAGACTGCTCACACTCCATACAATTCATATACCCACCTTTGGCAGGGCTGATGATGACACCCACCCACAAATACACCTCTGGGAGTGCAGTGTCCCAATAATCTCAGTAGCACATTCTCTAACTGTGTAATGCTGTAGTGTAATAAAGTAGTTAGGTCAGTGTTCTATTCCCAGACTTGCCATGTGTGTGTGTTTGTCCCCGTCTGTCTGAGGACTGCGTAATAATGCTTTTAGACTGCTCACACTCCTTACATTATTTGTACCCACATTTGGCAAGGCTGAGGATGTCACCCACCTACAAATACACCTCTGGGAGTGCTGTGTTCCAGTAATCTCAGTAGCGCATTCTGTAACTGCATAATGCTGTAGTGTAATAAAGTAGTTAGGTCGGTGTTCTAATTCCAGACTTGCTGTGTGTGTGTGCGTTTGTCCCCGTCTGTCTGAGGACTGAGTAATGCTTTTAGACTCCTTACATTTCTTATACCCACCTTTGGCAAGGCTGATGATGTCACTCATCTATAAATACACCTCTGGGAGGGCTGTGTCCCAGTAATCTCATTAGCGTGCTCTGTAACTGTGTAATGCTGTAGTGTAATAAAGTAGTTAGGTCGGTGTTCTAATCCCAGACTTGCCGTGTATGTGTATGTGTGTGTGTGTTTGTGTGTGTTCGTCCCCATCTGCCTGAGGACTGAGTAATGCTTTTAGACTCCTTACATTTCTTATACCCACCTTTGGCAAGGCTAATGATGTCACCCATCTACAAATACACCTATGGGAGTGCTGTGTCCCAGTAATCTCGGTAGCGTGTTCTGTAACTGCATAATGCTGTAGTGTAATAATGTAGTTAGGTCGGTGTTCTAATCCCAGACTTTCCATGTGTGTGTTTGTGTGTGTGTGTGTTTGTCCCCATCTGCCTGAGGACTGAGTAATGCTTTTAGACTGCTCACACTCCATACATTTCTTATACCCACCTTTGGCAAGGCTGATGATGTCACCCATCTACAAATACACCTCTGGGAGTGCTGTGTCCCAGTAATCTCGATTGCACATTCTGTAACTGCGTAATGCTGTAGTGTAATAATGTAGTTAGATTGGTGTTCTAATCCCAGACATGCCAAGTGTGTGTGTCTGCCTGCGTGAGACAAGTACAGTGCTTTGTAGAGTATGCACTCTCTGTAGAAATCGCATGACCACCTTTGTCATTCCTGCTGTTGTCACCCACCTAGGTATACACCTATAGGCGTGTCGCAACCCAGTATTCACCATAGTGCGTACCCTAAATGCATATTGCTGCAGTGTGATATGGTAGAATTTGTATATAAGACATGGCAAGTGTGTGTTTGTCTGTTAGAGCCTGTGTAGAGGTGGCCATGATTGTCTTACCATTGGACATGTTTTGGAGAAGATTTTGTAGTTTTCCTATATGGTGTCTGTCTTATGACACATTGGCCACCTCATGAGGAGTACAACTGTCAGTCAGCCACGGGACTGTGTTGGCAAGCCATACCCATACATCTGGCAAAAGGCCTGGTGAACAAAGTATGCAGCCCTACTAGTACCCGGTATATGTCCCGCACCCATGTGCCATGAACAAACAAACTTGGCTAGGATATCCCGCTATGTTGCTAGTATCATGCACATTAATTACAGATGGTAGGCATGGTGTGAATGCAGTGGCCTGCAGAGGATATGGCACCCTGTACAGTGGTACAATAGGCACATATATGCGAACATTGTGCCTTCACCATGTTCCACACTGAATGCCTGCAATATATGTGGTGCCATCAAATGTGATCCACAGAGGCCAGACAATGCTGTACACGTGTGCCATGTATGGACCCATGCCACTGACACCATGGAATACCTGTATCATACTATCCATGCAGGTGCAGGGTCGACCTGCTCACTATAAGCAGGTTTTGCCACACCAGGCCAATATTGCCATAGCGGGGATAACAGGCTGTGTACACAACATGTGTCTGCCAAACCAGGTACACCTGTACATGTCACTGTACAGTATTGTGGGACATGCACATCCCAGGCAATGTCCATGTGAAAGACTATCAAAGACAGACATGGCATGCATTGCAAAGCTATGGCCATACACATTGGTAACCAGGATGTCAGGCCAGATAAAGCAGTACCCATCTATGTGGGACATTGCAGACACTACACCCCTGCACTGCACACCATTGTCAGGTGATGCGATGCCAGGAATTACCCCTCACCCAGCCTTGTACAGCCATCTTGAACAGCCAACCACTACACACTCATGAAGCAATGCATACCTTCATGCCAGTACTGGCACCCTGTATCTGCATGTGGGTTGTGATGCTCCCAACCACAGTCACTCCCAGTATAACCCTAGTCGGCATACCAACAGATGTCAAGCACTTTCACATGCCCTAGCCCATAGAACCTCCAGATATCCCCTGTGGTGCATGTAGTCCTGTGCATTACTGCAGTATGACAAACAAAGTAGTTATGTTGTGTATTTGTGGCCCTGGCAAAGGTGTCAATGTGTGTCCATTAGAGAGTGTGGTTGTGGTGACAATGGCATCCGTTCATGTGGACAGCCATGTGTGCCACACCTAATGTATGTCTACTATATTTCTGTTGCAGATGTCTCTCACCTACACACATATATGTTCTTACAGCACAGCAACATGTCGCCTTTGTGGCACATGTAGTAATGTCATGCACATGTAATAGTAATGAGTAGTCTGTCAGGGGTTTGACCCCTGTACTGTTCGGTGTGTGGCAGATGATGCTTATGGTTAAGTCTCCAAGCCCTTCCCTGGTGTACTTTGCCTGTCCCACCCACATACTCTCTGTTGGATGTGAAGGAGTACACCTGCATAGCAGCAGCATGTGTATTGTAAGTGATGGACATGGTCAGGTGATGGCCTCTGCACCTATTGCAGTCCTCCTTTAGCTGATTGCATGTGGTACAGCTGTGATGGTGTTCCCATAGCCATCCACATGATAAACACAGTACACTATCTAGGGAAAACATGTTGTTATTTGGCCATGACAGTCACTGTGAGTTGGTACCTGGAAGTGGTGTTTTGACACGGCATCACAGATGATATCTGGATGTACCTCAATCATTTTCCACAGTGGGAAATAGCCTAAAGATAGGAGGGTGATGGGCCACACATGACTACAGCATGTAAGTGTAGCTATGCTGCATTGAGACTACTGCCTGTTTAACATGTGTGTGGTAACGGCTATTCTGCATGTTATAATAGAGACATGACAGCACTCTGTTCATGCGAGACTCCCATCTGTAGGGCCATCTGTGAAATGGTCAGTGTGTGCAACCTTTTGTTTCCTGTGTTACACACTGAACACACATCTGTGCACAGCAGAAGCATGGTGTGAGGATTGCAGACAGTACATGATGATAGGGATGTGTTACTGCCATCGCATCCCTGACTGGACATGTGTCACATGAGACAGTGGCATGACAGACATTGTCTGGGGTTCCCAGTGACAAGCCAATAATGGGCAACTATTCATAGCTGTGGTCATACGTCTACTACACATTGTACAGATGGCATGCAGTATATATGCATGTGTTGTGCTCCCTCTGCAAATGTGTACCATCTGTTGTGTTGGGTTGCTGGTGATATCTATGCATACTGTCATAGGTAATCCTGTATGCTGTTGCCTATCACTAAACCATATGTGGGTTTAAACTGCAACACCATAGGCTGAATGGGTTGGGAGGTCACGGCAGAACCTCCTGTCCCACTTCAGTTGACCATGGCACCAGGCACTAGCACATCTGGGGCCCAGCCTTAGACATCAACCTCTGTTGGCTCTGCACCACCTTCTGGTGGTACCACCACTGAGGATGGAGCATGTCCCCCCTGGGAGCAGGACCAGACAGGTACATGTCTGCTGCCATGTGGTCCTGGATGTGTTGTGTTGGTGGCTCTCTAAGGGGTTCTGAGACCAGTTACACCAGCGCACGGGTAGAGTGTCACATTTACAGGGTGATGCTGCCCCTCCTGGACAGCCCCCAGCACTGCCTCCTTTGTAGCTGTTTAGGTACAGTGGCAGTTGCCCATGGCTGGGGACCTCCGTCCCACTGTTCCTATGGGCTTGTGGAATGCCGAACACCCATCCCCATCCGGGGTGTATCCCCCCCACATGTGTCATATACCAACCTTGTATGCTGTGTTTTCTGTGATCCTACCTATCCTCCACGGCCATACCTACACTCCTTCCCCTACATCCGACCATCATATATGGAAACATAAGGCCAGTCGGCTCCTAGGACAACATCTGCCCTATACATAGCTGTCCATTACACACACGTGCCCACTGGACACACAAAACCCTTGTAATATGCATCACAGCATACTCCTATTATCCTCAGCCCTGTCCCTCAGGCGCACGATCCTGGTATGCACATCACTCCTACATGGTCCAGGTACACGTGATGAGGAGGACCCCATTGTACACACAACACTACTGGTCCCTCTATGGTTACCCCATTTACCTTTATCATGATGATGATGTTGCACACAGCACCTCGCAAGAGTACTATTCACACATAATGATTGGACAGGTACTGTTGTGTTAATGTACATTACATGCACAGAGTGATATATACAGCCAATGTACAACTATTTGCGTGTATGACTGACACATGTCTGTCTGAGGGAGTCTTGAGTTCACATAGAGCAACAACACTACATAATACAGGCGTCGCTGGTGTTTCCCATTGTATTCGTTTGTAATGCTTTGTTGTCACATGGTATGTTCCTGATATATCTCTATATATGTATGTACCTATATGCTGAACATAAACACTCACATATACATCTACATGATGGGATACATTCCTATACTGTTGAATGACTGCGCTGTATGATATGTTTGTGGTACTGTCCGTTGTCTGTATATCTGCCGTGGCATATTGGTAATTCACATTAGCTGTGTGCGCAGGGTCCTGGCTCCGACTCTTGCAAATGATGTTCATGTGGTTGCAGGGCAGAACAAGCCCATTGGATACGGAGGGAGTAAGGCACATTAAAGCAGTTGGGAGCTGCTGTGCATGGGTTTGCGTAGTGTTAAGCACTGCTGACCTCTGATTACAGTTTCTTACACTCGGTTAGCCTTTACATTGCTTTACCAGTGCAATACTCGCATACTGGTAGCCAAACACGCTTACACCCGCTCGCTCCGGCACTTGCAAATGCACCAACATTAGTGCTTGCATCTGTCACTCACACCACTGGGTGGGAGCGAGGACCACAATATTACCTTGTGATGCCTATTACATCGAACTACATGACTACAGTATCGGGAATGACTGCCCATTAGGCGACGGCATGGTGTTCGACTGTACGGAATCAGCGGCCTGTCCAATGAATTAATCATATTATTTGTGTGTTCCTAATACAATCTGCTCCCACCTTGTGATGCCTATTACATCGGACTACATGACTACAGTATCGGGAATGGCTGCCCATTAGGCAATGGCATGGCGTTCGACTGTACGGAATCAGTGGCCTGTCCAGTGAATTAATCATATTTTTTGTGTGTTCCTCATACAATCTGCTCCTGTCTGGCTGATACATGGGAACCGAGACTCTTTAATACATATAAGTAGTTGGGTTTTGGGAGCCACATCCGTCGACCAAGTCATGCTACCGCATACCTATTATAGGTTTGCCACCTTTTCAATTGGCCAAGGTGGGACTTTAGGGTTACCAGCTGTCCCACTTTGCGCGGGACAGTCCCTCTTTAGGCAGCTGTGTCCTGCGAAAATAATCAAGACATAGCAAATATCCTGATTACAGGACAATATTATATTCTACGTTTCTTTAATAGTTGCATAAAACAGTTATTTTATATATGAAACTTCTATATGTTATGTGAAGTAGCATAAGCAATTCAAATGTTACTAGAATACGCTTTTATTTGTGCATATAAGTATAATTCTGTACATGCATGGCTGTAAGTATGTTTTGTCCTGGAAAGTTTGACATTTCTACAGAACATGTCCCACTTTGGCCATTTGGAAAGGTGGCAACCCTATAGGACCTCTATGTAGAGACGTCAGATTTTGCAGGGCAACACATACCCACAGCCAGTAGAAAGGAGAGTACTTCACTGTTTTGCCTAAATAAAAGGTTATTCATGTAGCATTATAGTTGCTCATACTGTTTCTTATAACATTTAGGTGCTTCAGATACAAAATAATTGTTTTATGCAACTACTACAGACAATAGGAGAAATCTTTGCCCTAAATCACAGGACATTTGCCATAATTACATTTATCTTGCAGGACAAAACTGCCCAGAGGGGAGTGTCCCTCGCAAAGGTGGACAGGTGGTAATCCCGACCCTATTATTCTATCATCTTTCTAAGGTAGATGGCGGAACATGTACTTTCTCTCACTAGCAGACCTCTCATACTAATGGGGAAGAATGAACACTGAATCAGGGACACTGCATAACAACCTCAGGGGCACATTTAGAAGGTTGGTGCTATCAACCTGATACACTGATGGACCCAGAGCACATATGTATTCATACACATTGTCTGAGGTACATGCTGTTTAGGACTCTTACATGTTGTCATTATTCATTACGTGTATTCGGCCACCTTTCCTCCTAATATCACTAGTTCTAGGAGCGTTTAGGTGGAACTGTGTTGGATTCTGATTCGTAATCACGGACGTCCCTGGTAATCGGGGACAGTTCAATGATATGGTCCCTATGTGTACCCCAATGGTTTACAGACTATCCAGTAGATGTGTTCTTAAGGTTTGGGAGGTATGGGCGTCTGCTCTACCCACATCGGAATATTACTTACATCCACGGGGCGGTCATAATACATCTCTGCCAGCCAATACCTGCACACCTAGGCCCATAATCGCATACCCATAGTTCCCCTACCTGCCAATCCTCTACAGCACTCATCCTTACTGTGGGCGCAGGTAGAGTATGAACACACCCCTACAAACTGCCCACTCTCCCCGTGTTGGGACACATGTCGCATGTTGTGTCAACCCATGAGTTATCAGGCTTGCACAACCTACTGTTCCGTGTACAGCTACATCCTGGTCATAGCAATCTTTACTGGCCTTGGCTGGAATAACAAAGTTTCTGGTGTCCCACAAGGGATGTCACTGTCCATGTTTAAAGTGTAGACCTTGTAGATCTCTCCCACCGGTAGTTTACTGCCGGTGGTTTGGGAAGCAGTGGTGTATTTACCTTTATTGTGTGTCTGTATGTCTCACCGGCTTAGCTAAGGGGGGTGGGAGCTAGACGTTTGTTTATTGGACCTCCCACCAACATATGCCTGGTCTGAACATATGTTACCCGTAACTGCTGTAACATAACCTAGGTGTATACATGTGTATGTTTACTGTAACATATATATATCTATTTACATTAATATATACAGATATATCTGCATATGTATGCATAAATGTATATTCATATCTTACTGTCTATATATATATATATATATATATATATATATATATATATATA
Source organism: Protopterus annectens (assembly GCF_019279795.1). Lineage (NCBI taxonomy): Eukaryota > Metazoa > Chordata > Ceratodontiformes > Protopteridae > Protopterus > Protopterus annectens. The sequence continues at coordinate 391,623,396 of NC_056728.1, forward strand.
TATATATATATATATATATATATACACACACACACACACACACATATATATATATATATATATATATATATATATATATATATGGGTCTACTTCTAATGACCGAACGCCGATTCGCCGACAGTGAAATAACCGCCAGAAAACCGACAACGCACAAACCCGACAACGCGAAACACCAACACCATAACACCGACACACTACACGTAAACAACACAGTACACTACAACACATATCCACTAGCCCTAACCCAAACCCTAACCCTAAGGTCCGACACTACCGCACACTCTCCCTACCTGCACCCTAACCCTAACTCACTTACACACCCCAAACCCCAAGCTCCGACACTACCGCACACTCACCTATCACA
>NC_056728.1:391626260-391793760 GCF_019279795.1 Protopterus annectens
TATGCAACTATTACATAGATATAGGACATATTTTTGTCATTAAATCTCAGGACATCTGCCATTTGACACTAAGTGTACAGGACACAACTGGCCAAAGAGGGACTGTCCCTCGCAAAGTGGGACAGGTGGTTACCCTATATGTATGTATATATATATATATATATATATATATATATATATATATACGTGTGTACATACGCATGCATACACATCTATATGATTTAATTACTTTGATCATACTGTTGAATGACTGTGCTGTCTGCTATGTTTGTGATAACATCGACGTTAGGTATAACTGCCATGGCTTAGTGGTAAATCGCATTGATTGTGATGTGTAGGGTCCTGGCGTCGGGCCTGGCGTCGGGCCTGGCCGACGTGTATATTGTGTTGCTGGGCGGAACAAGGGCCGTTTGGACAAAGGGTGACTACAACACTTTTCAGCTGCGGTTTTCTGTTTAACCGCTGATTCACGTCACGCAAAATCCGTCTACATTCTTACTGTGATACGTCACCCCAGTTCACATTTAATTGGTATTATATAGTTATACAGCATAAAATTAGCAAGATATGCTCATATACGGATTATGCGTCATAAATGGTGTGTGCAGTCAAACCGGCAACATCTGCTCGATAGTCGGATGCTCTAACCACTACACTATTGGTGTTCTACTTCATTTATATGTATACCAATGGTTCATAGTTACCCGAACACACGACTCAACACTTCACTAACATAGCAGGCATCCATTTTCCTGTTGGGAAAACTGCACTACTACACATGCATCATTCCCTACTGCTCTGGACCCTTGCTGCATGTTCAATCAAAGTATATTCAGACCTCCAAATCCTATAATCCTGGCACATACGTGTATTTGATTGTCAGGGTGTTCATGTGGTCATCCGGGTTTAGGCTTGTCCGACTGGGGACCAGGACTGCCCTGTACCTAATTGAAAGTCAGACTTAGCACAGGGACATCATCAGTTCCACTTTTAGCGTCCTACCTGTGGTTGAGGATGCAGAGGTGTGCTCACCTCTGGCCATCCTGATATATAACAGCACTAAATATTATGGGGGGTTTCCGCTGCTGTTTCCCTTCACATATCTATATATATATATATATATATCAGTCTGTACATACACATGCATATACACCTGCATGTTTATTTACATTTCCCATACCGTTGAATCACCGCCACTTACTGTCACGCATACACACTTGCATACCCGCTTATGTGACTAGGGTTGCCTCCTTTTCAAATGGCCAAAGTGAGGCATTTTTGGGACACACATCAGATTTTACAGGCTGACACATACCCACGGTCAGTACAAAGGTTAGAACTTTACTTATTTGCCTAAATGAAAGCTTATTATTGTAGCAATTTAGTTGCTTATTCTGTTTCTTGTAACATTTAAGTATTTTACTTACAGAAATAACTGTTTTATGCAACTGTTACATGAAATATGGGACATAATTATTTCCTGCAATCACAGGACATTTGCCATTGTATTATTTTTGGTCAGGACACAACTGCCCAAAAAGAGACTGTCCCTCGCAAAGTGGGACAGGTGGTAACCCTACTTACATCTGCTTTAAAGCGCCTTAATCACCCTATATCGGACTGCCACAATGCGAATGTGTAAGGTATATATTCCCGATAATGCACGTGGGGAGACGTGCATCATGGTCAGGTGTTTAATCCCAGGTTGTAGGTTCTGCAGAACCGGTTGAAGGCTGAGCAGTCTTGTGGACAACTACTGCTCATACAACTTGTGTCCAGATGTCTACAGGACTGGACATCATGTCGTGACACCAAGTCTAATGTTTAGAACGATACTTATCCCATGAGGGATATCCAAAAATTGTGGGGACCGATGACCTTGATTCCTCTGGCTTTACAAAAATGAGGTAGGGTTATACATGCAAGGCATACATAGTTTGCAATCCTGAGACTGCCTAGGGTAAGGCTGCCTACTAGATATGAGTAGGGGTCACTATGTGCAGATATGGCTGCGCCAAGCTAGCAGCCTGAGTATGGGTGGTTTTGGTGGACATTCAGGAAGGGAGGGGGTGTGCTGTGGAGGGGATGATGGATAATCAATTATGTATCCAGGTGTGTTGGGGTTGGATGGCTCAGTTCAGGCCATACCATTATGTGGGCATGTGCCGGTAACGTTTCTGTACATGTGTATCGCACATTTTAATGTTCATATGTTTGTGGGATTGTGTTCTACAGTATGGCCTGTCAGGTTGTATTGTGGATGTGAATGTTTGTTCTTTGGTTATCTTTCTGATTCACCCACTGTTCCCTCGTACACCTCCAGTTCACCTATTGTGCATCCAACCCAGTCTCCCCTTGGTGAATTATTACATTACCCGTCACCCCCCACCCCCATATTCCACAGACACCATCCATCCCTTCTCTGGTTGATGGCCCATGGCACAGTCAACAGAGCACATTATGTACACTACATATCTCTGGTACCAATATGGTTGTGAGGACTACCCTAGCATTTCTGATGTTCCACATGCTGTACTTCACACACATATGTACACGCAAATACTTATCTTTCATGACATGGTAGGTAGACCCGGGTAACACCCGTTCATCTTTGGGCCGTCCTGACAAGGACAACTTGGACTGCGAATGGGCAGATATTGGGCGAATGCTCTGACCATTGTTAGGGTTGCCACCTTTTCATATGACCAAGATGGGACATTTTAGGGACACACATCAGATTTTACAGGCCAACACATACCCACGGTCAGTACAAAGGATTGTACTTTAGTTTTATGCTTAAATGTAAGCTTAGTGTTGTAGCAATTTAGTTGCTTATTCTGTTTCATTTACTTGATTATTCTGTTTCTTGTAACATTTAGGCATTTTACATATGGAAATAAGTATTGTATGGGACTATTACATAAAATATGGGACATAATTATGTCCTACAATCGCAGGACATTTGACATTTATGATGGTTTTGGTATGGACACAACTGCCTAGAGGGGGACTGTCCCTCACAATGTGGGGCAGGTGGTAACCCTAACCACTGGGCTAGGTTTAGCAATTGGCGGCGAGCTAACGCAATGTGTTTTGCTTCCACTTGGTATAACTATCGACACTACAATGGAATATGGGCACGGGGTTTTAAATGTCATCTGTTCAAGGGACGGGGACTCAATATTCAGCTATGTGCCTTTGTGTTTACTTTTTATTTTGGTGTTTGCAAAACTGTCATGTATGCTTTGCATACATTTCAGTATCCACGGATGACAGGAGTGATTACTATTAGAGGCAGGCTGTACTAGACAGAATTTTAAGTTGCGCGTATGCAGTTGACATGTTTATGCCTCCGTGCAGCACTTGGACACACCCCCTGCACTCGCGCATGTTTCCTATGCACGTGGCCGTTGCGGCAGCGAGCCTTCATTAATATGCATGTGGTGCTGCTATGCCATCTTTACGCCATCTTTACACCAGGCCGGTGGTGCCTCTTCACTGGTCCTGCACAATCATCAGGTGGAACTGCCTCAGGGGATGGAGCCCATCCTCCCCCAGGAGCCATGGCAAAGGGGCGGTAGTCACCCAAGTTTAACTACCAGCCATGGTACACAGGAATTGTTCCTAGGAGCTATGAACTTTGTCTGTACCAGATTGAGGGCAGACTGGACAACCTGGTGGAGCTGGCTGCCCCTGGCGCCCAGCCTCCAGCACAGCCACCTTCAGGGCAGTGAAGGAGCACTGTTAACTGCCTATGGGTTGGGACCTCAGTCACACTGCTGCTGTCTGGAGGCACATGCATCTCAGATACCACAACACCCTCCCATCCAAGGTGTTTGTCCCCCTCATCTGTCATACACCACCTCTGTCTGGTGTCTTGTCTGTCTTATCTGTCTGCAGTTGCATCCTCTCCTACCCAACTTACCTCTCCACACATACCTATATCCCTTCCCTAATTTTCCACTCTCTCCTTATAAAAAAAAAATGGGCACCTGTCCCACAAAAAAAATATCACCCCATGTCCATTTTGCATGTGTCCACTGGACACAACTAATTTGCTCCAATTGGCTTGACAACACATTTATGTTGTCCTCACCCCTCTCCCTGTGGTTGGAGAGTCCAAATTCATCCACAAAATCTGTCAAAATTCACAGCTGTTGCTGTACAAGTAATGGAAAGCTATGGTTCTTTCCTACACCTGTCCTGCACATCCCTACTTGCTTTCACTATGTTTTCCCCCTGCTTGTTCTAATTTCACCACTGTCCTATCACCCCCTTTTTCTTTTCTTTTTAATTTTTTAGCGCGGGTTTGCATGGAGCTAAGGGAAGCACCACAATGCAGCATGTCACACTGTACCATGCAAATCCATTTAAATGAGCTTTAATGTGCCTTAATGATCCTATGTCTATAAAATTTATAGTGTTAGAACAGGTGCAAGTGGATAGTAGGGGGGGGGAGACTGGGAAACGCGTTTGGAGTACAAGGACCTTTTGTGGCAGCTTAAATTGGATGCTGCCACAAGTCCCGGTCTAAATGACAGTATAAACATTAAGAATGTCCTCAAATTAAGAATGGCCAGATTGTGATTTACAAGTAAGGAGAAGTCACTATAAATTAATATGCAATCAGTTGTATAAAATATGTTCATAGTACAGTGTTTTAACATATGCATATACAGATTTCATAACAATACATTAATTGTAAGTTATATTTACTAATGTAGTATTCTATTGAATGAGGGTTTAATAAATATATATTTTAGTCAATCAAAAAATATATATTTAAACTTTTGAATGTTTATATAACATTGATCTATTTAATAATCAGTATACAGATTTTTAAAAAAGAAATGCATGGTTTTATAGTCAAAACAAGTTTTTTTGTTTATTGGTTTACAGACTTGTTACATTTTATATATAAAATATTTTTAATGGAAATGTAGTGATAAAGTACAGTAATTTGATAAAATGTGTCTTGTTTAAAGTTTTATATTATAAGGGGTTAATATTTGTGAATGTACAACAGTGGCAAGAGAATGTAAGATTGTCAGGTTTGAAACTTTTTGTGCAGCTTTAATAGCTTAATTACTAAAGCTATCACATGATGGTTAATAGACCCTATAAATGGAGTTAGAATTCTATAACTATTTTATCTTGATAAAGCTTGGCAATGAGGCCAAGCGAAAGTGCTTGATTCAAACTGTTGGGATCCGTTTTTTCAGTTGTTTTTTACTTGGTTGAAGTTTTGTGCTGAAAAGCAAGGTGTTTTTTAAAAAAAGTTTTTAACAAAGCAATAAAATCGTTTACTTCGTTCCTCCTTTGGCTGTTTTTGAGCAGTGGAAAGCTTTCTTTGGTTTTTTGGTGCTTACACTTTGTTTTATGAGCTTTAATGTGCCTTAATGATCCTATGTGTTTCTCACAGTGTTAGGGACATGTGCAAAATAATTACTGCTGCCACATTTCAAACCCAGGCCCCTGTCAGCTAAAGCCTACTGCACTAACCCACTACACCACACAGATCTTAGTTAAAACAACTGTTTCTAGCAAAACATACTGATTGCCACTGGCAGACTGAAATTAAACCTAATAGGAAAAATGGGAATGTACCTGGGACTCTTATGCAAAAATACACCAGTAGACAGACAAATAAATAATAATGTCAATATGTGAGGCCTGAGATAACAGGTACATGTTCCCTTTTATCTGTAAACACACCTGTTAAAGCATCAATGGCATAGTACATATGTTCATCTGGGACCCTGCTGCAGAACAACTGCCTTTGAAAGCCACGCACATACTGATGGATGCAGACAATATGTGTGCCATGTTTTACTATGGTATGGTCAAACCAGACCCCATTGAATGATGGGATTGTCGACCCACGTCCACGAAAACTATGTCGAATTCCGACAGTGTCAAAATACAACTCGTCTTCGACCTCGAAACAGGCTTTAACATGGGTCAAGATAGGGGAGAGATTCGTACTTTGACAATGTCGGTTTCGACATTGTCACCGTTTCGCCACTGGACATCGACTAAGTGGGTTTCACCAAACCCACTTTGACCCTACCATAGTAAACCGTGTGTCACAGCCTGTGTGTCTTCATATATATCTGGCAAATACACCTGCTCCAGCACTGACACAGTAGTGCAGTCTGTTAAATGTCTTGCATACAGTACATTCTGCCACACATAGTCCTGGGTTTGAATCCAGTGTGTTGCACCTCAATCACATTGTTGTGAAGACAACAAGTAATGACTGAGTTATGCAATTTTAATCCTCATAGGTTACTACTACTGAAATATCAGCTACCCAATTTTGCAAGTCAATGGCCTGCAGGTAGGGACACACTGCACATATTCATATAGCCCATTTATATGTCACCTACTACTTTGCTATTGGCACTGTTGCATAACCTCAATTGGACTGAAAAGGGTACCCTTACCCTGGCTGTGCTGTAACAACAGGGCTGACACTGCTTTCACAGTTACATGTAAAGCTTGTTGGCCTCCAAAGTGCTCACACTCCCTCCTATGTGTCCTAGGCTGCAGCAGCTGCATCCTAGAGCATACACAGCTGTATGTTAAGGTAGCTGCTACAAACCGACCATACCTCCTGACCCCCTATAACAAAGGATCCTGACACAACCATACATAAAGGGGGGACAAAGGCCCAGAGACAGGGATATATTTCACAGTTTGCCCCTACAAGGATAGTCAGCTGATAGAATAGCAGCTACTGCATTAGCATGCATATTCTGATGGGTATGCAGTGTGACACTCACATGTCTCTCTCCCCTTACTGACCTCAACCCACAGTGTTTGCTGTTGAACTGACAGATAACCACACTGTCTTTGGACACTGACCATACATATGAGGCATAACTGTGGACATACTTCATACATCTCTACAGTGGACAGTATTTGTACTTACCCACTGTGATGCTGTAGTCTCCACACCTCAGTAATGTCTATCTCAAAAAATAAGACATGGGCCAAAGCCTACATGAAGGCCTTCTATATTGCACTGTTTTGCCATATCATTGGCTAATGATAGTGCAATTCAGCTGTTTTGGATGCAATTAGCAAATCTGAGCCACAGATTGGTGTAGAGGCAATTACCTGTTAATGAGCATTATCAACAAATGGCAAGCAATTGCTTATGGGGAACAGGCCTGTATGTGGTTTTACTCACACACACAGCGTATGTGCAAAGCATTTGCAGAGGAACGCTTCAAAAAAAGGAATACATCACTCCACCAGGTATGTACTAGATTTCCCCATAAATGGGATGCAGAAGGGAGGATGGAGGTATGGGGAATAGGGATCAAAACAGTGCGCTTGTATTAGATCTATGATAACGTCAGTGATAATCTGCTGTCCAACACCTACAGGCATGCCTGTCAACTCTCCCTGCTTTGAATCTCATCTCTTCTCTGTCCCTGTCAATCCTTCCTACAACGGTCGTCTGTTGTAGTAAAGATAGTGGATTACACATAAGACATAGTGACACTAAGTAAGGGTGTACACTAAGTAAGGGTGTACACTCCTGTAACATCAAACAATGTACTGTAATTCACATCCTCTCAGTCTGTCAATGTCACACATAAATAGTACTAACATTGTAAAAGTGTCCCTGAATGTTCCTGGCGTACTCTGGCTAAGTCTATGTTTTGTGGACATTTGTCCCTGTTTGGTTGAGATCTATGCCTAACATACCTCTCAACCTCCTAGAGTAAAAAGTCAGGACAAAGCCATAATTAATGGGGGGACAAAGAACCAAATTCAGTGACAGAGTATACATATTGGCCATACAAAGCAAGAATGTGAATGGGCTAACAGGCATTACTGTGGCATAAGTGTTTTCTGAGGGGTCTGATGTGTGATAGTTAGATTGTGTTTTAATTTTCTGACAGTAACCATCAATGATTGGGCAACCATTTGTCAGACATCCGCAAGTTTGTGAAAAAAGGACCACATTTATGAGGCAAACATGTTGACATTCTGCAAGCATCTGTATAGTTGAGAGGTATGATGCCTACAGGGAACATATACTACAGCAGGTTTGCTTTGCTTTCTGTCATTGTAGCACACTGTTGTTGCTGGAATGTTCCTATATAGTTGTTGTAATAGCACACTGCTATTTGTCTGACAGTGGCCATATGACATATTAGTGGGGATTTGCCCATAGAGGACACACCACAGTAGACTGCAGTGATGGGTGTGCAGACATACAGCAGAATCTGTCACTGCACACAGGGACATTACCCAGTATTGATACTATCTTGATCGTAGCCACCTGAACAAATCCATAAGTCCACAGTCCAACTGATCCATCGATCCACTGATCAAACAGCACCATGACCACCTTGTCTCTACACACAACCACCAGCAACCTAGTAAAATGATCCAGCTATGGAAAACATCAACAAAACAAAAAACGAACAATGGGAGCCAAAGAGGCCACTGCCGCACAAGGTGCCGTCATCTTACATTGTGGGGTGACCTTGTGAGGGCTGTTAATCAGACTGGCCAACAAGACAGGACCTAGGAGCAGATCCAACACTAGGCCATGGATATGGACAATGCTTCATCTTTGCCACAGAGGAATTCTTGGTGAACCTAGGATCAACCAACAACTCCCAGGCTTCCATCATGCCATACATCCTGGAGGTGGGTGCCACAGTGTTCACATCAGAAGAGCATTCAGGTAAGCTAACTGTGTTCTCCAATATAACACTGTATTAGTCACTGTGGCAGGATCTACAGACCAGTACATGGGTGTCAGATCTATCTGCATTGGGGGGGGTTGGCTTTTACCCACTGTTGTGCACACATAGAATGTCAGCAATATAATCAGTATCACATTAGCTACTGTACATGTGGATATATGCACATATTACCTTGTAACACTGCAACATTTGGTGTTGCTGGCACTACCTCTCCCTCACCTTTTCATAGGTCCGTCAGGTGTGGCAGGAGTCTATGGTCCTGTACTTGGTAAGGTTGATACTGTTGTCTTACAGACCATATTTACCCTATGAAAGTTAAGGGCTGCCATTTTGCCTTATGCACAACTGTTGTGCTAATACAGAGTAGAATAGTTTTATGTTCCATTTTGGAGCAGGTAACTACAGTGCATAGCCTAGGGACTTGACATGTGTGTATCTGTACAAAAAGCAACATGTTTGCACTTATAGTTATGAGCAACTATGCAGCCTGCTATACATGAGGCAATTACTCCAAGATGCCCTTTCAAACATAATAGGGAGATGGTCCATACCTGAGGCAGTGATACTATAACTGGCATATCATTCTCAAGATAGGTGTATTAGGTTTTATATGTAGTTGTATCACATACACTGTCATATTGCACACCTCACAGGTGTACTGTACTTGCAACATTAACTGGATATAGGTAACATGGATGTTATACAGGGCCTGAGTTATCAGTGTGTCTTGTTGTGAGCTTGTGCGTTATGCATGGGATCAAAGATGAGAAGATGTGGGACATGTAATGCAGTTGTGGATCCTGATTTGTATAAGTTTGTGCAGATTACCATACATAATAGTGCAGGTGGTAATGTACTGCTTTAGTCTTGCTTCTCACAGGTGAACAGAGGGTTTGGAGTCTGTCCCCTCACAACCTGATGTCAGTGTTGCATCAGACTCTGATGGTAATGGTGACCACAGTCAGGCACAGGTGGGGTTGTCAGGGGCTGAATCTGTCCCAGAGGTTGACATTCCTCTTCAGCTCCCAATGTCCCCACACACAGTCAGTATGCCCTCACATGCCCAGTTACCAGAGGCCACAGATATTGGACAGTCAGAGGGTGGCGACATAGTACAGGACAGTGTGAGAACTGTCAAATGGGCAAAATTCTTGGCTAGGCTTATAAGGGCCTCTGGGCCAATAGCCTAGTATTCTCCTATAAACTTATGAACTATGGTGTCAGTGATTGTAGACAATGGCCATAGCCAGAGAGCTGGTGAAGTCCCACACAGGCAGACTGACAGGGATGCTCGAAGGAGGACTGCTGCCCATCCACCACCTGTTGCAGTTATTACATCACGGGTCACTCACTGCATGTTTCAGGCTGTCATGGAGACACAGGCACATTCAGAATGCAACACCAGATTAATGCTTAGGATTGTGGATGCAGCACCGTCTGACATCTGTGACTGCCTCCACCACATGGGTGACGCCCTGGAATGTTTCACTGATGTAGTGGATAGATGGTGGGCTGAGGCAGTGTCTGTCTTTGACCACACATTGTCTGTGCTGGAACATCTGGTTGGAGTTGATAATCAAACACGTGGATGTAGGCCAGCAGCACCATTTGCTGAGAGTCCACATGGCCATGCCCACTGAAGCTCCCATAGTGGCAGTACCTCCAGTGCTACAGAGGGAAGTATGCTGTCCACATCACAATGTGGCAGGCCATGGGCAAGGCCTCCTGGGTGGTCCTGTGGGGGACACAGGCCCAGCAGACAGCAGTCAGCATCAGGTACTAGCACCACATCTGACCTTGGGCATGGTGGTGCCCATGCTACTCCTGGTGAAGGCAGTTCCCTTGTTTGTGGCCAGAGATGGTGAACTGTCCACTCTACCATATATTGTCCACAGCTGTCCACCACACAAAAGTGTAGACCTAGCACTGGGCTTGACTGTGTACAGACACACACTCTAAAACCACTGTGACATGCAGGTCAACAACAGACACACACAGCACCTCTCCATGGCCCATCTAACCAGTACCCCTTCCAGACTCACACACATACCGTCAACTGTTTGGCACAGCTTAGGCCTCTGGCACCTCCACTCCACACCCTGTGCATGTGATGACACCTGTGCCACATCTCTGCCATCTGTGCAATCAATGCAGGGACCTGCAAATATGTCTAATGCACAGTGTGACTATATTACTTTCCATGTGTTTGTGAAGTGCAGTAGTGTTATGCCATGGCAGTTGTTGTGGGCCATGGTGGGTATTGTATGTTGGCATGTGTCTTGAGTACACATCAGAATTTGTGTTTCTTTGTTGCCTGATGGTACACTGGCAGCAGTGTTACAGACTGACAGGTGTGTCATGGACCTGTGCATGTTTGTGTCCCAGGAGTCTGAGCATTTGAGCTATGGACACGTGGCACAGGATGGCAAAGCAACACAGCAGAAATATGATGTCAGCAAGGTATGCCATGTACCTCTCAACTGTACTGAATTGCTTGGTTTTTCCCAGTTTTGGGCTCAAAATTATAGGGTGCCAAGAATTAGAGATTGGCCCCTTTAAATCCCAATTTCATAGTGCAGACAAGAGGCTTCAACAATAAAAAAACAAAAAAACAAACAAAAAACCCCACTGTGGTGGTGGTGTCTTCTCCTTTAAGAAGGTGCATGTGTACTTCACACGCACGCACACTAATGTGGATGTAAACATTTAGTCTGCAGCACTAGAATCCCTGTGACTGAGTATATAGAGTCTTGTAAATAATGACTTCTTTAGTTCTTTGTGACCCTTGGTATGATTTTTTGAAAAGCCAGTACTGTGCAATGAATTTTAATGCATGGAGGAGGAGAGGTACTATGCCTATCATAGATATTATAGACAGCATTTTTTTTTCTTTTTACCGTCCATAACCCAACTTTACAGAATCGTTGTGATGGCTGTTGTTCTTTGAACCTCACCCAAGCTCCTACAAAACAGACTAAAGACTTGGCATTGTCACAATAATCCAACCCTGTCACTTAGATTATTAGTCCTAACTACTTAGGCGCTTTGATGCTTGCAGAGAACATAACCCACTTCCCAGTAACCTAGAAAGGGCACAACCATGTATTGTTTAAATTAAAACATGAACTAGAGATACCGCTGACACAATTTGATGAGCTTTTCCATTTCCAGTAAAGATTAGAAGAAACAGGAGACACTTCTTTCACATTTCCCTTTCTAAAAAAGGAGGAAGTACTGAGGTCAAGGATACTATTCATTTTCTTTAGAAAAATAGGTGGGGTTGATTTGCTTTCTGTAGTCAGATTACAACACAGACTGCAACACAGCCAGTTAAATCAGTCCATCAGACAATCAGCAGTAAATTAATAAATACATTCATATAAAATATAATTACAATAAAATATAAATGCATTTGTACAGTTGAAACATAAAAACAGAATGGAGCAGTTATAACGCTATGATAAATACTTGTTCATTAGTAACAAAAGCGGGAATTTTAAATTTGAGACAGCCGAGTTGTGCAAGCAGCAAATAGACAGTCAGTCAATCAGTTGTTTACAAAATATAATCTGCCACTGCACATCAAACTGTCCATATGGGGCTGTTCTGGCCATCATTTTGCTCTGGAGACCAGAAAATGAAAGTTGGAACCTGTAACTGTAGTAAAAGCTATACTGCCTGCACAATGTACACATTAGATGCAATGGTAAGTTATATGCAGACAGTCCTTCTGATATTTTAGTTCTGTGTTCACATCACATTAACAGTCCAATAGTAATATGCTGCCGCTTAGGTAGATCTGCAGGTAACAGGTGCCATAACCGGGATGTGTGACATGACAGAGGTTGTGGTAGGAAACAGAACACCTTCAAAGTCTTAATGTAATTTTGATGAGTGGTTTGTTCCTTTATTACACTAAGACTTTGAAGGCTATGTTACGACTTTGAAGGTGTTTCTGTTTCCTACCACAACAGTCTTTTTTTTTTTATTGTTTTTAATTATGGGGAAGCGATAAAGGATTAGAGTAAATGAACTCTATGTAAGTAACTGGAACTGGAATGGCTGCCGGCTGGTGCAGAGCTTGTGCTGGATACTATATGGTTGACGTGCAGTCTGGATCATGGAGGGAGCATTTTTCTGTGGAGTAAGTGTGAGAATACCACTACCTTCCAGTAAACAGCTACACCACTTTTCCTACTGGAGCTGGACTAACTGGGCAGTTCTTTTATATAAATAGTCTTTGAACTCCACTGTTATTGCTTACATTTCAGTATTTTGTAAATAAATGTTTTCTGTTTCAGCTATGCTGAGTCTGAAATTAGTGAATATTGTTCAGAGCACTACCATGGTAAACAGTTTAAACAAGAGATGGGGTATTTATAGATTGTATTTGCATTGTGCCTGTTGTACTGTTAGAATATGGCTGGGCAGTGGCACTAGTTGAGCTGTGTGCAGTGAGGTAGGTAGTTCAGGTACTGGGTGGAGTGCAGATTAGGTGTTGAAGGGGAATGCATGCCAAAGTAACCCATGACATCTGTCTGAAGGGTCTGATTTTAAGAACAAGCACAGCCTGGGTGTAGTCTCTCAGATGAAGAAATCTGGGCAAAGCCAAAGATAATGGTGTGACAAACGCTCAGGGACAGATTTTAAATATTACTCCTGTAAACTCAGAGAGTTGCTAGAATAACAGGTTTTGCATTATTTTGTATTTCTGAGGGATATGAATAATTGCTAGAATAACATGTTTTACATTATTATGTATTTCTGAGGGATATGAATAGCTGCTAGAATAGCAGGTTTTGCATTATTATGTATTTTCTGAGTGATATGAAGTCTGAAATTCAAATGTCTGCCATTCTCATGGTTACATGATTATGTATGCAAATGTTAATCAGTGGATTTTTGGACAGATAACAATTATGATTGTGTGTGTGAAATTCCCCAGTTAGGTAACTGATGGTTAGAGTTACTCAGACTCAAACCCTGTACCTTAGGTACAAGGAGCAAGAGCCTAAAGTCTCTACCCATACCACCAACACCACATACAATTCAAGGAGATAAGTCCATAGTTCTCAACTGTCCAGTGTTTTACAAAATATCTGGAATGGTTGGCTCATATTTGTGGTCGGTTCCTTTTAAAATATATGGTTTTCTGGCAAATCAGTGAGAAGTAAATTCATTAAACAATGATAGCTTTTTAAGTTTCAAGTCTTCATATCTTTCAGAAAAGGCATGGTAACACAAAACATTTTATTCTAGCAACTGCAATGTTTAAAACATGAAATTGGTTTTGGGCCTTTGATCATCCCCAATACATTTTGGCTCTTTCCAGATTTCTTGTGCTGCATAGTTCTTCAGGGGGAAAGAAGTTTAGTGCTGCTTATGCCAAGTCTGTTTGTGTTTGTTGTTAGCACAACAGATAAAATACTTGATTGTGATGCAGAAGGGTGTGGGTTCCACTCCTGCAGTATGTAGATGGATTATAATACTGTATTGTGTTGTACTTTTAAAGAGGGTGGATGCCGCTGTCTTGAGAATATCTTCCTTGGTGGAGATACCTAGTAACTATGAACCTGTTATTAGTTGTCATCCGTTTCCTATTGCAATATTACTAGCTTATCATTTTTTATGTAACATAGGCAATTTAATACTCAAGGGTAATAGGCACTTTATTTGTAGATGAAACGGTTTACTATTGAAATGTCGATCCTGACATGTGCGACTCGTCTTGCACGAACGCGGAACTGCGATCGCCACTACACTGACTCCCAGATGTGTGAACGGCAAAACCTCGCCCCTATCCGACCCATGGTAGCATGGGTGTGGAGGTGTTGCGCGGCCGGTAATGTCGATCATCAAAGTTTTCACGGTTTCAGTTCGCTAGCAAACAGTTTTCGCAGTTTCGGTTCGCGCAAACACGTCGATGAGGTCGCCGTTTGAATGAAGTGCATTCGCACATTCAATAGTAAACCGATGAAACAATGACATATAATGTTGCTTGCTAACAGCAACCTCTTCATCAGAAACAGATCTCTTTAATGTGGAATTATTTAGATGACTTTTACTTCTGCAGAGATTGTGCATATTTACTGATACTGGTGGACTGAACAAGTCTGAGTAAACTTTTATGATGGAAATGTTCTGAACTGGGCAGTTTTGCCATTATTGGTTCTTGTGTTTTGTTTCATTGCTTACTGAAAAAATGTTCAAAACAATAAATTTAAAACTCACTCCAACAAGTGTGCTGTATTATACAAGGAATATAATTTAATACAGTCAGGAAGGTGTATCAAAAAACACATGTATGTTTTGCGTGCAAGGGGCCTATGATTTCAAAACAGCCCAAAGGTAATCTTTATCCACCACTGGCTAAATGCATTTTCTTTGAATGTGGGTTTCAACGCTGTTTCAATGAATGTGAGTTTCAAGGGCAGAGAAGTTTTAATACTAAGCCTGTTTTCACTGTGAGACTGTATTGCTTTGGTTAGCAGATGTCTATTAGTGTTTGTGCTATAAAATGTAAAATAAAAGTTTTAAATGAAATCCACATAATCATTGTAGAAGTAAACCAGTATGCACATTACAGTGTTTATTGTAAATAAGGCAAAGTAGCCAAGTAATACAAAACTGGAATGGCTGCAGGGAGCCCCATTCTACCATGATTTTGTGAGGGGGGAGGGCGACAAACTCAGACAGCCCAGGCAGCTACACCACTGATCAGTAAGCCATGGAGAATGAATTTTGGAGGTCCTAGCAAACTATAATATTCTTTTGCAAGGATTAGAATATTGCCTACCAGTAAATGCCCTACTTTTACCTCTAAACCCATATACTGCAAGTCACCAAAACCAAAATCTTAAAGTTCATCATCTTCTCCCTTCCCAATGAACATCATTCCTACACATTTCAAAAAAAAAAAAATTAGCATTTACTGCATGGTCTGGAGGGGCCATATTTTGGTTGTCTGTTCTTCAGTTTGCATTTGAAAGTTGGTATCCCACATTTCCATTGGGGTGGGTGCCGGGTGGGTCTACATAATTGTGTACGCAAATTTTATGTTAATCAGCATACAGATTTGTACCTATTTTTCATGGGCCTTTGTCCAGATTTTTCATGTTTCCAGGTTGAGAGGTATGGTATGCCAGCATATGTGCATGGCTCTCTAGGTGCAGATGTGTAGAACATTGTGTCAGGGACAATGAGGACAGCCAACGTCATCATGCTTTCATACCCTGTGACAGGGTCTGCTACCCATGACATGTGTCACATGGGTATTCTACACATAAAAATCTAGATGGCGGCAGACATCAATTATGCTTATGTAGATGAGGGCAGTTTCGGGCCAGTGGCTAGTCACAGGGCCATAAAATGCATAACCAATGCATAGAGTTTGGCCAGATGGTCATGTCTCTAGTGCTGCAAGGGGATATATTTACATACACACACAAGTTGTATGCTGTGAGATTAGAATCCCTATGTTTCTAGTAATACACACTATGGCTTGCAGTATTTCTCGCATGTGACATGGGGTTTATCTGACATCAGAGTGGCAGGGGTCTATATTAGAACACTGAACATTCAAAATTTTGAGTGTTCTAATATCAACCCATTTTCAGCGAATGCTGAAACTATCGAAGAAACAGAAAACTGAATTTTTTCCGAGGGAAAGAATTCAGTTGTCTGTTTCTGTTGCTTTGGTATTTTCAGTGCTGTGGTGGAAAGTTATGGGTCGCGTTCAGGTAAGTGTGCGATTGTGTGGATGTGAGGGTTAGGGTGGGTTAGGTGAGTTAGGGTTAGGGCGTGGGTCAGGTAAGTGTGTGATTGTGTGGACGTGAGGGTTAGAGCAGGGTAGGTGAGGTAGGGTTAGAACGCGGGTGAGGTGTCTGTGCGATAATGACGGACCTTAGGGTTAGGGTTTGGGTTAAGGTAAGTGGATAGTTAGTGGTGTATGTATAGTTTAGTGTAGGGTTAGGTGTAAAGGTTTAGGTGTATGTGTGTGGATTGATGTTTGTTTGGTGTGCTTGTGTTGTGTGTATGTGTTTTGGAACAGTGAATTTTTTCCCTAGGAAAAAATTCACTGTTCTGTATGTTCGATGTATTAAATTTTCGATTCATATGGTTCGATATTAGAACACTCGAAATTTTGAAAGTTCAGTGTTCTAATATAGATCCAAGTGTCAGCCAGCACTCTAAAGGTGGCCTTGCAAAGAAGGCCAATTCTGAGGCCAGCAACAAGTCACAGAGCCTTAAAATGCATAACCATTGCACAGAGATAAGCCAGATGGGCATGTTTGTAGTGCCGCAAGGGGATATATGTACATATACACAAAAATTGGACAATGTGAGAACAGAACCCCT
Organism: Protopterus annectens; assembly: GCF_019279795.1. NCBI lineage: Eukaryota > Metazoa > Chordata > Ceratodontiformes > Protopteridae > Protopterus > Protopterus annectens. The sequence goes on from NC_056728.1 coordinate 391,643,351, forward strand.
ATCTATCTAGTGTTAGACAGTACAACTTGTAGTACTTATTGCATGCACAACAGAGTTTATATGTTATTAGATTGTCAGCCAGTGCTCTTAAGGTGGTTAACATCAACAGGCCTTGTAGAGGAGGGACTTTAGAGGCTGCAGCTAGTTACAGGGCCTTAAAATGCATAACAGTTGCACAGAAATAATCCAGATAGGCATGTTTGTTGTGCCACAAGGGGATATATGTACATACACACATACAGAAGTTGGATGATGTGAAAATAGAACCCTTACCTATCTACTATTACACTCTACAGCTTGCAGTATTTATTGCATGTGCCATGCTGTTTATCTGATATTGCACTGTCATCCAGCATTCTTAAGGTGGATGACATCAGCAGGCCTTGTAAATCAGGTCACTGTTGAGACCAACAGCTAGTCACTAGGCATAAAATGCATAACCATCACACAGAGATAGCTCATACTGGCATGTCTGAAGTGCTGCAGGGGGATATATTTACACACACACACACACACACACACACACACACACACACACACACACACACACACACACACACAAGTTGGATGATGTGAGATTAGTGCCCCTATCTATCTAGTAGCACACACTTCAGCTTGTTGTACTTATTGCATGAGCCATAGAATGTTTCTGTTTTTATGTTGTCAGCCAGTGCTCTTAAGGAGGATGACACATTAGCAGGCCTTGTAGAGGTAGGAGTTTAGAGGCCAGCAGCCAGTTACAGGGCCATAACATGCATGCCATTGCAGGGAGCTAGCCCATATGGGCATGTCCATACTACTATAAGGGGATATATTAATATACAAACACACACACACACACACACACACACGCACACACGCACACACACATGCACACACACACACACACACACACACACACACACACACACACACACACACACACACACACACACACAAACACACGCAGCTGGATGATGTGATATTAGAACTCTTACTTTTCTAGTATTACACACTACAGCTCACAGTACTTATCACAGGCACCACAGGTTATGTCTGTTGTATATGATGATACATGCACAGTAATTGTGGAGGCCTTGCATTAGACAGCATGTGTGGCCTGCAGAGTGATACTGCTTGGTACTGTTATTGTATCTAGTGTCCTAGGGGTGGGATACCTGGTAATATCCCTGCTTTGTGTGTACACTTACCAGTCTGGGCATATGTGGCTGTTTGCAGTTTGATATGTGAACATGTGGCCATGGATATTATGGCCTGTCTAAGGCATGCATTGCATTCATTGTACATTACACCACCTGGATACTCATGTCTGTCTCAGGGTGACAGTCCACAGGCACAGGGGTCTGTGGGTGAGTGCATTATGTACTGTTGCAGTCATGGTCTGGTTCCATCAGACAACTGTTGTGATGTGTAAGTGCAGATAACCCCAGCATTCTGGGGTATGTGGGGACATTCGTACATCCCCACTCATATCTATATAAATGTGTATAACAGGGATGCCTTCTTAAATGATGTGTGTGTACATTATGTAAATGTGTTATGTAGATATATGTGGGGAATCTATGTATCACTGCTTTATATAGTTATATATACCTGTTGTTATGTTGTTATTATATATATATATATATATATATATATATATATATATATATATATATATATATATAAAACACATACTGATAGCGACATTAATCACGTGTGAGGGGGATAGGGAGAGACAAATATCTAGCTGTATGTATGTACAGACATATTTCCACATAAGAGGTTTTTGGGCGGTAGAGGCAACAGACTTGGGCTCAAGTTAGCTAAGTGTAGGAGCATGCCCAGTGTGATTGTCAGCACTTACAAGGTGACTCCAGGCCAAAGCTAGCTGTACTCCAGTCCAGGATTATGTGTGCTGTAGGCCATTGGCTGCTGCACATGTTACCACAGTACTGCAGTTCCCTGATATTGTCCAAGGCATTCCTTGGCTGTTTGCTGACCTTAATATGTGACTCACACCTCACAACTGTACAGAGCTTCACAGACTGTCCAGAATTTTGCCTCATATTTTTGTTCCGTTTCACATAACATTGTGGTTTTCTGGCACATTAGTGGCAAATCAGTGAAGATTGAAGTCAATAAATAATGACAGGCATTTGAATTTCAGACTCCATACACATCAGCAGATTGATGCTAATGCAATACTTGTTATTTTACTGACATTCTATGTTTGTAGAGAAAATATGTAAAACATGTCCCTATTTGTGTGCCTTGGTCATGACTTTGGCCAGATTTCCTGCTCTAAGAGGTTGAGAGTTATGATGTGACTGGGGTACATGATGTATCACCACGGGAACACTTCACATAATCGAATTACTGAAATCTCGAATGTCATATGGTCGAGACCATATGATCGAAATTTCTGTAAATTGAAGATGTGTAGTGTGTAACAATAAGAGTTTACTTACCTTAATACATTGCGTGCACACAGAGGCAAGGATTCTTGTGCGTTCTGTGTGTACGTAATTTTTTTTTTTTTTTGTGGTGTTGACAGGAAATGAGAAATCTCCCATTTTGCGCTTCCACATACAGCGCAAGACAGGAGATTTCCCATTTCCCCACTGTAGCGCGATCTTGGAGTTGGTATATTTAAGTAGGGGGGTGTGAGGGGCAAAGCCCCCCTGCAAAAGCAAAGTTTGTCTTTTTTTTTTTTTTTGGTTTCACTTCAGAAGTTCGAGTTTACGAAACTCGATCTTTTGCTTACGGTTATTTGCAGTTCGAGATTTTGTAAATTCGAGCTTCTGAAGTGAATCCATCACCACACACAGGATGACAGTCTGCATACCTCTCCCTATACATGTTATTCCAGACTGTCCAGCATTTCTCCCCATATGTCTGCTGTGTTCCTCATGCATTAGTGGTTTTCCAGTACTATACGTTCAACAGGAGTCACTGATTTGTAACTACTGACACATTTAAGTGGTTGCCTTTACAACCTGCAGCTAATCTGACCTGTTGTAGCCTGCTGTTATACTAGCCACTTGCTGGGTTACTCAGAGCATGCATAATGTCTGTCTGTAGGTATAGCACTTTGTGCCCCCATTCAGTCTGGCTTTGTCCAGCTGTCTTGCAGCAACAGACTGAGGGATTATGACAGCCTGTGGGAATACCACCACATGAGTACCTGACATGCAAAAGATGTTGGATGTTGCCAGGTTCAAACTGTCAGCACCATCACCCATGCTCTCAGACCCTACATTGCAAGGCCTGAGGCAGGTACCTAGGGTGGAACCTGATTCTCAAGGAAAGGAGGAATCTGTATACTGGGACAAAGGGTTACTATACAGAGAGTGGACCCCTGAAGGAAGGCTAGAAGGTGAGGGAGTACAGCAGTTGGTAGTGCCTACAGCCTTCTGTCTGGCACTTCTAGCCATAGCCCATGATATTCCCTTTGCAGGTCATATGGGCATAAAATGTACAAAGATGAATATTATGCAGAACTTCTATTGGCCTGGAATTTCCAGACATGTAACAGGGTATTGCAGGACCTGTGAGCAGTGCCAAAAGGTAGGCAAGGCAGGAGACAAGGTGAGAGCTACTTTGATGCCTTTGCCTGTGATTGAGAAGCCATTTCAGAGGGTAGGTATGTATATTGTGTGTCCTCTGAGTATCCCAAGTTCCACAGGGAAAAAGTATATCCTAGTGGTAGTGGATTATGCTACATGATACCCTGAGGTGGTGGCTATGTCCTCCATTGAGGCAGAAAAGGTGGCAAATGCTTTGTTAGAGATTTTCAGCAGGGAAGGTTTCCCATAAGAAATATTGACTGACAGAGGTGCTTCATGTTAGACCTGCTGGCTTGCTGTGGAAGTCCTGTGGGGTGAAGCACATGAAGACCACCCCCTACTATCCCCAGACTAATGGTCTTGTTGAGAGTTTAAACTGTACAATCAAATCCATGCTAGAGGCATTTGCAGATCAGTTTAAGAGGGAATGGGACAAATATTGGCCCCATCTGTTATTTGCTTATAGAGAAGTTCCCCAGGAATGCACAGGTTTTTCACCCTTTGAGTTGCTGTATGGGCATTGGGTGAGGGGACCTCTAGATTTAATTCAAGATGAGTGGGAAGGTGAGTGCAAGTCTCACAAGGAGTTTGTTGTGGCATACGTCCTAAACCTCAGGACAATGCTCAGGGAACTCATGGGCTTGGCCCAGGAGCAACTGGCAGAAGCCCAACAACAGAAAAAGATGTGGCATGACAGGAATGCTCGAGCTAGAGAGTATACTTTGGGGCAGTTGTCCTGTCAGACACAACAAGTTGCAAGCAGCTTGGGAGGGACCCTACTAGGTGGTAAGAAAGGTAAGTGATGTTAACTACATGGTAGAACTGCTAGGCAGAAGGCAGGGGCACAAATTGTACCATGTTAACATGATGAAACCTTACCATGATAGGAAGGCCTTTGTGCTGAGCATTGCAGTGGATTGCAGGAGGAGTCTGATAGAGGTCTGGGGACTGATCTCTTCAGTGAGGTTCTGGCTGACACTTCAGTGGAAGGGGTAACAATGTCCCAGCAACTATCTCCTACTCAGGTTAGAGAAATCCTAGCAGTGTTGCAGGAATTTGGGGACATGTTCACTGGGAAACCAGGGTGCAACCACATGGGGCAACACCAGGTGGATATATGACCCCAAAGGCCTATTGGCCAGGCTCATTATAGAGTACCTGAGAGAGTCAAACAGACACTGAGGGAAGAGGTTCTGGGGATGTTGGAACTAGGGTTGATTCAAGAGTCCAACAGTCCCAGGGCCTCCCCAGTGGTGCTGGTGGCAAAGAAGGATGGCAGCACCAGGTTCTGTGTGGAGGGAATACAGGAAGTTAAATAGTCACACAGAGTCAGATGCTTACCCCATGCCTAGGACAGATGAGGCCCTAGAGCAGCTGGGTGGGGCTAAGTATCGAACAACCATTGATCTTACCATGGGTTACTGGCAAGTGCCCTTGACCCCCAGTGCTAGAGAGAAGACAGCCTTTGTGACTCCTTTTGTCTTGTTTGAGTTCACAAAGATGACCTTTGTGATGAAGAATGCCCCAGCAACTTTCCAGAGGCAGGTAGATCATATCCTAGCAGGAGCAGGAGGGTTTGCCCTTGCTTACCTAGATGATATTGCCATCTACAGCCATTCCTGGCCAGAGCACCTTCAGCATGTAAGGGAGGTGTTGGGCAGACTACAGAGGGCAGGGTTGACCCTTAAGCTGAGTAAATGTCAGGTGGGTATGGCAGAGGTCTCCTACATAGGACATAGAGTGGGGAGTGGTACAATAAGGCCAGAACCTGCCAAAGTGGAAGCCATTCAGGCATGGCCTGCACCTGTTACTAAAAAGCAAGTGTGGGCATTCTTAGGGACAGCAGGGTACTACAAAAAGTTTATCCCCAGTTATAGTACCATAGCTGCTCCCCTCACAGTCCTGACGAGGAAGAACAGGCCAGATAAGGTAGTGTGGACCCCAGCATGTGAACAGGCATTCCAGAAGCTTAAAGAAGCTTTGGGAGGACCCCCTGTGTTAGTCAGTCCAGAATACAGCAAAGGATTTGTGCAGATGGAGGCTTCAAACCATGGGGTGGGAGCTGTACTTAGCCATATTTCTTCAGAGGAAGAAGAGCACCCAGTGGTTTATCTCAGTCGTAATCTCCAACCCAGGGAGGAATGATATGCAGCTGAAGAAAAGGAATGTCTAGCCATAGTGTGGGTACTGCAGAAATGTCTGCCTTATCTGTATGGAAGAAAATTCACTGTTATGAGAGATCACAACCCCCTAACATGGTTAAACAGAGCCAGTCAGCAAAATGACAAGTTGCTAATATGGAGGCTGGGGTTGCAAGCATATGGTATGTCAGTGCAGTACTGCAGTGGGATTAGCAATGTCAATGCAGACGGGCTCTCAAGACAGGGAATGGGGTAAGGTATACTCAGATAGACCTAATTCTCTCAAGAAGCATTTCTCAAGGGCCATTTGAAAAACTAGCTGGAGTTCTCCGGGGGGGGGGGGGGTGGAGAAATGTGAAGGCTGCCAGCCTAGCCAGATAGAATTTTATAGATAATTCTATCATTGGTAAATATTAATGTGAACCAAAGGCTTGTTGCCTTAATTGGAAAAACGGCTGTTAGATGTGGAACTGAAAAAAATGTAACAACAGTGTTCTCTGCTGAGCAAATAAAACATTTTATAACCCTTTGATCTAAAGTCGGCTCCAGCCTGTCTAGATGAAGACATTCTTTCGATTGTTTTAACCAAAAGTTAAATTACTAGATTTAAACATGAAAATGTATTTTTATTGCGCTGCTTCCTGACCAGCTGCAAGACAACACAAGGAGATGTTAAGAATGTAAATGTAGTTTCTGTTAGCCTGGTAACCCAGGGAAGTATGAAGAATGATGTAATGGGAACCAGGAATGTGATTTTAAAAACAGAGAATCGGAGGGCATTAAGCATTTTTGTCTTGACCATCCAACTCATCAACACTTTGCCTGTGGTGTATATGTAAGTTATCTTAGACTTGTGTTTTCTCTTAGAAATAGCTAGAAACTAGAAAGATTAGAGTAAGTGTTTTTCTCTGATGTCAGAACTGTACAATTGAATTATTTTACGTATTCCTATATGATTTCTGAACTCTTGACTAGCACTGTGTACTAAGAAGTATTATCTTGTGTTTTTAGTATTTATTATTAAATATTTTTAAACATGTAAACTGTGGCTGTTTTGTGTAGAGATAATTTAAGCTCTAGAGTACATTGCATATTTATAGTGATTACTGTACCAAGTCACTCTAATAAGCCTTGACTGTTTAGTTATACTACCAAATGGATAATATTATTGCACAGTAATAATTGGACACCCTTTTAAGGGCCTTTGAGTAGCTGATAAATATTAGCTGGGTGGTTGCAGTGATTTCTACATATAGTCTGGGTAAAAGGGGTACATCTGGATAACCTGTGCCAGCCTTCCCCAGAAGAGTCTGTGTGGTTAAATAAACTTATCTCAAAGTGTGTGTGTGTCAGCTACTTGGGCAGGGACACAAAGCACTGGTTGGACAGAGAGGGTGTTAGGGATTTTAACTTGCCCAGCTGGCTGAGATTTGGACCCTATAGCTGTGCCAGTTGGGAGTTTTATTGGGGACCTGGAGAGCAAGGGAGTGACCAGCCCTAGACTGACTGTGTTCTCTGTGTGCTCTTAAGGGAAATTGCACTTTACTGTGTGCATTTTTTATCCTTTCCTCCTATATGAGATGCCCCTCACTGGTGTTAGTGGTGAAGATTGAGGCTCCTTGATTGCTGGGCCAGGGAATGGGCGTCACATATTAATTGTTTGGCAGTGGTGGGATATCCACATCATATATTAATTGGTGGCAAATACTAATTGGCTTGTAGTGGTGTGGGTAGAGTGAATTCCTGTAGCTTGGGTACAGTAAGCTTTGAAGGTGTTTTGTATTCTAAATCAGCCACACAGTGAATACTCAGAGTTCAGATCACAATTGTTTTATTTCTTTTGTTAGCTTAGTTAGTGAGGGTGAGCAGGCAGCATGTCAGCAGAGGAGTATGGAAAGCTGACAAGGAGCCAGCTGGTGGAGATTTGCCAGGCTAGGGGACTGTTGCATGGAAACCTGACTAAGGCAGACCTGATTGCAGCCTTGGTTACAGCTGCATCAGAAAACAGCAACCAGGAGGACAGTCAGACTGGCAGTGAAGATATAATACCCTCAGAGATTGGACAGCTCAACCTTTCTGCAGAGGACTTAAAAATCCATCTGGAGCTAAAGAGACTTGAGTTGGAGCCAGGCATGTGGAAATAGAAGCAACTGAGAGACTGAGGCATCTAGAGAGTGAGGGCAATGAGAAACTGTTACGCCTGGAAGCTAAGGAAAAGGAGGGGCAGAGGCAGCATGAGAAGGAGATGCTGACACTTTGCCAGAGTCATGGAGGTAATGGATAAGGGAGTAACTGGACCCAAGAAGCACAAGGTCAGTAAATTTCTTTCACAGTTTAAGGAGGTGGATAATTTTGATAGTTTCATTCATATGTTTGAGAGGGTATGCAAACAGTATGGGGTTGACCAAAGGCTCTGGGTACAGTTCTTGACCCCCTTATTCCATGGTACGCCTGTAACTGTTTTGTCAAAAATGTCTGATGCTGCATATTTTGATTATACTGTTGTTAAAAAGTATTTGTTAGAATTGTTTAAGCTAACACCTGAAACATATAGGAAAAGGTTTTGTGAGCATAGACGCAAGGCAGATGAAAGTGTGTGTGAATATGTTGCTGAACTGAACACTTATTTCCATAGGTGGGTGAGTGTATGTCAGGTCACCACCTTTGAAGGGCTGGCAGACCTTTTGTGAGGGAACAAGCCCTTAGCACTTTGCCTGAGGACATGAGGATCTGGTTAGCTGATAGACAAGTTGCTACTTTAGATGAGTTGGGGAAGAAGGGAGACATATACCTGGCAAGCAGGGCAGCCCTGAACAGTAAAGGGACCCCCAGTACTGCTCATGGGTGTAAAGGAACCCATGGTGTTCAGCACAGACTGCCCCAACAGAATCTACCAGTAGCAGGGGAAGCCACTAGTCCAGGTACACATCCAGGAGCTAGGGTTAAATGTTTTGAATGCAACCAATGGGGCCATGTGGCATACAGGTTTCCATGGAGGTAAGGTGGGGAACAAAAGTTGAGGCAGCCAGTAAGTGGGAAAGACAAAATGCCAATAGTAGGTAGTCTTGAGACAACAGTGGTACTGAACTACCATCCTGCAGATGTCTTGAAAGGGAAGGAAGTGGATAAGGCAGTACCATGTGCTTATGCTGTTTTATGTTGTTTGCTTACAGAGAAGTTCCCCAGGAATCCACAGGTTTTTCACCCTTTGAGTTACTGTATATCAAAGGGTGAGGGGACCTCTAGATTTAATTTGAGATGAGTGGCAAGTTGAGTGCGATTCTCACAAGGAGTTTGTTGTGGCATACATCCTAAACGTCAGGACAAGGCTCAGGGAACTCATGGGCTTGGCCCAGGAGAATCTGTCAGAAGTCCAACAACAGAAAAATGTATGGTATGACAGGAATGCTTAAGCAAGAGAGTGTGCTGTGGGGCAGCAGGTAATGGTTCTCATTCCTGTCAGACACAACAAGCTGCAATCAGCTTGGGAGGGACCCTACAAGGTGGTAGGAAAGGTAAGTGATGTTAACTACATGGTGGAACTGCTAGGCATAAAGCAGAGGCACACATTGTACCATGTTAACATGATGAAACCTTACCATGATAGGTAGACGTTTTTGCTGAGCATTTATAGTGGATTGCTTGAGGAGTCTGATGGAGATCTGGGACTGATCTCCTCAGTGAGGCTTGTGCTGACAGCTCAGTGGAAGGGGTAGCAATGTCCCAGCAGCTATCTCCTAGTAACCCAGGGAAGTGTGAAGAATGATGTAATGGGAACCAGGAATGTGGTTTTACAAACAGAGAGAATCAGAGGGCATTAAGCATTTTTGTCTTGACCATCCAACTTCTCAGCACTCTGCCTGTGTTCTATATGTGTTATCTTAGACTTGTGTTTTCTCTTAGAAATAGTTAGAAACTAGAAAGATTAGACTGTGTTTTTCTGTGATGTCAGGACTGCACTAGTGAATTATTTTAAGTATTCCTCTGTGATCTCTGAACTCTTGACTAGCACTGTGTAGTAAGAAGTATTGTCTTGTGTTTTTAGTATTTATTATTAAATATTTTTAAACCTTTCAACTGTGGCTGTTTTGTGCAGAGATAATTTTAGGTCTAGAGTACATTGCATATTTATAGTGATTAATGTACCAAGTCACTCTAATAAGCCTTGACTGTTTAGTTATACTACCCATTGGATAATAATATTGCACAGTAATATTTGGACACCCTTTTATGGGCCTTTGAGTAGCTGATAAATATTAGCTGGGTGGTGCAGTGATTTCCATTGTACAGTCTGGGTAAAAAGAGCACAGCTGGAGATCCTGTGCCAGCCTTCCCGAGGAGTTTCTGTGTGGTTATATAAACTTATCTCAAAGTGTGTGTGTGTGTGTGTGTGTGTGTGTGTGTGTGTGTGTGTGTGTGTGTGTGTATGTGTGTGTGTCAGCTACTTGGGCAGGGACATGAAGCACTGGTTGGACAGAGAGGGTGCTGGAGATTTAAGCTTGCCCAGCTGGCTGAGATTTGGACCCTATAGCTGTGCCAGTGGGGAGTCTTATTGGGGACCTGGAGAGCAAGGGAGTGACCAGGCCCAGACTGTGATCTCTGTGTGTTATTAAGGAAAATTGTACTTTACTGTGTGTATTTGTTATCCTTTCCTCCTATATGAGACACCCCTCACTGGTGTTAGTGGCTAGGATTGAGGCTCCTTGATTGCTGGGCCAGGGTACAGGTGCCACACCCCTTACAAGTGGTGTATAGAAGAGTGACTTACCTTGCGAATGCAGCAGTTGACAGACCAGTAGTTCAGGGCTAACTCTGTCTGATGCATGCAGTCCACAGCCAATACATGGTGAGGTACAGGTTGTGTGGTCTGGCTGGCATCATTTTTACTAATATGTATGTGAGTCAGAGTAAGGTGTCAGTCCCTAGGGCCTTAAGTTGAGAGTGCATGTGATATGCATTGTCCCTTGGCCATGGCCAGGGCATATTGGGAACTCCTATGTCTGCCTACAGGAACAGCCTCTGGTGGTTCCTCCTTCGAGTCCTCCTATGGGTGCGGCTATGGTGACCTAGGCACTGGTGTGGGGCTGTGTATCCCTTCCCTTTGCTGATCCTGCTGCAGCTGTTTCCACAGGATCATACTGTGTAGCATGTCACATACTGTGACCATCTATTCACATGTGGCTGGACGGTACTGCAGGGCTCCAGCATATATATCGATACTCTGGAACCCTGACTTCAACAGGTCAAACACATGCTGTATGATGTTCCTAGTTTGTGCTTTTGCCTCATTATGGCATTCTATGGTGGGTGTGTGTGCATTTCTAATTGGTTTCATTATCTACAGTTTCCAGGGCATAGCCAACATCCCCAAGTTAATGGCCATGTGGGATGTCCCCCATAGCAAACATCTGGTACAGCTGTGATGCATGCCAGATATGAGAGTCTTAATAACTGCCAGGGCTGCCAGCACACACATTCATGATAATGCCCTGGGCATTGCACACAACCTGGCAGTAAATGGAGTGAAGTGCCCTCTTCAAAGGATGGTGACTTGATGTATACATGACAGTACCTCAGGGTAATGTGCCACATGGTAGAAGAGTTGCATACTGCTGGCCCACTCTTCAGGGGTGTGGGGAAAATAAATGTACTCCCTGGCATGCTGTAGCATGGTATCCAGGAACTGGTGGAGTACCCTGGAAGCAGACACCTGTGAGCCCTCCATCATGTCCCCACTTGGTCTTTGGAAAGTACCTGTAGCTAGTATCCTAATGGCTATACATACCTTTTTTCCTACTGGGATGGGTTCCCCTCTGTTGGCTCTGGGTTTGTGTTGAGGTCTTCAGAGCTTAGTCAGTTGTTATAGTACGTCCCTCTCCACCCTGTAGTGCTCTACAATTTCCAGCTCATGTAGCTCCTGGTAGGTTACCCTGGGCCTGAACACTCTACTGTTTCTCAGCCTAGTCCTATGGTTAGCATCAGTGCATTGACCTCAGCATCTAGCACATATATATGTAGCAGACCTGCAGCAGCCCCTAGCATTATCTCAGTTAAAATTCCCAAATCTGTACTCCAATGGTGCAGAGTATGGGGGAAAAATCTAATTGTAGGGTCCATGCAACCTTTATAGTGCTCTGCTGTAGGTGTAGCCGGTGTGGTTAGCTACCCATGATGTATTCCACCTGCCAAGTACATCATTAAAGGGTTTAATGGTCCTAGTTTAAGTGAAACAGGGCTCATCAGTAATTTATATATCATTGGCTTTCTCAGCTGAATTTTTTTTGTGGCAGCCTTCCTTGCTGAGTACTGTGGCTCACCGTGCAAACCCGTGCAGCAAAGATAAACACAACTTATCAGTCAGTAGACACACTCCCATTGAAGGTAATGCTCAGCACACAGGGGTGCCGTGCAGACATGCACAAACAGGATAAAACATGTGCCTCAGATGTAAACACAGCTTAGCAGTCAGTGTACATGCCCCCTGCTCAGCTTAGCGGCACCTGTTTGCGCACTGCACCACTGAGCTCCAATGAGCTTAAAAGTTTGGGGACACATCTCCTTTTGATGTCAGCTACCTATTCTGTGGAAACCAACATGGTTCTATGCTTACATTGATGGGATCTATGGACATATACCCATTTGTGCTACTCAGTAACCCCAGGTCATTTGCATGAAGATCTGTGCACAGTACCTGAAAACTACACTGTTTCAGGCCCTGCGTCATTATCAACCACAGCAGTCTAACTTTGTTCATATTCCATACAGGGTCCTATAATGCATTACTGTTACATACTCACAAATTCTGGTTTTTACAATATATTTTTTTCCATAATGGTACATTTGTGCACCGCGATGTGCCATGCAAGCATACCCAGGGTATTAAAAAATATATTTTACAATATTTTCCATAAGGTTTTGGACACATGGTGATTAGTTTTACACATATCTGTGTCCCCTATGCTATTTCTGCCACTATCAATACACTTTTACAGCCCCTGGTGTCATTTTTGCATCCTGTGCATGGACATTCCGTGTACATTACGGACACCAACATGAGGTCTACAAAGCTGCCTCTCTGCTTACTGGATCACTCTATCAGCCTCATGTGCATGCATTTCACCTGCTTATGATGTGATTTGCATGCCAAGGATACTTCCGTGTTTGCACACTCTTGCAAGCCCCTTAGCTCCGTTTACTGCATCGCACATCTGCTTACTTCCATGTAAGCACTGTGCCTCTATGCCAACATGGCAAATAAGTCCATGTAGTCTTTATTAAATTCCCCCACATGTCTTTATAAACACTGGACTACACTTTCATTTTCTGAGGAAGCTATTTGTTATGGGAATTAATTTGTGTCACACAACCCTACTTACATGAACAACTCTGACAGGTTGTACATTTAACAGTCTTTATGCAATGCTCATTGCATATTTCATACTGAGTTTGACTTTTGCTCATAGAACCCTATTTATGTTTCTCAATGAATGCCCTTGAATAGTTCATTACAGTTATAATTTTAATAAGGTCATAGGAGAAATTTGATAAAAAAATCTGTCTTTATTTATGCACACAGCTATTGTAGGTATATTTCTGAAATAATGCAAGGAAATCTCAAATTTTTTTATATTTTGTGAAGTCTGTTTAATACTGAACTGCAGACCTTCCTTTTCCTATAAACACCTTTTCATCACTTCCAAAATCTGCTTATTTCTAATCCAGCTTCTTATGGGACAGCACTACGGCAGCATACCTCGTAAGACTGTACCAAGGTCTGAACAGTCAACTGCTATGGATTTCTCAACACTTTGGGACTTTCAGGTGAGATGCATTGCACTAATTAATGACATAATAGCAAAACAGAACTGCAAAAATGTTTCTTACTGAAAATAAGATATGCATTTTATTTTATTCTACTGAGCTGGCCTACTAGGGTCTATTTTTTCACAACCTAGTTATAGCAGTTTACTACACAATGTAAAAGACACTGTTAATAATATTAGATATAAGCCTGCAGAACAAAATGAAAACAGACTTCAGTATTTTTCCGATTAATACTGTAAACGGTGCTAAAAAGGCCTCAACCAACTATGGACCTGCTAAGTCAAACAACGCATGCCTAAACTCAGTGACTTACATTACTATGCTGCTGTAATTGCATTCTTAAGTATTTAAGTTGAAGATGCACCTTGCTGGTGTTTGGTGTAGCTTTTTATGTATTTATTTATTTATTAGTGCTGCTTTTTTGACAGTACTTCTGTACTGAATCCATCTATCCATCCACAACCCCGGTTTCCCATTTTTGCTCATTGGGTCGGGGGTTACTTAACCAAAGACAATAATCTAGTACTAAGGTTAAATGCTGGGTGCTTTCTAAAATTGATGGCAGTTTGTTTGATTTGAAAGTATGTGAGAAAGTAAAAATCTGTGAGTGAACATGTAGTCTGGGTAGCCAGAAGTAGTTGTTGGCATGTATGAAACATAACTAATGTATGTGGAGCTAGCAATTTGATTGATCAGTTTTCTTTATAATGAACAGTATTATTCTTTGTTTCTCCCACTGTATATTAAAATCATCTCTTTTATAAATAATTGTTCTACTGTGATTCATAATTTTGTTTATTTTTTTTTAAGATAAGCTGTGGTTCTTGATAATTAAATCTAATTCAAAGCTTATGTCTATATGAAGTATGATCTGAAACACTACTCAGTCTTACAGATGTTCAATTTGATGATATGATATTCTTCAAGACATCTGAGCCATATTTTTGCATTAAGGTAAAACATCTTAGCTGCATTGTATCAGATCCATTATGTAAATTATTTGAAATAAAAAATCTCATTATAAATTGTGACCATCCCCTGCAACTTATGCCATGCAGCAGAGCTCCATCAATGTGCATTCTGTACAGTAACCTTTACTAAATTATTATAGTTTTTGGCGGGCTAATGGGGATCTTCTTCAGAGCCTTAAGTGGCTCACCAAGCATCTGGTGCTGGTCCCCGATCTGGCAACCTACACCCATCAGCTCTTCACTTGAAGAGGAGAAACAAAATGGTCCACTCCCTTAGTCTGGGGGCACCCCAAGCCAGATCCCTGTTCCCTACCTCACATCCACACCCAAAGTGCTGAAGTGCAGAGTTAAATTTATGTGCTGTAATTCAGGAATGCTTGTACAGAAAAGAGTGTAGACACTGCAATCATACTCCATAGCACCTTGCACCTTGATTCCCACACACTACCAGTAAGTTAACTATCCCTCCCAAAACCCTAACTCTAACCCTAAAAAAACCATGATCACTCCCTAAACCTAAAATCACCCCAATCCTAAACTCCCGATCACCTCTACTTGCTCACTAAACCTAAAATCCACCTCCTACCCTAACACTAATCTTGCCCCTACACAAACGCTGATCACTCTCTAAAGCTAAAATCGTCCTCTCCTCCCCTTCCTAATCCTAAAGACCCCTCCCCTTTTATCTTCCCCACTGACCAGCTCCACAACAAGACCTTGATGGCATCTGATCCTTGCAGTAACTACATTCCTGAACTCATGAGTGGAATTCGAGCAGCTGAAACACCAGTGGTGATAAGGGTCTCAGCATTCACAGCAAGTATGATTCCATGTCCATGTTAAATCTACAGTCCCTTCTTCACTGCATCAAGAGAGCTGAGATATTTATAAGAAAGAAATGCATAGGTAAGAGAACAATAAATAATCCCAAGTTAAAGTTTACTACAGAGAAAAAAACACTTCTCCTGAATCACCCGAAATATCAAATGAGGTAAATAAAGCAGAGATGATAAAGAAAAAAAGAGAAAACTGTAGTAAATAACTGGAATATTAAGGCAAGAAAAATAATTATCTAATCACCTGAAATGAGAAATGAGATAAATGAAGCAGAAATGTTAAAGGACAAAAGGGAGAATTATTTTAATTTCTATAATTAATGAATAAAAGGACAATGCAATATAGCAGGCTATGTAACAAAAGACATCAAACTTATGAATAACTGAAAAAGTATACAGTTCTTTTAAAAGTGGATTATTTGGGTGTATTAATGGTGAAGCAAAAACTTTGGTGAATAATTCCATCAAAACTAACTTTAAGGATGCTGAATCTCGGGGATGAGGGACCACAGAGTTAAAATATTTAGAAGTTGTAGGGTGCTTGTCCCCTGCAATACTTATTTTTTTAGAAAACTGATGTTAGTCTGTTGGAATTTTTTCCATCATTTGTTTGTGTCCTCAGTTGGTATGAATCCAACAATCACAGAGCTGACGAATTTAGCAATTACACATTCAGTGTTTTAAAGATGAAACAATAATAGATAACTAAGCATATATGAATGTTGTATTACTGGATAATTGAGCTCCCGAAGTTTATACTATTAATATATTTCTATATTTTTTCCCATCTGGTCACAACTCTGCATCTGGTGTTATGCTGAATTACTCATTTGTTCTAACTACATAAACAAGGTTCAAATGAGCAATTTTTGGGCATTTGCAGATCTGTCAATAATTTAAGTACTGACCATTTGGCCTTGGGTTGCTGTACAATATTAATAATGTACAGCCTATTTATACAGTGGAAACAGAATGGGATGATAACAGTGAAAACATTTGTATTAAACTGTGTCTGCTGCATACAGTCACACTTTCTAACACTGCATTTGTGACCTATTTGTGTGGAAAGCTTTTGTACATTAAGAAAACTAACTCCTCTACCACAAATACTGGAGTTTAGTTTAGGCCACAGTTCCAGACTTATTCTCTAATACCAGAAAAATTATAGAGGCTTGTATACTTCAAAATTTGTTAAATGAGCTAAAGACTATAGGCATGTTTGATGTGTGAGAAAAAAAGAGGCCAGTGACAACATGAAACCAGTCTTTCTATAGTAACATTGTGGTAGATATTGAAGATGGACATGATTTTTATTGAATTTAGATCTGCTTTTGACCAGGTAGCTTTGTGTCATTACTAGACAGACTGTCTCATTCAGTACCATTCATGATCCTGTTCTCTTCAACTCCATGTTGAGCAGCAAACAAAAAAAAAAAACAAGGACTTCTTTTAAAATTGCAGCAAGCTACTTGTCACATTTGTAGCAAGCAATTTGCTGCACCTTATACTAGTAACAAAACACTTTACTACTGCAGTCCTGAGCAGTAACACAGTGTCAAAATGTATTTATATATCAGAACTAAATTAGTACTGGTACTGTACTACTGATTGATTGCCACCTCCCAATCATGCCCCCCAGCACTCTGTGCTTTGAGTGAATGATCTGTTTGCCCCACTCAAGCTACACTAATGCTGATGAGAATAGATATTTGGATGTTTTTGGTTCTGTGGGTTACCAGATGGCAGACAAAGTATAGCAGGTCACTTAATAATTCTGTAAGGGTGAATTTATAAAATATGGTCAAGGTCAGGGATCTCTTCTTGGCTCTTACCAATTTAGTTTTTTTTCATTTTGGATGTGGGTATTCCACAACATATTTTCTCTACAGATGACTACTTGGACACCTGGCAGTTGGCACAGAGAATTAAAACTGTGAACTGTTAATGAGCTTATTTCTGTACTAAATGAATGGGGTTTGGTCCCTACCTAACTTGTGACTCTAAGGAAATAATTTAATCAGACAGCCCTCCAAGGTCACCCCTGAAAATGGACATGTGTGTAGAAGGCTTATCTCATTAACAAATGTATAAAACAACTGCAAAACTATTTGTTGGTATTATGTGCATAGACTTATGAAAATAATGATAAAGCAGATTTCCTTGGCCATATTCATGTTGATAGGCATTTTCATATTTTAATCATGTGATTAAGAGGATAGGCGCATACAGAGATCTGGCTATAACAATGTATGAGAATGTGAATTTTAAAGTCCATATTGACAATACTGTCAAATAATGCAGTAAATGTATTTGATGTGTTAAGAAATTTATAAAGTCTAAAAGAAAATATGATGAAAGTGATCAATATTGGTCTAATAAGATCAAAAATTGCATATGGCCGAATATATATTGTATATATAGTATTTTGTCCTCTTATCAGAACACATTCCAGCATAAACCTGGAGGAATGCATATAATTTTGAAGCTTCATATTGCAAATGTAGACTCAAACATGTAGGCTTATTTTCTTGCAAATATAAGCTTAATCAGAAACTTGATTTCCAGTTTATAAAGCAACATGGGATAAGTACTTGTGGAAATATTTGGGCTCGAGGAGTTTAGAAAATGTGTGTCAGTTCTTTCTCATCAGAACAATGAGAAGAAAAAAACAAAAACTGATTCTCTGAAAGAGAAATGATTGGGGGCGAGGTAAAAGTCTGATAAACATTCATTTGGGAAGAATAATAAAAAGACCAAATGGAACTAATGTTTGCAAACGTATTTTGCATGCAAATGACTATTTAGTACTTAATTTATCAACCATTGACATCTGAAATGTTTATTTCAGTACTTAACTTGGGTTTGAAGTTTATCCCCACAGTACTACTGAGACTGCATGTTATTAAGCTTGAACTTTTTTGGTTTGGCAGAAAATGACATCTACTGGACTATTTTAATAGACGAGATGATAATATTGTTATTAATTTGGATGACAGTTTGAATAGTTCTTTTTATTCATGTGTATCTGATCAGGAAGGCTTGGATGAATTAAATGATGCTTATAATGTTCTTGAATTGAACAATGCATACAGTGCTCTTGATACTAGAAAAATTCAATGTAACTCCATGTTTATACCACCATATGATAATGTGAATATACAGAGTTACATTTCTGTCTTAAATTATTGTGCTGAGAATTTGGTTGAAATCTGTAGACAGCAGAAATTGAATGTACAATATAACTTGGCCAAAGAACAATGGGTGGCTTTTAGGAAGCTATGTGAAGATCGAAGGGTGGTGGTAAAACCAGCTGACAAAGGGAACCAAACTGTGATTTTAAATCATGTACAATATGCTGATGTTTGCTATATGCATTTGAACAATACTGATGTATATGAGAAATGTGACTTAAGCAGATATTATTCAGCAATGGAAAATTATTCTGCTTTGTTAAAGAGAGGTTTACCCTTGGGATATTTTACTAAGGTTGATCTTCATAAAAAATGTAGCACTGTTAATTCATGAATAGCATTGTTTAATTGTTTTCCCAAGATACACAATGCAATTGATAATTCAGGTGGCTGGCCTATCGTTTCTGCGGAGAGATATTTCTTAAAAAAAAAATGTGTATTTTTCTGCATGAATTTTTAAAGTCTCATATGATGAAAATTCCCTCATATATAAGGGAGAGTCAGGATTATTTGGAAAAAATCACTAATATACCTTGGAAAAACATTATATATTGGTTGAGCTTAGAAGCCAAAAGTCTTTATACTAACAGGAAACATAATACAGGGGTACAGGCTTTGTTTTACTTTTTAGGGGATGTTCCTGTGTCTCACTATGTTGTTGAATTGATTGATTTTTATCTCCAGAATAATTATTTTGTTTTTAAAGGAGAGATTTTCCATCAGTTACAGGATATGGCCATGGGGGCAACTTTTGCCCCCATGTATGCCAGTATAGTGATGGCAAAGTTTGAAATTGAGTACATATATACTCATCCTTTTATGAAATCACAGGTAGTTAAATATTTCAGATACAATGATGATTTAATTCTTTTATGTGATGATGATTGCTCTAAGGCTCAGTTTTTTATACAAGATATACAAGTGAATAATTATTGTTAAAGTTTGATGGTATGCAAATTGGAAAGCATATAACTTTTTTAGATATTGATTTATCAGTTAATTTACATGGTGTTCTCTGTACCTCTATACATAGGAAGCCAAATAAATTTAATTTGTTCTTATATGGCACAAGTTGCTACCCTGTGCATTTAATGTCTATGCTACCTTACAATGAATTTTTATGAATAAATAATTTATGTAGCGTAGATAGTGTCTTTGAGAAGGAAATACACAATACAGTGGATATGTTTATTAACAGGGGATATGACAAGAAATAGTTTTAGATTCCAGGTTACAAGTAATAGAAAAATGTTTTGGTACCCTATTATTAGTAATTGTAATAATACAAGTTTTTCAAGTTTAGGTATTAATAATGTAAAGAAACAACATAACAAGATTAGAAAGGCTGGAAGAGAAGTGTATTTTGTTACAGCATATAATGTCCTGACTGAGAAGATAGTAAAGGAGGTAAAACAACATTGGCCCATGTTATCGAAGGATAAAAAATTAGTAAATATTCTCCAAGACCATGTAAATATTTCCTATAAGAGAGGTAGAAACTTGGCGGATGTGGTGGTTAATAATAACTTCATACTGCCAGAAAATATTTTGTATGATAATGTTTCCCCATATGTAGGAACAATAGCTTGTAAACATTGTTCTATTTGTGATTGTGTTGTAGAACATTTTCCAAAAATCAATAATATTAAATTTTATCTAAGTGGAAATTATACATGTAATATTACAGGAGTAGTATATGTATAAAAATGCTCTTGCAGTTTATTTTATATTGGAGAGATGGGCCATTCCTTTAAAAAAAAAAACGCTTCCAAGAACATATTGGGGACATAAAAAATAAAAAAAATGGATAGCCCATTAGGGGCACATTTTTTAGAATTCCATGAAGCTAACTCAGACTGTCTAAGAGGGTATGTATTGGAACAAATTCACTTATTTTTGGGTGAATGAATTGATATTAAAACAAAATTATTACAAAAAAAGAGACTCTATTTATCTTAAAGTATAATACTTTGGAACCGTTTGGTCTTAACAGAGAATGCAACTTGAAGTATGTTATCAATTAATTTTCATTTTTTTAATTGAATAATTGTATAATTAAGGTAAATGTATATTTAAATGGATGTCTGTTACAAGTCTTTTACTCTTGGAAGGCTATTTGCTGAGGTGCTAAATTTGGATTAAAATTGTGTTTTTTCAGTGGCTAAGTTGTTCTTTTTATTTTTTGATTCTCTGAAAGAGTTGCTAATTACTGGAATTTCTTTCAGTTCTGATCAGGAGAAAGTAAAAACATGGTTTAGATAATGAATGGAAAATTATTTTGGCTCAATGTACAGCCAGGCCTAGGCAGGCATAACATACATGATCATAGGATCATAGCCTATAAAATGCAAGCCAGACCAATGATCATGGCCATCTTGCCAATACCCACCCCTCAGGCTGTAAGGCCTTTTGCAAAGATAGTGATGCCCAGAAGTCCTGGTGTAAATTCAAGGGTATCTGTACAGCTTCCAAGGAGGATGACAGGAAATCACACAGACTGACATTCCAAGGGAGTATATTCTATTTAAGAGGAGGCAATGGGTGATAAACCTATCTTTCTGTCTAGTTTTATTTACTCTGTTTCTTGTCTTAGCATCATAATTTGACTTGTCACTAAAAAGGAGGATGAGAATAACTGGATCTCTAAGGGAACAGTAAGCTAAACATAGATTTCCTCTAAGGATGCTGGTTGACACTGAGTACAAGGATAAGAACCCCTACCACATCTTTCTAATGGGAAAACTTGCTTTTCTTTTCTTAAATGCCTTAAGGATCTATGCCTTACATAGATTGTGCCTAGTGTTCCCCACAGTGCACATCTTTTTAAAATGCCACCAAGGCACTGATGCAAGGAGAGTTTTCACTGGTGTCTAGTGGTCTCCCTAAAATCTATCTGCCATTAAGGCACAGTATTAAAGAGTTAACACAGGTGATTATTTAGCCCTAGTATTGAAGGATTTGCACATTAAGAAACACATTGTGTGTGTGTGTGTGTGTGTGTGTGTGTGTGTGTGTGTGTGTGTGTGTGTGTGTGTGTGTGTGTGCGTGTGTGCTTGAGTATGTGGGTGTGAGTGCGTGAGTGTGTATTTGTGTCTGTGTCTATGTGTCTATGTGTGTGCATTCGGGTGTGTGCAGGTGGGCATGTGTATATATGTGCAAGTGTGTATTTGTGTGTGTGCGAGCGTGTAAACTTTGATGGACTATTACTGCATCTAAGCCTGTTTTCTATGATATATGTGATTTAACAGTAGCTGCCTCCACTCATCTTCCACCTTTCCTTCCATCCTGGGTAACCCCAGCCAGACGAACATGTAGTAATGTTGCCAGAGCCAACCACACAGTAAAACCTAATCTTCTTAGCATGCATCTAACACCTGATGATGTAACCCTATTGCTGCATTTGTGGCACATGGATCACCAGCAGAAGGGCAGTTCACATGACAAGATTATAGAAAAATGCTACAGTAATTCTGCTTCTGAAAGTAGACTCTGTACAGTGAGCAGCTATCATGTGATATAACTTCTCTTTCTCTCTCTCCTCTCATCACATTATGTTCACACTATGATCACACAAAACAGGTTCTTATATGACCATAGAACTCCCAGCTCATAAAATTTACTACCTCTATGTAAGTACTTGATAAATGTCCCTTTAAATGTTCCATTTTTATGGATTTGCAAATATGTCTTTTCATTCATTCTCTCAATTCTACTAATATGTGATCTTAGCAAGTACAGATTAGACCATGGAACTATTAAGATTGTTTTTGTTACTATTTAAACAATACCTTCGTCAAAAGCACCCATCTTTGATCCTTTACTCTTATGAATGCAGTGATATAGAGATCTGTGCTTGGATCTTTCTTGTTTATGCTGTACAATTCATTACCCACTTACATACCAGAAATCATGGCACTTTTGCACATGGAAAGCCTCCCCTGTTTCAGGGCTGCTCACTCACTCTTTTCCTATTAACATTTACTTGGCAAGAAAAAGCTGTGCTGTCCACTTTTGTTTTTTAAACAAACTAGTAAATATCAGTTTCACAAAAAACAAAAGTATAATTGTGTTACTCTTTTCAAATGCTAATATAAATGCAGTATTTGTTCTATATCGTAATGACCTACTCCTTTAGATATCCTGGGCTTTGGGTGGATTACTAGTTTTCCTTCAAAATCCACATTGGTGAACTGCATCAGAAAACGTTTAAACACTTTTGAGCTAGCTGTTGGATGAGCACAACCGATGCTGTGCCTAATTAGCAGCATGCACTGAAATCGATAAAAAAGCCATCACGGATGTTAAATGATAAGTTACAGTAAGTGCAATGTCTGAATGAACTGACTAAAGGAGTCAAATCCAGTAAAAATAGCTTCAATCTGATTCCAACAAGAGTTCAGATGCACAACTAAAAGTATTACAGCTAAAAGGATGTCTCGCTGTGCAGTTGGCCCTGATAACAACTGGTTGAATAGTAATTGTTCTAAAGCAGGGCACAAAAAAGTCAAATGGTCTATTAGCAAGTTGTATTCTCATTGGTTGCTTCAAGTATGTTTAAATTACATAATCTGTTATTTAACAGCTGAGACAACAGTGTTTTGCTGATTTTAGCATATACTGTTAAATGAAACAACTGTATACTGAACTGGGTAGAGTGACACTTGGTACAGCAAGTGTAAAAGCTTTCATATCTGTAAAACTGCATAGCTAAAGAGGCCTGTCATTCTGTTATGAGAAGATCATAGTTCCTAATTTATTCTTTCCTATTCCTTAACAATGTCTTATCCTCTAGTACCCACTATGTGCAAACACTGCAAAACCAAAATCTGCCATTTGTCATTCTGTGTACTGACACTTATGGAATACTGTGTCATGTGTAACAGGGTGGCTTCTTATAGCTGACCATGATTGTTCACTTAGGCAGACATTTTTTGTACACTGCTTTAGAGCAATTTTGAAAACTATGAACAGTGTATCTTAACCACTTACACTAAACTAAATCCAAGACCATCCTGGACAAAATGGAAGGTAGCACTGCTTGTATTACTTCTGTTGCAGGCTTTATAACACTCGGTACTCATAGACAGTGCAAGAACATTCATATGCTCACACAGAGTGCACATATAGGTGATATAAATAACTGAATGTGTGACAGGTGTAAATATGCAATCTGGAGGCAGCCCTCCCACTCTTTAAGATGTTATGGGAGTATCACAGGCTACCATCAACATCTTACGACAAGCATACCAAACTGATATATGCTAAGGCTATAAAATCTCACTTGCAAATCCTCCTAGGTCGTGAGGTCCGCAATGTGTTATCATGGGATGGGATGATTAACAGTCCATGTTGTTTCACCAGGGATGGCCTTCACCTCTTGTTACATGGCTTCAGTTCACTGGCTAAAGTCCTTGATGTCCCCATGGTGACATTTTTAGCAAAGACCATCTAATGTACATACCAGAGTAACAAATAGCCCTGAAGCAGACCTTATCTAACTGTCTCATGTCAGCCTCAGAATTTTTAACAACAAATTGATCGATCTTAGTGTTCCCCTGCAACTTGAGCTCATATGTTTGCTTAGACTTGGTTTCAGTGCAAAGATAACACTCACTCCCTGGGTTTTGAGCCTACTGTGCATTTAGGCCTGGCAGAAACTGTTGTGGCATTTCTATATTTCTCAAAGGTTAGACCACCTTTAGACAGATTTCTAGACCCACAAATGAAATAATTGAAATTCAACCTACCCTGAACAAGTCAAACTATCAACTTAAAGCCTTCTCTAGGACACACTCCATGCTCCCTGAGGACCACAAGAGATTCTTAATGTACTCAAGGAATTACCTGTTTTCAAAAATATCTTTACAATGGGAGATTTCAACTACCCTTCAATTAACTGGAATGCCTTCACCTCCAAAGTCAGAAAAGCCCATACATTCTTAAAATTACTAAAAATTCCCTATAACACATACTTAACAAACTAAGGAGGTGATATTCTTGACCTAGTCCTTACTAATATAGAAATTACATGTATCTCCGTGGTTTCTCCATCCCTCATTAAATTTGACCATAATCTTGTAAACTTTTCTTTCAGAATTTCTAAAACCCTTGTATTCATTAATTCTGAATTCAAGAATTTCAAATGGATAAACTACCTCAAATTCTAACACAAGCAATGCAAATACAGCTTATAATATCATCAAGTCCAATACTGATATAGCTGCTGTTTATACAAAAGGCTTATTTTTTTCACATAGATAAAAGCCTAGACCTGGCTGCCCCTACTAAAGTTACGAAGTTAAATAAATTATGTAATGAGAAAAAATATACACCAGATCTAAAATCCCTCATACTAAAGATTACATCAGTAATATCAGCCAGAAAGCTACAATCAGGGCTATTAAGAGAAATCATAAATTAAGCCAAGTATAATTAGGAAACTAAACTATAGCATCCAGCCGTGCTTTGAACTTATGCAAAATGGCATAACCTTCTCTAACTAGTAGACATAATAAATATATTAGCAGACAAATTTTGTGCAAACATTACTCCTAAAATAACTGTCTTAATTCCATCAATTCATGAAACTCTTACACCTCCTAATATTACAATGGAACATGTAATACTACTTTTATGGGGCCTGATAACACCTGGATGCCTAATAAATACCACCAAACATGCTTTTGTGGAATTGCTCCTTATACTAGTGATCTGCGACTGAGAAGCCCCTGCACAAAGGTAGCTCTACAGGTGACATACAAAACTATAAACCCAATAACATGAGTAATCTGACATGTAAGGTCATGAAATGCATCACATTTGACCTCACAAACTAAGGATCTGATGGAAATCCTGTCTCATGATCAAGTGTTCATGTGGGGTTGCATGCTACTGGTATGTTTCTTAACCTCTACTATAGCTTTACTCACCAGAAATGCTACATAAGGCATTTTGTCTGGGAGACTGAAACTGTGCATTGATTACTCATTTCTTATTGTTTTGCAGCTCATTCATTGGCTATTTTTATGTGTACATTCTGATAGCCTTTTTATAGCTAATGTCTTACCCTGAGATTCAGAAAAGGTTATTAAACTGAGGAAGCCTTTTTTGGGAAGGTTTCCTCCTTGAAGTAAGCCCAAGTGATTCAGAGACCACTTTCCTGCTGGAGCTTTACATGGGAGCTGGACATAGCATAAAAGGTGGTTGTGCAGGGGAAGCTGCATGAAAATAAGGCAGGCCAGAGGTGTGACTAATGCTGCCTAGCCATGTGAGCTCCCATGGAGGTGGTGCTGGTACCAAAATAAAATGATGTAGGGTAGAGCAGTCAGACACTCACAGTACTGAATTATTTTGCTTGTTAGCAGGAAAAAAAAGTGTTCATTGTCTTTTGATGGGATAATCCCATCCAATCCTATGGATGGTTTCTAGCTCATATAGTGACGTTAGGTATGTACTCTGGAGTCATCCATATGTGTATGCATTTGTGTGTATGGATGTGAATGTCCGTGGGAATGAATTTGACTGCATGGATGTGTGTGTGAGGGTGGGGTGGGTGGTGTTATCATGCATGTTGGTATGTGAGTGCAGGATTCCATGAGTATGGGTTTCTCTGCAGGAGTTTGTTTGCAGTTACATGGATGTATGTTTTTGAATGCATGTGCCTGTGTGCGTGTCTGTGTGTGCATGTGCACGCGCGTGCGTGAGTGTGTGTGTGTGTGTGTGTGTGTGTGTGTGTGTGTGTGTGTGTGTGTGTTGTTATCAAGTAGTGAATAACTTGTAAATAATTGTTTTATATCTTAGTCCATTTATTGCCTCTCTCCTGTCAATCTGAGGCTTCTAAATGCTGTATATTAATGAATATAAAAATTCACTCATGGAGATCAAGTATCATAGGTTACTTCCAGTGACAAGTCACAGCCTTGCTGGCAAATCCCAAAATGGTTCAAAAGAGATTAAACTACAAGCAATATTTGCCAGCTCCAAAGGCACAGAGGGGTAAACTTGACTATGGAGTGGGACTTAACAACTTGAACATTTTGTGTATTGGATTAATTTTATTTTTTGCTCAGACATGTGCTTTTTCACTTCTGGTTATTTGCAGCATTTTCTTACCTTGTTACTGTTATTGTTACTGTATTGTTCTCAGAGTTCTTATGTTTAATAGCCATGTATATCTGTAAGTTTTTATTTATCTTTGCATTGTTGTTTGTCTAGTTCACATCACTTTGTTTTGTGTTCAGTGCTTTGGTTATAAGCACTATAATAAAAATGAAGATGAAGACATTGAAACCAGAATCCTGTTAGTGACACAGTGTTTAATGAACTTGGCAGGGAAGATGAGCATGTCATCCTGGGAGGTGGGTACAGAACAGCAGGACACTTAGTGTCATATTCCCTCAGTGGATAGGTGGCAGTATGGTGTCCATCCTGAAGGCAGGCTTTTGGCACAAAATACCACATCCTGGTAGTAGCTTTGTTTACCAAGTGGAAGGGAGACTGCACTTAATAGAGAAGGCATTGTAGGTCCCCTTGGTGATGTGAGAAACGCATTATCTGTACAGGATTATGGCACTAAAATGTTCTCTCTTATTGTTAGATGGATACCAGTCAGGAGGCAAATAAACTACATGGTTGCCTGTATGATGGCACCCCCAGATGGCTCTTTTCCAATATTATGCAAAGATATCTCACTAGTGTGGAAGAATTCTTAGGCAGAGTCTCATTGTGAATGCTTGATTGTTGTGAGGCATGTGGAAAAATTTAAAATCATTATTTAAATGTAAAAGTAGTTACAGTTACTGAAGAAATATGGTACTAAGAGCTAGACATCCTCAACAGACGTATTATCACTCCTTTTTAATTTCAGACCCAATTTTGTGTAAAAATGGAGGTCATAGAAAATGTAACTCCAATTGGCAAATAATCAGCCACAAATTTTCCAGAAAATTGGGATGGCAAATTAAACAGTTAGGCCAAACTGTGTTTTATAAGAAAAGCTCTATTGTGAACTTCACTGTATGAAGTTTCCAGATTAAAGTCTTGTGAGAAAATGTATGTGAACTCTAAGGTTACATTGTCTTTTGCTCCTCCAGAATCCCTTGAATTATAATGATATGTTAGTTCCTCATATATGGGCAAAGGACTTTCCTTTTAAAGAATGATAAATAAAGGATGGCACGTGTGCCATCGCAGACCAACCAATACATCTTCTAGCAAAATTCTTCAATGGAATTAGGCAGAGTGCATTTATTTAATTGTTTTTTAAACTGTATAAAAAATTTTCAGTAAAAACAGAATAGTAGTATATTTCAACATATGTCATACAACTGAGCAGCATTTATATTCTAAGCAAAAACTAAACTTTAATAAACTTTAATAACTCAAATATAGTTAAACAAATAAGAAGATTTACATTATATCTGATGCTGTACCTGACCATTTACTCTATGGATGTGTAAATATATTTTGTATATTTCTAAAGTGAAATATAGTCAATCTATTTATAGTAATACAGCAGATATTGTTTCAAAGATAGAAGAGACAAAAAAAGGATAATCTCTTAAGGTACTTACACTTCTCCAATAATAAAGATAATATAAGCCAACATTACTAGACATCTTATTAGTTCTCATTTTACTTATACCAAATTCATTTTCATAAGCAATAGTGATAATATTTAAAAACTATGATGTAGGTGTAATAGTTTTCCAATTCTTATTTACTGTTGTTTCAACAGCTGCTTAAAAAAACAGAACAACAAAGAAACGGTAACCAATCCTTATTAACACACATTGGATTTTTTTTTTTTGCTCGCTTTGCCCCCACTGTGTGTCAGACAACAGCCCCATGTTGTGGAAATGACAGTCAGGCAAGAGGGGGCTATCTTTCGGACAGTTACCTGGCGTGGTTCATAATTTTTTTTCTTTATGCAGATCTATCTCCACATGTGCTCATCAAAGTACCAGGAAGGGACATAGCTCTCAATATTCCGTCTCCAGAATGTGGAACACTACCACCTCATAATGCAGAACAAATGAGCACAATGTGCAATGCATACTAACAGCTTACTATCAACTTGAACTTGGAGGCTCATAATGTCTTCTTTATAATTCTAAAATGTTCTGTTACAAATTAATATGACTAAGTATTATATACCATGAATATTATTTAAAAAAAATCGTACCACTAAATGTGCAATAGACCATGTCAATGTAGAACAAGAAGGGACATGAACATTTTAAATGTCAAAATGATGAATGTTCATTACTTTGAGGTACTTTTCATAGGTATGGGAAGGTGATATGCAGCTGACTGACCATGAAGGATGACCCCTCACTTCTGCTAGGAGCCTTGCCTTCAAGCAACCCAAAACATGGGAGGTGATTTTTGTCAGTCTCTGCAAGAGAAATTGCACCTACCCAGTGTGCATCAGAAGTACATACAACCTTCTCTATCCCAGACAAGGCAAACTGACCATTGCCACTTCACTCATCCTCCTCTACTCTTCCCTCTTTGGCTGATCCAGTGTTGGGGTCACTAATGAAAAATCAAATGCCAACCACCTGGGTCATAATCAGGACTTTATTTCTCTGCAACATGGAGCCAGGAAAGCACATATTGGAAGTGAAATATTATATAAAAGCTTACTTTTTAGTTAATTGGAATTTATGCTATTACACTGTATGAGATAATGATTGAAAATCTGTTCAAAAATATTCTAACATATTTCCCTCCTACAAGATGTTTTGCCAATCAGCCGTCTTGCTTTTCCAACAGGGGAAGATATATTTTACTGTATTTTCTAATTATATGCAGAGGAAGTAAAGTTCTGTGTATGCATTTCCAAGTAAACTTTTTCCCAAATTTTGTACTTCTGTTTAGCTTTATTTATATCTGCATGGTTTGGGCAATTGATCTGATTGAATTAGTCCCAATAAAAGTTTAAAATAATTGATTAATGTAATAATGTGGTTTTGTTGATGTACTATATTTAAATGAAAACACTCAATGGTGACTGTAAAAT
This sequence comes from Protopterus annectens, assembly GCF_019279795.1. Classification (NCBI taxonomy): domain Eukaryota; kingdom Metazoa; phylum Chordata; order Ceratodontiformes; family Protopteridae; genus Protopterus; species Protopterus annectens. Next base: position 391,672,885 of record NC_056728.1, read on the forward strand.
CATCAACCTCAAATGTTCAAGAACACCAATACTGACATGTCAGTATGAATGCACCAAAAATTAAACTCAATACATGCAAATTTTTATTTTGAAAAAGACACAACAAAAAATAACTTTTTGCAGGAGGAGAACCCCCCCTGCTGCTCCCCTGTCTGTGTGAGGTGCTGTGCTCCCACACCCTTATGTATACTAAGTCTGAGACCTCACAAAAACAAAGTAAGTGTATATTTCACAACTGTGGGAAGTTTTAGTGTAGCACACCTGTTAACCTTGTGCTTAATCAACCAAAGGTGGTTGACTAAGCAATTGCTGACTGCACAGAAACTTGACAAATATTCAGGTTAATAAAGCCAAACCCCACTAGCTGTGGACATGCATGTTTCGACCTATATCCATAAAGACTTAGAAAGAAAAAGTAAAAAGCCATGGACATTCAGAAGTCATATAGCTGAAATAATTGATGTCTTTAGGGGATCATGTGCATATATACCATGTGCCTTTATTGCAGGAGGTTTAAAGTATCACACAGTGAAAACTCCAGCTTAGCTATGTTTTTCTTGGGTCTATATTTGAACATCGAAAATTTAATGGTTCAAATCACTAAAGGTCGACCTTTAATGATCGAACCATTAAAATTTTGAATGTTCAGAAAAAATAAATTAAAGCAAAAAAAGAAAATCTAAAGGGTGTAGGCAGGGGAGCAAGCCCCCCTGTGCCCCCCACCCTCCCGCTACTTAAATATACCAACTTCGAGACCGCAGTACATTGAAGTAAACGGAAATCTCCCCTTACGGAGATTTCTGTTTACCCGTTCGACGTTCTGCACTTTTGCTATTCTCGTGTCGACAATGTCGGATTTGACATTGTCGGCTTTCAAGAATATAATAGGTAACCGTTTTTCTTGTAACTTTTACTAATTGGTTGGTCTGTGTGGCATTTTTACTCTCTGGTTTAGATGTTAGTTGGGTTATTTTGCAGACACTTTAATTGTTATGGACATCCTTTGGGTTTAAAGATCCTGTGTTTCTAAGGTATAGCTAAACAGTCCATTTATGCTGTGCTGATAAGGTCATAAGAAGGCTGAAACATGCATGTTTATAGCTAATGGGGTTTGGCTTTATTGACCTGAAAGTATCCCTAAAGATTTAAAAAGGAAAATTTAATAGTAAAAAGTAATGAACATTCAGAAGCCATATTGCTCAAGCACTTGTCCTTAAGGGATCATTTGCATATATCCCATGGACCTGTATTACAGACTCCTACCAAAACTAAAAAATGTAATGCTGCAACTCCGAAAAACTTAGGCCCACCACAATGACACAGAGATATCAACATGCAGTACTGATAGAAAATAAAATTATTTATTCAGAAGTGAATATTAAGGGCTTTTGTTCAAATGACAGAAACAGAACTTCATCAGAATCCATATAAAGAGAGAAAGAGTAGTTAATAGTAAGAAGGGCATTCTGTTCATAAAAATATTACTTATTAGGTAGGCTTTTCAAGCTGGCAACTGATCATGGACTTTTAGAAGTTCTGAGAAAATAGACAGATGACAATGCAATGTTATAAAATGGTCACTGTACCTGCAACCCTTCCAAAACTCAATGTTCCATAGTACTGAACTAGCAAACAGGAATGCTGATAGATTGTCAGGGTCTTATTAACACATTATCATAAATCCAATGCCAATAGTGTTGTGCTGCAAGGGCAATAGTTGCAACATCTTTGGTAAAAAATGGGGTATTTTCCTTTAAACATGTTGTTGAAACTTGTGCTGTGAAAAATTCTCACAAAAGTGATTATATTAGCTAGTTAATTAGTAATAATTACCGGTACTGTGATGTATAAAAGAGCAGCCTGAAAGCAGCAAAATAAGAAGTTTATTCCTCAATCAGAGACTCAGTAAGGGGTAAATCAGAGGCTTTACTGAAAAATTCAAGGCTATGGAGTTCACCAATAGAGTCAGGCAGAGAAGTAGCTTGGCCATTTTGAGCCCAGAGTGGGACCCTCATTTGGCAATCCCCATCCCACCCTTGCATACACAGCAAAAAAAAAAAAAAAAAAATTGAACAAGGGTAGGAAAAAACATGTTGACATGTTTTTACAAAAAAATGAGACCAAGAGGCTCAAAGGGATGTCCAATCAAGAAGTTGTATTGAAAGATTAACACATTTTCAGAGTTAATCATTTTCTGTCATGTGATACTTAACCAAGCATAACACAGCTTTAGCAACTTAAAGAAACCACACAGCTAACTGCTTTTCTTTAACATATTAAAAATAAACCATGCCTCAGTAATGCCATAGCTTTGTTGCATGAAGTTTTAAAAAACTATTGGACATAATCATCAGTTCCAGGGTGTTGTGTATCATTTAATAGTTGTGATTCAAAGTAAAATACAAAACATTGCTCAAACAAAATTAATTTTAGAGGTGAAGACAGCATGTGGACTCACACATGGCAAACAAACAAGAATGAGTCCACTGTTACCATTGTACAAGTATTGTTCAACTAGTCACCAGAGGAAAAACTCTACAGTGCAAACTGCACCCAGGAAGCAGGCATACATTAGAGCAAATATTACAAAGTAAATATACAATGATGTTTTCAAACCAACCCATTCTCAATAAAATCCCTAAGGAAATAGCATTAATTTATTCAATTAATAGAAAAAAACAGCCTTGATGAATTAAGAACTCATTTCTCTCCCCCCAACCCCCATTACACAGAGCACCATTCAATGTAAGTCCAATAAGTAAAAATAAGAATCAGCTAATAATAGATAAAAACAGACATAATGAATTAAGAAGCCATCTCTTTCTTCCTCTAACCACCCCATAAAAAAGCATAGCATTCACTGAAAGTCCAGTCAGTAGAACTAATCAAATAGTATTTGTTATTTATTTACTTATTTATTGACATTTTATTATCAGGAAAGCCCAATACGTTAAGAGCCCATTTTCAGTGAAGGCCTGGAAAGAAAAGTTCCAAAGTATTATAGAACATCTTAAGAACAATAATTTTACAATCTTCAAAAATAATACATAAAACATCTACAGTTTAAATAATTTTACCAAATTAGAGATAATATGAAAATGTTGGTTAAGAACAGATATAAGTTATATGACAATTATTTAATATTTTGAGAAAATTTAGCCAGTTTATAGAGAAATTAAAGGCAAGTTACTATAAAACAAACATTAACTACAATATTAAGTGACAAAAAAGCAGGTGTATGGCATATTTAGAAAGAAAGACAAGGGGAGAGAAATTGATAGAAGTAAGGAAGTGAGTGACGAAGGGAGAGTAATGAGGTGTAAGGTATGAACATGTATTTATCCACATTTAGGGATATAGTTTAGCCTGGTGCTGAGTAAGAACAGAGACAGTTTTTGGATAAGAAGTCTCTCAGAATGGTTTTGAAGGATGGGAGGGAGGGTGTTGACCTGATGGATACAGGTAAGGAGTTGCAGGCAATAGCAACATGGTATGAGTATAGGCAATGCCAAGCAGATTTAATACATTTGTGGACAGACAGAAGTTTTTGATCATTGGATTGTAATTACCAACTGGGGATATATTTGTGTAGAATGTTATTTAGTGCTGGGCAAGCAGATGGATGCCGGATAATCTTACAGGTAGTAAGAAGTTGTGTACATGTTTTTTGCTGGCATGGTTCTTACCAGTTTAGAGGTTATGAAAGGGGTATTTGCTGCAAATTTAGAAACTTTGTTATAGCATTGTTCAAGTTTTGACTTTTGTGATGCCTGAAGGTTAGTAAGATGGGAGCACCATAAAGAAGCATAGGGAAGAGATAAGTAGTGGCAAGTATAGTTTTAGTTGTGTCAGTGATAACATTTTTGGCGCTATAAAGTATCCCTAGGTATTTTTTTGTTATTCTTGTGCAATTTTGTATAAGCTAGTCAAATTTAAGATTATCACCCACTCTCACCTCTAACAATTTGCAATGAGACATGACTTCAATGGCTGTATTATTACAACAGAGGATTTAAAATTTTGTTTTTTTTTTTTTATAGGAAGATTTAGGGGGAAAATAACAATTTTTTATTTATTGTTGACCATGAGCTGTGAGTTACAAAGCCATGTTTAAGTGTCTGATAAAGCATCCAGAGCAATTTTTTGGAGGTGTGCCATGTTGTCAGATGAGCAAATGAGTGTAGAGTCATCTGCATACTGTATCTGGAAAGCTTGTGGTGTGGATGTGTGGACAATGTTGGTGAGAATGTTAAAGATGTGGGGACCAAGAATAGAGCTTTGGGGTACACTGGTGGCAACTGGAAGGTATTGAGACAGAGTGGAGTGCCATTTGACTGATTGATATGCATCGGATAGGCAACTTTTGAACCATGGAAGGGTGGGCTGAGAGAGACCAAAAGAGGATATTTGAAGTAGAAGTTTTCTGTGACAAACTATGTCAAAGGCTTTGGGCAAGTCTAGAAATAAGGAGGACACTAGTTTGTTATCTCTAGCTTTATTGAAATTATCTATATAGGTTAGAAGTGCAGTGTTGGTACTATGATGCTATACTATCTATGAGTTAAATTGTTTTGTGGTTTCGCATGAGGGGCTACTGGGAGAAGGGTTTAGGGTTGAATTTTTGTCTGACATGAAAGATTTAATGGCTGTTCATAATTCTTTTGGGTTGTGTTACTGTTCTTCTGAAAGTTATATTAATATAGTTTTTGTCTTCATTTATTTGAAGACATTATGTATTTCATGTATTAATATTATTTCTTGCATGTATAAAAGATAACATCCTTGATGAATTAAGAACTCATATCTATCCAGCCCATAAAACAGACAGCAAAGTCCCTATTGGCCCCTTTTTAGCTACAATAAATACACAATAACCAGCCCTGATAACAATGACAGGAGAATGCTTCTGTGCCATGCATTTATTACAGATCAGGCTCTTCTCTTCAGAATCAGGAACAGAAATAATTAGACAAGGACACTTTCAGTACTGTTCGATTGAAAGAATAAGACAATGTAAATTAGTATGCATTTTTCTGAAATAAAGAAGCGTATTATAATTCTGATTATTGTCATGATTTGTTAAGTGCAGTTCACTACCTATTTCTCCCAAACAGGTAATTTAGTTGTGTCAAACTCAAAGCCAAATGGCATTAATGCATTACGTTCTAATGGGACACACCATTCCACCCCCATTCCTATCCAACACACAACTGATATCCAGATTCTGCTCTGGATTAACTTATAGGTAAACAAATCCAGGGATAATAGTCAGACAGGGACCATTCAGGGACACTTAGAATATTAGTACTATGTTAGCCTCAGCCATTGACAGAATAAATGTGTGTGAATTAATATACATTTTTCTAAAGTAAAGAGAAAGTATATGTTATAATTCTTACTTTCTTTCTAATCATTGTCATTTTATTAAGTGCAACTTGTTTCTTCATAAAAGGTGATTGTGTAAAAAGCCATTAAACCAGTAAGCCAAACTACTGCATTGATCTGCATTATATTTTAATTTGACACATCCGCCAATCCAGTCAGCCCATTGCCGCCATACTTGTCACCTGTCCAGATCTCTGAAGAATGATTGCATTTCTGACTCATTTATCATCTAGTTATTATAACATTTGTGTTTTTTCTGGCAAAACACTGGTGATTGAAGTCAGTAAATAATGACAGACTCATTTTATTCTTCAGGAAATACATGCTAACACAAACTCTATTAATTCAAGCAGGCTGCCGCTTTCTAACCTTATAAGAGCGATATTTTAAATCTGACCATATTTTATTGACCTTTTGTCACACACCACCATTATTATGAAGATGGTCAATAAATAGTGATACCAGACCACCAGCCAAAGTTCTCTATTAAACATCTTGCACAGTAAATTATCATTACTTCCCCTTTCTATATTATTCTTAGGATACCTTCTAGATTTTTCTTCATCGTAAGTGCAGATCTGTACTTCTTGTTTATTGATTTGTTCTGTTGCTGTGATCCTTTCCTTCTCTTATGTAGACAACTATACCCTCTCTGTCCCTTTATTACCATGCCCCCATTTATTTTCTGTGTGCCAAGTTTCTGTTACTGCAGCCTTTTAAAAATACAACTGTTCCATCAAAACCACTGTGCTTCGAGTTACTTTTTGCCTAGACTATAGGCAATAGTACTTGTCTCATAATCCTTTTTAGTTCATCTTTTCATAATGCATAGAATGATGTACTGTTTTTCTGCTTTTTTTGCATTGATCTGCTTGTGTTACTCTCTCTTTTGTGAAATAAATCATCTACTTTTTAGTTCATCTTTTTATAATGCAAGCACTGTTTTCTGTTACTGTATCTCTCCCTTACTAAATCTATTACTTACTGCAATGGTCAGCATCTAGGGTGATTCCCACTCTTATCCCACCTTTGTTACATTACTGCAGTCAGGGTTTCCTGTTGTCATGACCTGACTAGGAACCAGCTCAGGTGAAAATATTTTGCACTGTTTCTGTACCTGAGGACAAGGCCTGACAGCCTGTACTACTGGAGTCACTGTACCTTTTGAAGTGGAGAGGCCTTTTGTAACACAAATGTTGCTTCAGGATATTTAAATATTATAAACAGTAGATGGAAATTATTTGAGAATGCCAAAATACCAAATTAGCTATTGTTTCATTTTATATATATTAGCTGGCTCCAGTGTCTTTTCAGACTTACTTTTACTGTTTATGTAATATATAAATATTTATGAATATACACATTTATCATATTTACTTTGTTGCTAGACACTAGATAGGATTGGCTAGGAATATGTCTGGTACTCTGTGTAGATATATCATCACCATTTGCACATCCTTTTAATTTATCTCCATCCTTATTGCATCATAACAAGATCATATACAACCTAGGTGAGTCAAAACAGATATTATATAAGAGTTCTAAACTTGTTATACTTAATGCTGTTTAATAACAAAGTTCATAAGCTGTACACTAGAGCATAGTCATAGACACAACCCAAACACTCTTGCCAAGCTAAAACAACTTCCAAACCTAAAGCAACACAATTAAAAAGAAAAAAAAGTACAATAAAATAAAAAAATCAATAAAACAGATCACATTACACATGTTCTTCAATTAAAAAAGCCATAACTTCATGTACTGCAGACACAAAATAGTATTGAAAATCTCCCACAAAATAACAATCTACCTAAATCAAGTATAGAGATGACATTTGTTCATACTGGAATAAAAAAGCAAAGTAATAAGAAAGTAAAGAAATAAAACACTGGTCACAGCCAGCCAATGGTAAAGCATTATTACTTCCAAAATGCAAACCATCTAAAGTAACTAAAAAAAACTAATTTATTTTATGTATTTGTCCTTTGATAACTGGGAAAGTCCTACTGAGCCAATGGCCTATTTTGAATGGAGCCTGCAGGAAAAAAAGCTCCAAAAGAGCTTTACAAACATTTAAACAGTAGTCAAGTAAATATATACAAGGGGAGAAAGCCCCACAATAACTAAATATTTACAATGAAGTGGGGAGAAAGACTCCACAAGAACACACATAAAACATTTTACAGTAGCTGATAAGTAATTATATACAAGGGGAGAAGATCCATACAGCAGATAAAAACACAGAAAGTTTGAAATAAGTTTACAGAAATCTTAAGAATACAATATGAACTGCAAGTAACAAATTGTACTGCAGAAATGGATAGCCTATGTCAAGCAAGCTAATACATAGTCATATATTTCTAAGAATATATGGAGGTGGTAAATAATAGAGTATTCTGCTGCCAAAACAGAGGAATAGAATAAGATGAGGAGTAGGAATGAACAGGATGGAAATTAAGGACATAGAGAAGGAGTTGGTTATTATTAGAAAGGTGACAATGTTATGGAAGGACACAAGAGAGGAAAATAAATAGTAGTAAGTGTTGGCTGAAAAGGTAAAAGAGTATGCATTAGTAGTATGCTATTATGAAAGTGAGAGCCTCTTTTGGTGTTAGGCCTTTACTACCTGCTAAGATATGGAGGTGTTAGTGAATTTAGAGTGAGAGAAGCATAGCTATATATGTACAGTACCAGCTGTCAACTAGCTGTTTTTTTAGATTGGACTTAAAATTGGAAAGGTTGCTAGTATGTTTAAGGGAGGAGTGGACTACATAGCTGGAATAGAGAAAGGTTCCTGCTGACAGGTGTGGTTTGGAGGTAGTGAGGAGGGTCTATATCATATGAGCGAATCGCACAAATTGCGAATGCTCATAATTTCGAATGTACCGGACCTCGAAGTGCTTATTCTGAGATTGCGGTACAGTGAAGAATGGAATATTTACCCTTTCCTCACTGTAGTGAAATCTTGGAGTTGGAATATATATTTAGTGGTGGGGGGGGGGCACAGTCCCCCACAATAGGAAGTTCGAGGACCGATATGTTTGATATTATGAGCGTTCACAATTTGTGTGATTCGCTCATATGATATAGACCCAGTGAGGAGCATTTTGTTTCCAGATCAAAGTGGCCTAGCAGAGGTGTATGTGCACAATACATCTAGTGGGTTTTAGCTTTGTTCTGTTTTTTTAATAACTTATGGACTAGGGGTAGTTGTGTGTAAGTGAGTTGCCTGGGTAATTCAAACCAATAAAGCTGTTTTTAGGTGAAGCAGTGAGGGGTTCTGTTTGACGAGTTATTGACAAATTTTATTATTGTATTATAGCACTGATTTAGTTTATTTTGGATGGAATCTTGAAGGTTAAGCAGTACTGGGGAACCATACCATAAAGTGTGGAACAAGAGTGTAGACGCCAAGCTTTTCCTGTACAAATCAGTTAAATAGTTTTCTTGTTCTGTAGCGTGGCCCTAATTTTTGGTGAGTTTTCTTAATATCCGGTTGTATATGTAAGTAAAATTTCTGGTTATCATCAATTGTCATATCTACTAGATGTTATTGAGAAATTTTATTTGCGCTGGATAGAGCTTTTGGAAGGAATAGCAGCAGTTTTTTTTTTTTTTTTTTTGGAGTGAGTAGAAGCTGGGAGTTGTTAAGCCAGCTTTCAACTGATGAAAATGACCCTTGGGTGGGGTATTGTAGAGTTATTATGTTAGTAGCAGAACAGATTAATGTGGAGTCATCAGCATATTGTATGAGGGATGCTTGACATTTGACAGAGTGTAGGTTATTGGCAAATATGTTGAAAAGCAGTGGCCACAGTGTGAAACTCGGGGAACACCTATTTATGACAGGTAGGAAGGATGAGTTAGAATAAATCCATTTAAGAGACTGGAGTCTATTGGAAAGGTAGCTGGAGAACCAGTTGATGGAAGTGTTTGATAGGCCAAGTGAAGAGAGTTGTTGTAGAAGAAGACTATGGGAAATAGTATTTATGGCCTTGGACAGATCCAGAAACATGACAAAAAACAGATGGCATTTGTCTCTGGCTAGGTTAAAAGTGTTGGTGAAGATTAAGAGATCTGTGGTAATGCTATGCCCTGGTCTGAAATCATTTTGTATGGAGATAAGGCGATTGTTAGTTTGTAAATAAGTCACTTATTGATTATGAATGCATTTTTCAAGGATTTTTGAAAGAGGGGAGAGAGTGGCAGTGGGTATAAAGTTGAATATATAATTGGAGTTACCTCCCTTATGAAGTGGGATGATGTGACATTTTTTCATAAAGCTGGGACATGTGATTTCTGAGCATATCTATTTATGAGAATGAATACTGGAAATGAAATTGAGCTGGCTGTCATTTTTAAGAAATCACCAGAAATTCCATCTGGAGCAAGTGTACTTGGTTTAATTGATAGATACTGGTTGATAGGAGAAAGAGCGAGTATTAATGGAACAGGGAGGTGAGATTGAATAGGATGTGGTCAGATTATTAGAGAAAGTTGATGTTAGAGTTTCACTGTGAAGTAGTTTAGCAGCGCAAGAGATTGTGATCATTGAAAGCATTAGCTGTTTCTTGCAGGGAGCAGTAGGGTCTGGGGTTTGAGGTTTGGCTGTCCATTTGATACTTGATTTAGTATTTAAAATATGGTGGCCTGAAATTGTCTAGAATCTGTGTAGCATCTGTTCTGCAAATTGGAGTAATAAAGTTTCTTGTCAGTTCTGATCTGGCATTTGGCTTTATTTCTTAAGTATTTACATTGTTGAAGATTGTTTTCGGTTTTATTATTGAGTTATACCTTCCAGGCATTACCTCTATTTCCTTATTAATTTCCTGGTAGTAGGAGTGAGCCAAGGAGCAGGGGGCATGCTGTTTAGCTGTTTTATAAATATCTTATTAAAACAGACAACAGCATCATCTAGTGGCAAGACGTTTAGGATGTTCCAGTTGTGGGCTTGTAGTCAGGTGTTAAATAGACTTGGGTCAAAGTTGTTCATGTTGCAAGAGAATTTATGTGTGTTCCTTAGCAAAAGTATGTCATTCTCTTATGGGATACATGGGCAAGTGGTAACTAAGTGTACTAGCTAAGGTGCCGTGGCAGGTTATATTGCTAGGGTGACTTGTTAATACCCAGTCCAGGGTGGTAATTTTTATCATTTTTCAGGTTGATTCTGGCAGGATCACTGATAAATTTGGAGAAATGGTACAGGTTTGTACAAGAAGTTATCTCAGAGGTGAGACTTGACCAGTTGATGTTAACATTGCCTAGTATAATTGTTAGGTTGCCAGGATAGGATTTCCTCCAATGTGCTGATATTATCTCTAGGTGGGATATAAAGAGCCACCACAAATATTGTTTTGTGTGCATTTAGTTTTAGGTTACTTAGAAGGAGTTTGGCATTGAAGAGGGAGAGTATGAGAGATGTGAAAGTTGACGGGTTAATGCTACTGTGGTACATTATTGCTACTTCTCCTGTCTTTTTGTTTAATCTATCAACTCTAAGGATGTTAAAGCTGGGGTGGGGGATTATTTCTGTGTTACTCATATTTAGTTTTAGTCAAGATTCTGTTATTGCTAATATGTCAAGGAATGTATATTTTATCCATGTATATAGTTCTGGAATTTTGTTTGCAATGCTTCTGATGTTCATATGGAATAGACTGAGTTTTTTGTTACTGTTTCTTATTTTGTCAGTAGAGGATTTTAGGTTTTTGGACAGGGTTGATTTATTATTTGTGGATTGGCTTGGTGCCTAAGAGTGTCCAAGGTTGGGGTGAATGTCACCTGATAGCAGTAAATTCACTAGTACATTTATATGAATGTGTTGTTTTAGTTTTTGTGGTGATAGTACCTTTGAATGTTTTTGGAGATATGGAATATTTTAGGTTTAAAAAGGTTAGTGTAGTGATTTTTATTTTTTAAGTGGGAACACATATTGAACAGGATGGATTAAGGAGTTACTTTGTAATCATGTGTCTTTTGGTAGTAGGTGAAGTATTTAGGGAGGTGTGTTTGTTAAGATGTAGAGTATGTTAATAATATGAGTATGAGAGAGGTTAAAGTAAGGCACTGTATCATGGTGGGGAGTGGGGAGTTTAGGGTATGTGGTGTTTTAAAGAACAGCATCTTTAGATGGTGAGCAGTAGAGAACAGGTATCAGTTGTAGTAATAATGAGATGTAAGAGGATGTTATTGGCTGGTTTGGGTGGAAGACGTTGATGTGGATTCGTGGTGTAGTTTTATGGAAGGTTAAAGTATTTGTTAATTATAGTAATTTGCTGATGTAATAGGTTGTTATTGGATAGGTAGGTTTTGGCAGGAGGAACTTGTGGATTGGCATTAGGTTTGTGAGGGTGGGACTAAGGTGACAAACTTAGGGGGAGGTGGGAGGTATATGGGGATAGGGTAGGGCAGCCGATTGAGGCAAGTGCAGGGAGGGTGAACGGATGGGCTGTGCTTGGCAATATTGCAGTTTGGCCAAAAACAATCTGAGAAGATTTCCAGACTGAAGAAATTTGTCTTTATTCAGTTTAACTTTTATTAGTAGTGTTTATATTATCTAAACATAGGTTCATAGGTGTGTACTAGGCTAATGGCCCTAGACCCTTTACAAGCCTAGCCCATAGGATTACCCTGACATTGTGCCACCCGACTTTAGTTCCCAGTGCCTCTGTCAAGTAGAGCCACTGGAGTGATCCCTGGGGTGAATTTTTTATTTTCCATGCACTCATCAAGATTTCTCTTGAAGATGGCCAGTGAGGTGCTCTGTTTGACATGTATGGGAAGTCTATTCCATAGCATGGGCGGTCTCTGGGTTATAAACCTGTCCCTCCAGCACGTTCTGTTGATTGTGGTAATGAGGCTGAGGTCTCTGGAGCATGTGGTGTGGAGGGATTGGGATTTCTTTAGATGTATCATTTCTAACAGAGCTGGGTCAGACATGGCTTTGTAAGTCAAGCAGAGATTGCCTGCAAGTAGGTGACATGAGACAGAGAATAGTTGGAGATTTCTGAGTCTCTCCATATAGGGCAAGTGATTAAGGCCTAGGATCCTCTTTGTGAGGTACTTTTGCGGCCCCTCCAGTTGTTGCAGGTGTCTAGTGAGGTACATGCCAAATGGGGCATTGTACTCGATGATTGGCCTAATGAGGGAGTAGAGGAAGACAAAGACCTCCTTCTTCATGGATGCAAAACCCTTAGTAATGAGATGTGCCAAATAGAATGACTTTCTGACCACAGTGGCAATGTGGTGGTCAAAAGAGAGGTTGCTGTCAACCTGTGTTCCCAGATCTCTTATAATGCCTTCTGTGTTCAGTGGACTACTATTTATGTGGTAATTCATGGGAACTGGGTTTTTCCTAAAGGGGATGATGACACTTTTTTTGGCATTGACCTTAAGGCCATGGTTCTGACGCCAGTTGTTGGTCTCAGTGAGACCTTTCTGTAGGATGTCAAGATATATTGGGGAGTTAATAATGGCTCCCAGCTTGCAATCATCTGTGAACATTGTCAGCCAGAGTCCCTTTGTGTTGGCCTGGACTTCTGAGAAGTAGATACCAAACAGGAGAGGACCCAGGACTAATCCCTGTAGGAATCCACTCGTGACTGGTCAGCAGTCTGATTTGGAGTCAGCTACTTTCACATTGTGGGTTCTATCTGTGAGCCAGTTTGCCACCCACCTAGTGATATAGGGGTCATTGCCTAGCTTAGTAAGTTTTTCTATGATTCCTGAGTGGGGAATGGTATCTAAGGCCGTGCCCAGATCAAGGTAGGCTGTATGAACAACCTTGCCTTCATCCACAGCTCTGGTGACTGACTCAAAGAAGTCAACCAAGTTGAGCAGGCATGATCTACCCTTCACAAAACCAAACTGTGTGGGATCCAGAGTTTGGAGATTCCCTATATCCTTGTTTATTAGATCCATGATGATATGTTCCATAGCTTTGCATATCAGACTTGTCAGGCTAATGGGGCGATAGTTCCCAGGATCTGTAGTCGCTCCTCCTTTGTGGACAGGGATGACTGTAGCAGTTTGCCATTCGGTAGGGACAAAGCCTGAGGTGAGGCTGAGATTGAACTGGGCACACAGGTGAGGTGCCAGTTCACTCTGTAGTTCATGTAGAATACACCCAGGGATATTGTCAGGTCCTATAGCAGCTGTTTTATTGGCCTTTGACATTGCTGTTTTAACCTGTGCAGCAGTAATACTGGGTGCCTGACAATCTACTGGTATTATGATTGGTCCTTTGGGGGGGGAGAGGGGTAAAGTTGGCACTGAATCTGTTGGCCAATATATTGGCAATATCTGTTGGCTCGGTATAGGAGGTACCATTGTGCAGCAGCTCAGAGCAAATCTGGGCATTGCCGTGGAGATTCTTTACATGACTATAGAAGGCCTTGTAGTTGTCTTTACTATCTGCTGCAATTCTGTTTTCATAGCTAGCTTTAGAGGATTTGATGAGGGATCTCAACTTTTTGTTGAGGCTGATAAGGGAATTTTTCCAGTCTTGGGACTTCACCTTATTCCACATCAGTTTCCTCCTTATGTTGTAGAGTTTGTTTATGGCAGGGGACCACCAGATTGTCTTCCTTTTTTTGGAGGAGAGTGTCTTGGTTCTACTGGGTATGACGAGATCCATGCATTTGTGTACGTGTTCGTACAGTGCGTGGGTGTATGATTCAGCAAGTTAGCTTTGGTGAAATAGTTCATGGTGGTTACCTTTCCGGGGGAGGGGGGTAGTGGATTTCCAAGGTGATTCATTTGTGGTCAGACCTAACCAAGGAGGAGTTGACTATTGGTGTAGAGCAATGGTCACCCATGTTAGTAATGACCAGGTCAAGAATGCTGCTACCTCTAGTGGGGGTAAGAACAAGCTGGTCCAGGGCATTGGAATTAATGAATTCCAGGAAACATTGGGCAAGTGTATTAGTACATGAGTATATTTAACAGTTAATGGAGGGGTAGTTGAAGTCGCCCAGTATGAGAGTGTTAGGTTGGACCCTAATATTCTCCAGGATGCTTAGGAACATGGAGTGTGAGTCTTGGGACATGGTTGGGGACATTTATAGGTTATCTTCATTATTGTTTCAGGACATTTCTTTCTAGCAGCAAGGGGAAATATATGCTACAACTACATAAAAAGAGAAACTAGAGAGATAGTGTGTGTGTGTGTGTGTGTGTGTGTGTGTGTGTGTGTGTGTGTGTGTGTGTGTGTGTGTGTGTGTGTGCGTGTGGGGGGGGGCTGATGTACTAGTAATGGAAGGGTAACTAACAAAAAGATTGTATTTGAAAAAGGCACTATCACACTTGGACCAGATTTGAGGGGTTAGTGCCTACTACATCCGAAATCACATGTGCAAACCTATAATAGTCAGTACAGCAATAGGCCAAATACCTATAAAATTATTTTAGAGTACTTAAGAATATTTGCAGCAGTTATTTAAACACATTAACATACATGGCTGTTAATGCAGGCTGACAATCTTTCTAATCCTTGATGCAGGTATCCTTTCTTTTTTTTTGCTTAGAGAGACTGCTTTCACAGTTGGAGACAACACACATTAGGAGGGAGAGGTGTGGTTGCTTGATAGTTGGAGATTGATACAGACCTTTATAGAGCTGTTAATGCAGGCTGATAAAACTTTCTAGTCCTCTATACAGATGCCCTTTGTTCTTTCAGCTTGCTTAGAGTAACTGCCCCCACAGGTGGAAATGATGCACATTAGTAGGGAGAGTTGTGGTTGCCTGATAGCTGGGAGTTGACAGAGACCTTTACTTTTGGTAAGCACAATGGTCCAGAGACATGTCTGGGGATTCTATAACAGTACTAAACTTTAAAAACTTTAAAATAACATAACATAATGAGTGACATGTGCTTCATATTTCCTGCTATCCCAAAGAAAAATGTGTTATCTTATTTTGAGATTGGAAGGGTGGCCTAATGGTTAAGGTATTTGCCTTACAGACACAAGGTGCAGGGTTTGAGTCTCACAAGAGAATACTGGCTAGGTTTAAAATGGCTCGCAAGGGCAGTTAGCCTAGTACTAATCTATGAACTTAGCTGTGTTGTTGTCCCACTTAGATTAACAGTGTTTATATTCACTAATATCTCTCCACCTTACTGCCACAAGCACATCTGCTCTCCCTGAGTACCTTTGCAGCTATCTTTCTGGACAATTCCACATGTATTCCTTCATTAGGCAGACCCCAACTACTTGCACAGTTAGCCTAATAGCACAAACTACTGAGCTGGGTAGTGAGGTCCATACACGCAGGGCTTAAGCTTTTATAATGACCCCTGCATTGAATAGTCACTACAGTGGACCTGAAGTAAATGGTGTAATAAAAATGTGTATCTTGTATAGTGTGTAGATATTCTTTTGCATCTACAACTGAAGCATTATCATAAGCTTATCTACATCATTGGGGTATCATCAATGCTATTAAAACAAAAAATTATAGAATCAAGTTATTTTCTGAGCAGGTATCTATGAATTACCCAGATGAATCCCCAGTTACTTAGAAGATTATGGTGAGTTTCCAGCTATTTTGCATGAGGTGAATCACTAAACAAAATTAATAAATACCCAGCTGCTGACTCAGATGTCATATATAGATTATTTCTGTATCACAACAAATTATAGTATCCTTCTTTTTTAAGTTATCACTTTCAGTTAATGTTACATTATGGGTTTGACTTAAAGAGAGGAGAGAAGGTATTCTGTGTTAATGGTGCAGCACAATTAGTATAAACCAAGAACCATGCAGAAAAAATATCACTGTAGATCCAACATGGTAAAATCAAGGATTTTAATAACAAGATTGTGGGCTTTCATCTGGAGACTTCATCAGAATAACTCTGAAACCAACCATCAATTCTTTTGGGTTCATAGGTTGCTACTAGGCTATCGACCCTAGGGCCTATACAAGCCTAGCCATAACAATTTCCTGGCTATTTCTTCCCACAGTAGTTACTTCCCTGGACTCTTGTCTAGCAGGGCAACTGACATGATCCCCGGGGTGAATTTCCTATCTCCCATCCAATCATCATGGCTCCTTTTAAAGAGGGCCAAAGTGGCGCTCTGCTTGACATGTATGGGCAGTCTATTCCAGAGTCTGGAGAGTCTCTGGGTCAGGAACCTATCCTTCTAGCATATTTTGTTCATTGTGATGGCAAGGTTTGGATCCCTGGAGCATGTGTCTCTGAGGGATTGGGATTTCTTTAAGTGTAGCATGTCCAACAGCTCTGGGTTTGACATGGCCTTGTATGTTAAGCAGAGATCTATGTTAAGCAGAGATTGCCTCTGAGTAGACTATATGCGACAGAGTATAGGTGGAGTTTTTTTAGACGGTCAGCATAGGGCATCTGCTTTAGGCCTGTGATTCTTTTAGTGAGGTATTTCTGCAGCCTTTCCAGTTGTTGCAGATGTCTTTAGAGGTACATACCAAATGGGGCGTTGTATTCTGTAATGGGTCTAATGAGAAATGAGTACAGTGGGACAATGACCTCCTTTTTTTCTGAATGAAAAGTTCATAGTGATGAGGTGTGCCACATAGAAGGATTTCCTGACTGTTGTGGCAATGTGGTTATTGAAGGTGAGACCACTGTCCACCTGTGTCCCTAAATCTCTTATCACACTTTTGGTGTTTAGTGTACTGCCACCTATGTGGTAATTCATGGGTAAATGTTTTTTCCCAAAGGGGATAACTATATATTTCTTGGCACTGAGCTTGAGCCCATGGCTCTGGCACCAAGCATCTGTTTCTGTAATGCTCTTTTGTAGAATATCCACATAATTTGGGGATTCAATAATGGCTCCCAGTTTGCAGTCATCTGCAAACTTTGTTAGCCAGAGTCCTTTAGTGTTGACCTGTACTTCAGAGAAGTAGATGCCAAACAAGAGCGGTCCCAGGACTGAACCCTGAGGTACTCTAGTTGTCACTTGTCTGGAGCTGGATTTGGAGTCGGCTACATTTACAGCGTGGGTTCTGTCAGTAAGCCAGTTGGCAACCCATAGAGTGATGTAGGGATTAATGCCCAGCTTAGTAAGTTTATCTATAATTCCAGAGTGGGGGATGGTGTCGAAGGCCTTGGCAAGGTCCAGATAGGCTGTGTGGACCACCTTACCCTTGTCTATGGCTCTGGAGACTGATTCAAAGATGTCAATCAGGTTCAGGTGACAAGATAGGCCCTTCACGAACCCAGACTGCGTGGGGTCATAGGTTCATACGTAGGTACTACGCTATTGGCCCTAGGGCCTGTACAAGCCTAGCCAAAAAGGTACCATGGCTTTCACCACCCAAGAAAATTATTTTCCTGTGCCCCTGTCAAGCAGAACCACAGAAGTGATCCCTGGGGTGAATTTCCTATTACCCATCCAATCATCAAGATTTTTCTTGAAGAGTGCTAATGAGGAGCTCTGTTTGACATAGATAGGTAGTCTGTTCCAGAGTATAATTGTTTGAAGGTTGCCAATGTCTTTGTTTGTAAGTTCCATGATAATGCATTCCATGGCCTTGTAGATCAGGCTCGTCAGACTGATGGGGCGGTAGTTCCTGGGATCCAAGGTGGATCCCCCATTGTGGAGTGGGATAACTGTAGCTGTGCGCCACTCAGTGGGCATGAAGCTTGAGACGAGGCTATGATTAAACATGACACTTAGGTGAGGTGCCAGTTCATTTTGTAGTTCATGTAGTACGCAGCCTGGGATGTCATCTGGTCCCATGGATGCTGTATTCTTCACTTTGGAAAGTGCATTTTTTACCTCTGTGGCCATTATTACCAGAATTTGGCAATCTTTCAGTATTAAAATGGGCCCTTTAGGGGGTGGGGGGGGGGTGAAGTTTTCACTGAATCAATCTGCCAGAATATTGGCAATATCCTTGGGATCAGTATATTTAATGCCATTCTGTTGTAGCTCAGAGCAGATCTGAGCATTGCCATTTAGATTCTTGACATAGCTATAGAATACCTTGCAGTTGTCTTTGGAATATTTGGCAATTTTATTTCCGTAACTAGTTTTGGAGGATTTTATAAGGGATCTCAGCTTCTTACTGATGCTGGTAAGGGAGTTTTTTGCATCCTGGGATTTTCCTTTTCTCTGCAACAGTTTCTTCTTTTTATTGTAAAGTTTGTTTATGGCAAGGAACCACCAGATTGGCTTCCTTTTTTGGAGGAGAGTGTCTTGGTTCTATTGGGAATGGCACGATTCATGCATGAGTGGATGTGCTTGTACAGTTCCTTAGTGTGGGATTCAGCAGTCGACCTTTTAGTTCCCATCTGCATGGGTGTCATGAAGTTTGTCACTTCTGACTTGAGTAGCATGAAGTTGGCTTTGGAGATGTTTTTTTACAGAGGTTTCCTTACTGGGGGGTGGGGGTGGGATGTGGATGTCAAGGGTGATTAGCTTATGGTCAGACCTGACCAACAAGGGGGGTGACCATAGGTGTGGGGTATCGATTTCCATGACAAGGCTAGGATATTGGAGCACCTGGTGGGATTAAGAATTAGTTGATACAGGGCATTGGAATTTATGAATCCAAGAACTGTTGGGAAAAGGTGTTGGTACACAAGTAGTTTTCCCAGTTAATGGCAGAGTAGTTGAAATCACCCAGTATTAGGGTGTTTGGTTGTATTTTAATATTTTCCAGTATGGTTAGAAAGGTGTAGTGAGAATCTTGGTGCATGGTGGGGGATCTGTAGCAAGCTACAATTTGGATTGCAGTCTTACTTAGTGTTAGTTCCACCTGGATATTTTCAGACGCATTGTGTTGGGCAACTAGCCTGATTTGAATATCCTTGGTGAATATGGACACTCCTCCACCTTTAGTGTTTTGGTCCTGGTTTGGTGGCCAAAACGTGTGGTAAGAGTTGTAGCCTGGTATTTCAGTGGTGCTTTCTGGAGCCTTGAATCAGGTCTCAGTTACTGCACAGATATCGATGTTCTCCATTTTTAGGAGTGCCTCAAGAGAGTGCATTTTGAGGTTTAGACTTCTAGCATTGAGTAGCATTACATTCAGATTTTGCATGCTTGTACCTGTTATGGTGGTGGTTTTGTCCTTTGAACTTTGCCTAAAAAAGGCACTGTAGGGGAGGCAAGAGCCTTAGCCAGTAATCTGAAGCCCAGGGGCGACAGGTGCAGACCATCTCTGGCAAAGCATCATGGTCTGTCGATCATGTCATCCCAGACAGGCAGATACAGGATCCCCTTTGAATGACACCAGAAGCTTAGCCAGTTGTTGAAGTCAATAATTTTATCCTTATACTGTGGTATCATTCTGGGCGAAGGTCATACCTGCCTTGGCCACATGATCTGAGAGCTCTTCCATGTCTTATTTCATGTAGTCCAGGGAGGTACATCTCAAGTCATTCACTCCAACATGGACAATGACAGAGTCATATTTGTACTTGTTGTGGAGTGACTTGAGTGCATGCATTATGTGGCAGATCCAGGCACCCGACAGGCAGCTGACTGTAATTTTCTCCTTGTTCAGCCTGGTGAGTAGGACATCAGTGTGCCTGACTATAGAGTCACCTATGACTAAAGTGTTGGGTATGTTGTCTTGCCTTAGGGGCTGTTGTTGGGTGGCACACTGGTGTTGTGAGCTATGTGACACTTTGGTTGTGATTGGTGTTTGCATTTCAGCTTCAGAGGTCCTTGTTGCTTGGGCAGGTTACTGTTAAGGGCCTCCACATATGTGGGTTTAGTGTTGCTATGTGTGGGTGTTGGTGGTGTGAGTTTAGAAGGGCTATGTGTTGCTTGACGTGTAGTGCAGGTGCTAACCTTCTCCTCTTGACTGTCTAGCACAATCTTGGGTGCAGAGAGCTTTGCTTCCAGTTTGGCTATGTAAGTGCATCTCTCGCAGGTTGTAGTGTTGGGTGGTAGGAGGAGAGGGTTGTCTGTGTACATGAGGCAATTGCTGCATTGCCCCAGTATGCCCAGATTCACCAGGTGGACAGGAGAAATCACCGGAGCTGACCCTTGGACATGCCTGGTTTGGTGCTTTTTTTTTTTGTTAAGTAGAAGAGCTGTTTTCCCGGGTCTGTATTAGAACCACAAAAGTCCTCTTCACTGAATACATAAACACTGACACATATTACGTGAGCCACAAATACACAAATGCCCTAAACCACGAAATTCAAAAACTTGAACCGTCATAGTTGTCCAACCCCACCGCCCGCTACATACTACCTGCCCAAACAAAGTAAATAAACCACATACATACACTAACCAAAACCCTACGTCTAACCCTAATTTAAACCCTACTTTTAACCCTAAACTAAATCTTGCATATACTACCATCTATGCACTTACCTTAACCCGCACCCTAACCCTAAGGTCCGTAACTAGCACACACTTACCTTATGGCGCTATATCGCAGAAGGGCCAACCATGACGATTCGACATTTTGCGCTTCAGGATGATCGGTGTTTTCGCGGTTTGATAAATATGTGTCGACGTTTCCATATTTGGGTAAGTGGACCTTCACGGTTTTAATATAGAACCATTTTCCCTTACCTTAGCAAGGTACTTTGCAATTATATGCATTTCATTGCCTACGATTAATTTCTCCTTATTAACAAGGAGAGTTGAGTGCTTGGATCAGTTTAAGACTTCTTAGTGCTTTCCAGCAGGTTTTAAAGCAAGTTCTAGTTACAGGGATGCTTAAAGGTAAGATGAAAAAAATGGTTTATCCCAAACACTGCAGTGTGCACTAGAGGAGTTAGACGTGAAAGTAGGTAACTTAAGTTTTACCTGTCAAAAAAGTTAAGTTTTAGTGGAGAGTCACTATTTTAAAACAGCAAGCTAGATTGAAAGGGGGTGGTCACTTTTGTATTCTGGTACTATGGAATACAGTAGGATGGCCAATAAATTTAATAGTTGAAGGGGAATGATAATTTTGTGCTTACTCACACAAGCCAGTAAAATCAGAGAAGAAATGAGATATACGGTTAAATTAACATTAGGGGAAGGCAACTAGAAAGACAGTGGTGTTTAAGAACACTACAGTAACCGGGTAGGAGGGTGGGGAAAAAAAATTCTGCCTCACTCACAAGAGACAGAGCTGTGGTCTCTTTTTAAGTTTTAATATGTAGTTAAAAGCAGAATACAAGTAAAACACAAGGTAAATAAAACAAATCACAATATTCAAAATAGAAAAAGGCAATAAAGTAATACAACAAATAAAATGCAAACTAACCTTTCACTCACAGCAAAGTGTAACACAGTCTGGGTGAGCTTCCAGCATTTCCACTGGATAATTAAAAACTTTGAATAATCATTTAAAATTTTTAAAGATGCAGGATGTTAAAAACATATATACATATAACCTTGTAAGTCAATTTATTACTCAACGAATAAGAAGTAATAAGTTATAATTTTTCAGCCTTCATATTCAAAACTGGTGGTATGGAAATATATCCATTAAGCCCTGGGGGTAGAGTAGCACATAATCTAAATTGCCGCATAAGCTCTGTATTTCACAGCCATCCCCTCCACTCTATACCTCTGTCATTTATGTTTATTTTTTCCAAGATGCTAAAAGATAATTTTTTGAAACCATTACAGCTAATATGAAATGAGAAAAGTGTGAGCTTATTGCTGGGGCAGGCTAATGATGATATGTATGATGGGCAAAATACAAAAATCTAGTTTGGGATAAAACTAATGACAATTAATAACAGAGACAGCTGCTGAGGTCATTAAGGAGTGAAAAGAGTTAAGGAGACTCTTTCCCATTGCAGTTTATCTAAGAACAATGGTTTCTTAAGAGTAGGATTGTACATCTTTTGCAATAAAGCCCATATGCTTTTTGTCAAGTTAGGTCCTGTGTGCGAAATTTTAATCCTTACATCCACCGTTACCATCAAAAATTCTTGAGTTGCATCAGATGTTCAACAGTATGCTGAAAGAGTCTGTAAAAAATCTTGTTTCACTTTTAGCACAAGCCATATTTCCTTCAGGAAAGTGAAGACGAAGAAAATATACATGTATCTAATAGAAATGAGCCAACAAGATGTACACTTACATATAGCCAAGATATACGACAGGTGTGTAATATAATTAAGAATAACTGGAAAATTTTAAAAGCAGATGCAGAAATTAGGAATATAGTAGGAGATGCCCTGAAGTTTTGTTTCAAGAATAGAAAAAAAATCTGACACAGCTACTCTACCGAGAAAGAAATACTAGAAAATCGGATGTAACAAAGAAAAAAGGTACATTTAAATGTAGGACATGCAAAGCTTGTGATTACATAAACACAAATAATAAATGTCAACACCCTATTAGTAAGAGGGAATATAAACTGAATAGTTACGCAGATTGTAATACACAAAATATAATTTATGTTGCAACATGCAAAGTCTGCTTAAGTTTTTATGCTGAAAAGACCAACTGTCCTTTTAAAGTGAAAAATTTGCGACATCTCAGTGATATAAGGCTAAAGAATAATAATAATAATGCCATATCACAACATATAATGAATTTTTCCGGACACAGTTTTTATTTTATATTTTTATGTTATAGTATTGGAGATTATAATTGAAAATCCAAGGCTAGCAGATAATTTAACTGAAATTGCTGAGATAAAATGGATTGTAGACTTGCAAGCAGGTAGAGCACCTGAATTAAATGGCGTGCTCCCTTTAAGACCAGTCTTGCAAGGGTGGCAACTGAAGAAGAGAGTTTAACTGGTCACACCCATGTTTAAATGAATGGATTCAAGACTGTGTTTTTAAGATCTGTAGAAGGCTGTTTACTGAAAGCACTTATTTTTTATTGTTAGGGAAGTTATGTTATTAGAAAACTTTTTAGAGTCAAGACTCTCATTGAGTTTTATTTTGGTTTATTTTACTTCTAGTCTTAATAGAGTTTTTGTTGTGGAAGAACAGCTTTGTTTTGTTTTTGGCAAAATGATAAATGGGTACATGGGGGTCTGTGAGATACATGGAATATAACTTAGTCTGTGATGAGTTGTAAAACTCATTCTGTCTCCTTGTTGTACTCTGTTACTTACACCATGTACCTGCCTCCCACAAACACAATTTCGTATGGCTTTGCAGTCATAAATACACAATGTAACTTTATCTTGCATTCTATGAAGCCATGCTCCTGCCTGAGTTCTTTTAGTGCTGTTCTGTACATGGATCCCCAGCCTGCAATTTGATATTCTCTTTATGTGTAGTAACTATCTCCCTGAGAACTTTACATGCTGTTCCTTACACAGGTTCACACTTACACAGCCAGCAAAGCTATATACTTTTTGCATATAGTAATCCTTCCAAGTGCCTAAACGTATATTCCTATAAAGGGTGCCCAGTCCTAATCTGCAGTGCACCCTAGCACTCTTCTATCTGACCTAACTAGATCCCCCCAGAGCCATCTATTCATTGAGATACACATTATTCCATGAAAATGAACAATGTAGAGGTCTTCTGATATGTAATCTATTCATTCCCATTTTGTGAGGTTTGAGCTCTAGATGAAAGACATCATTTTTTTTGGACAGCATGCTTGCCATCTCAACAAATGACACTGCTGTCTGTAGATGGTAACACAAAACTTTATCCATAATCTCTAAATGACTATCTTGTATTGCTACAGAGATTGAAATAACCATTATACCATACCATCTGTCTTCTATTTTCTACTCATTTCAATGACCTTAGTGTATTTATTTTATTTAATTACCATTTAGGATAAACCTTAAATGTCAGTATATTTCCAAAATCCCAACTTGGCTCTTTTTCTCAAATTTCCTTGATAGAATTATCCCTCTTTCTTTATATATATATATATATATATATATATATATATATATATATATATATGTGTGTGTGTGTGTATATATATATATATATATATATATATATATATATATATATATATATATGTATGTGTATATATATATATGTGTGTGTGTGTGTGTGTGTGTATTTAAATCATATAGTTTAGTTATTTAAGCTAAATTTCCAGTCTTTGAGGATCTCAAACCTTTCTCTAATGCACTAGTTCTTATATTCTTCTTTATTTCCTTACAGCCTTAGTAACTTATAATCATTTCCTTGTTAGATTTCCTCACTGTTTCTAGAAATATTAGCTACTATCCCTAAAGTCCTACTCTTAAGAAATCATTGTTCCTATATAAATTACAATATGAGAGAGCCTCTTTAACTGTTTTTACTCCTTGACAACCTGAACAGCAGTCTCTACTATTAATTGTCATTAGTTTCTTCCCAAATTAAACTTTTGATTTTTCTCCATGTTACACCTCTTGTTAGCCTTCCTCAGAAATAAGGTCACACTTTTCTCAATTTGTTTCCTTCATTTATTCCTTCTGTTAGTATTTCCCAGGTATTAGTTTTCCATTTGACTTTCCTTTTCATCTCTACTTTCTTTTGTTAAAGGATATGTTATCAAACTATTAACATCTGCCTTTAAAAAAGCCCTCTGAAATGTCCTTCACTATTACTAAATACTTCTTCCACAAAACAATACATTTTCATTAATAATCATGTCCGTCCCATCCACATAGACTCTAACTTAGTTAACTTTCTTCTTAGTTCTTTTTCACCAGCCAACTGCAATTATCTTTAAAAAGTCTTAAAAATAGTTACTTTCTTTCTATTACCTTTACTATTTTTCTGTCTGCCAGTGCAATTTGTCTGCAAATAAAATTTCCAGTTTTATCTTTGATCAGTCTGTTACTTGGAATACAGTCACAGATGTTATACATTTTAGTCAAAGGTATACAACAATCCTTAGTCATCTCCTCTTTCACATAGTTTATGTCCTTTATTACTGAATTGCATGCTAACAAAAATAAGCTAAACTGTGCATGCCAGTGGAAAGATTGGGTAGAGATAGGTGAAGGCTGCCAGCCTAGCCAAATAGAATTTGATACATAATTCTGACAATTGTATATATATGACTGTAAAATACAGGCTTTCTACCTTAAATGACAGAAAATACTAAAATGTTGAACTTCAAGATTGTAGCAACATTGTCATATGCTGTAAGGAAAACTAAGTCAAGCATTTCAAATATTTCTTTTGAAGTTAAAACTATTTCAAATCTGTCTTTTGATCTAGATAGTGGTGCCAGTGAGGCTAGATGAGCACATTCTTTCTATTGCTTTAACTTAAGGAATAATTACTAGAGTGTACATGTGAAATGTCTTTTATTGCTGTAGCTTCCTGAGCAGGTGTTAGATTGTTAAATAATGTAGCCTGTTGGCCTGGGAACTCCAGGCTAAGTGTCAAAGAAATGATGTAATGGGAACTAAATGAGAATGATGTAATCTGGGAGGGCCCAGCAGAAATGTTTGTTAGTGATTTTAAAAACTATTGCTCAGAGAGAGACTGTGAGCATTTTTGTCTTGATATTCAACTTACAGCACTGCCTGTTGTATTAAGTAAGTTATCTTAAAAGTGTGTTTTCTTGTAGAAATAGCTAGGACTATAAAGATTAGACTAAGTGTTTTTCTTTGATGTCAGATTTTACTACTGATTTATTTTAAGTATTTCTGTGTGATCTCTGAACTCTTTTGACTAGCACTGTGTAGTAGAAAGTATTGGCTTGTGGTTTTAATTATTTATTATTAAATATTTAAAACCTTTTAACTGTGGCTGGTTTATGTAGAGATAATTTAAGCTCTAGAGTACATTGCATGCTTATATGTGATCCTGTACTAAGCCCTTCCAATAAGCCTTGATTGCTTAAGTTACACTACTATTGGATAATAATATCGCACAGTAATAATTGGACACCCTTTTAAGGGCCTTTGGGTAGCTGATAATTATTAGCTGGTGGTGGCAGGAATTACTACCATATAGTCTGGGTATAGGGGCACAGCTGGAGAATCTGTGTCAGCCTTTCCCAGGAGTGTCTGTGAAGTTGTATAAATACTTGTCTCAAAGTGTGTGTGTGTGTGTGTGTGTGTGTGTGTGTGTGTGTGTGTGTGTGTGTGTGTGTGTGTGTGTGTGTGTGTCAGCTACCTGGGCAGGGACACGAAGCACTGGTTGGATAGAGAGGGTACTGAAAAAATTACATGGAGCTGCTTACTGCTTGGTGTGATGGATTTGAAGTGTTCTTAAGACACTCAGTCTTGCTGGCTGGATTCTGCTAAAATTCAAAGTCTGGTTATATTTGCATTCACAGTCTGTTGCATACAGAAACCTGCAGAATATACACTGATGAGAGAATATACTTTGCAGCACTTGTCTTTAAGAGCAGTAACCAATAACTTTTATAATAAATCAAACTGGACAAATGTTGCAGCTTAAAAGTACTGTTCCAACTTTACTTCTCATATAGTACAGATGATGTGAGAGATATAACATTTACCTTAGGACAAATGAGTCCCTACCATACCTCTAACATAACTGGATTTATACAGCTCTTTATATACAGTTTTAGTCCTCTTGGTATCCTGTAGAAACAATACTAAGCTTCCTTGTTTAACAATGTCTTGTAAGAGACCAGCTTTTCTGACAGTGTGAATATCCTGTAAAAGTGTCCTGATGTCCATGTAGAAAAACATATTTTTGAGGAAACACATTGTTCTGTATTCTATTTGGATCTGTGTTTAAGAACATCTGTTCTTGTGCCAATGCTGATAAGCATACCCTGTTTTTTATGCAGAAAAACATATTTTTGAGAAAACACATTGTCAGAGATCAGCTTTTCTGACAGTGTGAACATCCTGTATTTTATTTGGATCTTTGTATAAAAACATCTGTTCTTGTGCCATATCCTGTTTTTCATGCAGAAAAACATATTTTTGAGAAAACACATTGTCACAGTGTCATTGCCCATTCTTTAAAAGCAGATTTTGCATTTTTGCTCTTGCATACATCCTGTTTTTAAGTCTGTAAGGGAAAAATGTCCATTCTTTAAAAGCAGATTTTGTATTTTTGCTCTTGCATACATCCTGTTTTTAAGTCTGTAAGGGAAAAATGTCCATTCAGCAGATTCCTTTTCCAAGCCATGGTCATTTAGTATGACTGCTGATCACATATTACTAAACTCTGTTTCTGCATTTAAGCAAGCCTTTTCTTTCAGCATATTTACAACATAATTAATTTCAGACTAATATTAATAAAATCCAACAATTCCCTCTGTTTTTAAACATACTCAAAACATTTTATATAGAAAACACATTAAGAAACAAACCTATAGTCTTCTTTTGATACAAGTCAAAATGCAATTTTACATAGTTAATACAATGATATTAAGTATTACTACAAACTGAATGTATTTCAAACTTTTTCTTTTGCAGACCATTCTGTGAAAATATTTTATCAGTTATGAGCTGTGTCTGCTTTAGTTTAACTTGATCAATTTATTCTTTTGCAATCATAGAATTTCATTTATGACTTAGAACTGTTTCATTAACTCTTTGCAACTGTTGAATTAACTATAAGAGATTAGAACCATGTGTTTCTGTAAGCATTTATACACTTCTGAAAATATACAGTTTCAATGTCATTTTAACCATAACATTGTGATCATGTCTTCGAATTGCTCATTAACATCTTGGTTGAATACTGAACTGGGCTTAGATAATAAATATTTGAAAGCAATTATTTTACTGGGGTAAAACCAGTGATATTACAACTTGACAAATTAGTTTTGAACTTATTACAATGTATCCTGATCAGTATGTATTTACACAGACTGTTTGCTATTTATGCATTTTAATCTAGTAGGTACCCTGGACCCATTGTTTTCTTTAAATATGTTTTTTTCACACATATTCCATACTAGACATTAATTTCATTTGTACTGAATATTTCTGCATTTGTACATACAAAAACTATCATTTGTACTGAAATTTTCTACATTTGTACATACAAAGACTATAAAGTACATTTAGTCTAATCTTACAAATTTAATAACATTAATATTAAGCAAAATCTTGGAAAATGTTTATGTCTCTTTAGAAATATCTAGTGGAATTGATACCATATCCATATGTCCTGTTATTTTAAATAACATACTCAGCAATTAAAAATATTCATGCTTTTTTATACCAACATTGTTTTGCCAAAAACACATTAAAAATAGTGACCATTCTTGCTATTAGAAGCATTTATTCATTTTGCATATCTTTATTCTCTCTTTATAGCTTTAATAAAGCAATTTTAAATCATCTCTTGTTTTTTTAACCATCTCTTGTATAGCTTTACAATTTAACAGGTTGTAAATACAATTTAATTCTAAACAATACAATAATAACCATTATGATAGATATTAACAACTTGCAAAATATCTTATCCTGTCAGGTTTAATCCAGTTTACCAGTATTTCTAATACACTAATACCTGTTTTCCCCCCATAAAAGAGTATTGTCAAGAAGAAATGAGATATTTTTTCCTGTAGCTTTATTTTAGACCCTTGTTGTTTATTTTTTCTGTAGCTTTATTTCAGACCCTTGTTGTTTATTTTTTCAGTAGCTTTATTTCAGACACTTATTTATTTTTTCTGTAGCTTTATTTCAGACCCTTGTTGTTTATTTTTTCTGTAGCTTTATTTCAGACCCTTGTGCAGTACTGCTTATACAGTCAGTGTAAAACTGAGAAAGTGCCCCTCCCCCTTATACAGTCAGTGTAAAACTGAGAAAGTACCCCTCCCCCTGTAGTACTTCAGCACTGTTTACCTGCCCTATGCTGTGAGAATAAAATGTATGTCAGCCCAACACTTTGGTTATACATTTATTTTATTAGGTTACTAAATAAAGCTTTCACTGTATATTACCTCTAGTAGGTATTTACACCTTCCTGCACAATTGATTTGAACTGTATATATACTATAGCCCATTTTCTGGCTGTACTTGATGCAACTGAGTTTTTTTCTTCTCTTTTAACATTTACTTGCAAACAGATTATCAGTGACATCTATGCATAATTGTGGCATTTTATTACAATTACCAAATAGTGTTGCATGTAAACATTTTAACACTTATGTTTTAATAACAATGATGCTTTAGAAAAACTCAAGCTTCTGGCAATCAGTCTTGTTGTTTATCTTATCTTTCCAGCATTTCCTGTAACTATTCATTCAGTCTAGGAAGGTCTGAGCTCACATTTTATACTCTATAAACTATAGTTAATTCTTTTAGCATTTTTCCTTTAATGTGATTCTGATTTGCATAACTATGCATTTATACTACATTACAATTAGCTTACATGGATTTCAGTATTTTTTTTTTTTTATTTATTTAACTATTTAACTGTCCTGCCATTAATTTTACAAAAACTGTTTGAATAATACCATCTGTGATTTTTTTTTTTAAATTCAGAACTTTAACTGTTTGGTGTTACTATACAATTATAAAAAATTGTAAAAAAAAACAAAATGGATATTAGCTTAATTAACATATGTTTATATTTATATTTGCTGACGTCTGCCTTTTGCTTTTGTGTATTGTAAATAAATGTACTCTAGATGAAAAAAAACATACATGCATGTCTGCCTTGTATCTGTATATCTTTATACAAGCATGTCAGTCTTGTGACTTTAAATCTTTATTCTTATTAACTATTTTCATTTAATTTCATGCACTATAACTGTTTTGTTTACCTTTTGACTATGCTAAGAATGGCAGTCATATGCTGTACTTACTGTAGTACTGATAGATGTCTTGCTTTAACTGAATGAAAGTAAAACATTTAAAAAATGATTTGTCTGTATCATCCTACCATGTATGTTTAACCATTTTCAAAACATAAACATATTATAAAATATATTTCTTTTGCACAGATTAGTTGTGTATGCAGGAAATTCCCAGTCCCTGTCAGTTCAGCTAATTTATTTCCTTTATTCTGCAACTGCTGTTGAATTTTTTGTAATGTTGCATGGTCTTTCTGACATTCTTTAGTAAGCTGTTCTGCTGAATTTGAAACTCCTATGCACTTTTGAAAAGATGTATGTATAACTTGTCTAAGATTCCTGAACTCATTGTGTCTGTCTTTTAGAAGTTTATTACATTCCTTTGTAACAAAATGTACTAGGGGTTCTATCAGTAACTGATTTGACTCACATGTGGTGACAGGACATAACTGTTCAATATCAGAATGTAATGGAAACACTTTACCCTTAGTTAATTCTTCAGATCTGTCTTTACAGTCTATTTTTTAGCAATATGATGCAATACTTTTTTATGGCATAATACACAAAATGCAGTTTTTGTTGAAGCACACACTAAATATTTGTCATTTTTCACATGGTTTTCTTTGAGATACCAGTCAAATATTGTAATACATTTGCATAATGCCTTACTATCAACCTGCCCTAATAAGGTTTTACATTTACTAATGTGCTGTATATACCAACATAGCAATTTACTAAAGTTTGGTTTACTCCTGCATGAATTATAAATAATATCCATACTATCTAATAAAAAAACTGTCTAAGAATATACAAACTATGTAAGAATATACAAACTCTGTTTAACATCATCCACACTAAATATGTGACACAGAAAAAAAGTCTTACCAGTTAGCAAGAAAACAAGTGATCAAGCTGTTATTGCAGATGGCTAGAAATTTTTCAGAGTCACTTGAGAAGCTGGTGAAGCACAACAGGCAGCGGACTACTGTGCTAGTGGACATTCACCTTTTCTTGAAGAATTTATGGAACTGCGAATTTCTTGAACTAGTCTCACTCTGGATTGTAGACGTCTAAAAAACTTTACTACTGCAAGCTGCATAAACTGGAATACTTCTGTTTAGGATTTACACATACGTACAAATGTTAGTTACTGCAATTTAACTGAAGTGACCCTCTGCAGGGCTTACCATCACTCCTCCTGTGTTTGAATGCAGATTGTAGGTTCAAATGCAGGCTAGCTTGCCATTGAAAAGTTACATGGAGCTGCTTACTGCTTGGTGTGATGGATTTGAAGTGTTCTTAAGACACTCAGTCTTGCTGGCTGGATTCTGCAAAAATTCAAAGTCTGGTTATATTTGCATTCACAGTCTGTTGCATACAGAAACCTGCAGAATATACACTGATGAGAGAATATACTTTGCAGCACTTGTCTTTAAGAGCAGTAACCAATAACTTTTATAATAAATCAAACTGGACAAACGTTGCAGCTTAAAAGTACTGTTCCAACTTTACTTCTCATATAGTACAGATGATGTGAGAGATACAACATTTACCTTAGGACAAATGAGTCCCTACCATACCTCTAACATAACTGGATTTATACAGCTCTTTATATACAGTTTTAGTCCTCTTGGTATCCTGTAGAAACAATACTAAGCTTCCTTGTTTAACAATGTCTTGTAAGAGACCAGCTTTTCTGACAGTGTGAATATCCTGTAACAGTGTCCTGATGTCCATGTAGAAAAACATATTTTTGAGGAAACACATTGTTCTGTATTCTATTTGGATCTGTGTTTAAGAACATCTGTTCTTGTGCCAGTGCTGATAAGCATATCCTGTTTTTTATGCAGAAAAACATATTTTTGAGAAAACACATTGTCAGAGATCAGCTTTTCTGACAGTGTGAACATCCTGTATTTTATTTGGATCTTTGTATAAAAACATCTGTTCTTGTGCCATATCCTGTTTTTCATGCAGAAAAACATATTTTTGAGAAAACACATTGTCACAGTGTCATTGTCCATTCTTTAAAAGCAGATTTTGCATTTTTGCTCTTGCATACATCCTGTTTTTAAGTCAGTAAGGGAAAAATGTCCATTCTTTAAAAGCAGATTTTGTATTTTTGCTCTTGCATACATCCTGTTTTTAAGTCTGTAAGGGAAAAATGTCCATTCAGCAGATTCCTTTTCCAAGCCATGGTCATTTAGTATGACTGCTGATCACATATTACTAAACTCTGTTTCTGCATTTAAGCAAGCCTTTTCTTTCAGCATATTTACAACATAATTAATTTCAGACTAATATTAATAAAATCCAACAGGTACTGGATGTTTTAGCTTGCCAGATAGGCTGAGATCTGGATCCTATAGCTGTGCCAGTGAGGAGACTTATTGGGGACCTGGAGAACAAGGGAGCAACCAGCCCCAGACTGACTGTGATCTCTGTGTGCTCTTAAGGGAAATTGCACTTTACTGTGTGTATTTGTTATCCTTTGCTTATATATGAGATGCCCTCTCTGGTGTTAGTGATGAGGACTGAGGCTCCGTGATTGCTGGGCCAGGGCACAGGCTTCACATATTAATTGGTGTCAGTGATTGGGCTTTCCTTACAATTGGTTTGCAGTGATTGGGATATCCACATCACATATTAATTAGCTGGCAAATACTAATTGGCTTGTAGTGGTGTGGGTAGAGTGAATCCTGTAGCTTATGTACAGTGATCTCTGAAGGTGTTTTGTACTCCAAAACAGCCGTGCAGTGAATACGCAGAGTTCAGATCACAATTGTTTTATTTCTTTTGTTAGCTTAGTCAGTCAGGGTGAGCAGGCAGCATGTCAGCAGAGGAGTATGAAAAGCTGACAAGGAGCCAGCTGGTAGAGATGTGCCAGGCTAGGAGACTGGTGCATGGAAACCTGTCTAAGGCAGACCTGATTGCAGCCTTGGTGTCTGCTGCATCAGAAAACAGCATCTAGGAGGACAGTCAGACTGGCAGTGGAGATACATTATCCTCGGAGAATGGACAGCTCAACTTTTCTGCAGTGGACTTAAAAATCCAGCTGGAGCTAAAGAGACTTGAGTTGGAGGCCAGGCATTTGGAGATAGAAGCCGAAGAAAAGGAACATCAGAGGAGGCATGAGAGTGAAATCCTGACTCTTCGCCAGAGTCATGGAGGTAATAGGGAAGGGAGTAACTGGACCCCAGAAGCACAACAGGTCAGTAAATTTCTTCCGCAATTTAAAGAGGGAGATAATTTTGATAGGTTCATTCATATGTTTGAGAGGGTATGCAAACAGTATAGTGTTGACCAAAGGCTCTGGGTATGGTTTCTGTCCCCCTTACTCCATGGTAAAGCTGTAAATGCATTGGCTAAAATGTCTGACATTGCATGTTTTGATTATACTGTTGTAATGTTAAAATGTTTTAAGCTAACACCTGAAATGTATAGGAATAAGTTTCATGAACATAGATGCAAGACAGATGAAAGTGTGTGTGAATATGTTTCTGAAATGAGCACTTATTTTAATAGCTGGGTGAGTGGATGTCAGGTCACCACTTTTATAGGGATGGCAGATCTTTTGGTGAAGGAACAAGCCCTTAGCACTTTGCCTGAGGACATGAGGACCTGGTTAGCTGATAGACAATGTGCTACTTCAGATGAGTTGGGGAAGAAGGGAGACCTATACCTATCCAGCAGGGCAGCCCTGCACAGGAAGGGGACCCCCATTACTGCTCCTAGGTCTAAAGGAACCCATGGTGGGCAGCACAGACTGCCCCAACAGAATCTGCCAGTAGCAGGGGAAGCCACTAGTCCAGGTACACGTCCAGGAGCTAGGGTTAAATGTTTTGAATGCAACCAGTGGGGCCATGTGGCATACAGGTGTCCATGGAGGCAAGGTAGGGAACCAAAGGTGAGGGAGCCAGTAAGTGGGAAAGACAAAATGCCAATAGTAGGTTGTCCTGAGACAACAGGGGTACTAAACTACCATCCCACAGATGTCTTGAGAGGGAAGGATTTGGATGAGGCAGTACCATGTGCTTATGCAGTTGCACATGGTCAGGCTAGGAGACAAGCATGTGGGTCTGGTAGCCTGGGGGAGACCCAGACAGACTTCATACTTGCAGCCAGGACTGGTGAGGTGGTTACTTCAGGGAGGGAGCTACTCTGTAGCACTGAGACTGAATGTGAGCCACAGCTGCTTGTGGGTACTGATGTTCCCTTGGACAGGGTAACTGCAAAGGTAGAGGTGAGCAGTAGTGCACAGGCTGCCAGACTGCCTGTGGAAGGGGAGCTGAGAAGGGTTACAAAGAGAGAGTTGAGACAGGCTCAGCTCTCAGACCCTACATTGCAAGGCCTGAGGCAGGTAGCTAGGGAGGCACCTGATTCTCAAGGAAAGGGGGATCTGTATACTGGGACAAAGGGTTACTATACAGAGAGTGGACCCCTGAGGGAGGGCTAGAAGGTGAAAGAGTACAGCAGTTGGTAGTGCCTAGAGCCTACCATCTGGCACTTCTAGCCATAGCCCATGATATTCCCTTTGCAGGTCATATGGGCATAAAATGTACAAAGAGGCATATTATGCAGAACTTCTATTGGCCTGGAATTTCCAGAGATGTAACAGGGTACTGCAGGACCTGTGTGCAGTGACAAAAGGTAGGCAAGGCAGGAGACAAGGTGAGAGCTCCTCTGATGCCTTTGCTTGTGATTGAGGAGCCATTTCAGAGGGTAGCTATGGATATTGTGAGTCCTCTAAGTACCCCAATTTCCACAGGGAAAAAGTATATCCTAGTGATAGTGGATTATGCTACACGATACCCTGAGGTGGTGGCTTTGTCCTCCATTGAGGCAGAGAAGGTGACAATTGCTTTGTTAAAGATTTTCTGCAGGGTAGGTTTCCCAAAAGAAATACTGTCTGACAGATGTGCCAATTTCATGTCAGACCTGCTGGCTTGTCTGTGGAAGTCCTGTGGAGTGAAGCACATGAAGACTACCCCCTACCATCCCCAGACTAATGGTCTTGTTGAGAGGTTAAACTCTACAATTAAGTCCATGTTACGGGCATTTGCATATCAGTTTAAGAGGGAGTGGGACACATATTTGCCTGATCTGTTGTTTGCTTAAAGAGAGGTTCCCCAGGAATCCACAGGTTTTTCACGCTTTGAGTTGCTGTATGGGCATAGGGTGAGGGGACATCTAGATTTAATTTGAGATGAGTGGGAAATTGAGTGAGTCTCACAAGGCAGCTGTTGTGTCATATGTCCTAAACCTCAGTACAAGGCCCAGGGAACTCATGGGCTTGGCCCAGGAGAACCTGGCAGAAGCCCAACGACAGAAAAAGGTGTGGTATGACAAGAATGATTGAGCTAGAGAGTATGTTGTGGGGCAGCAGGTAATGGTTCTCATTTCTGTCAGACACAAGTTGCAATCAGCTTGGGAGGGTCCCTACAAGGTTCTAAGAAAGGTAAGTGATGTAAACTACATGGTGGAACTGCTAGGCAGACAGCAGGGGCACAAATTTTGCCATGTTAACATGATGACACCTTACCATGATAGGGAGGCCCTTGTGCTGAGCATTTGCAGTGGATTGCAGGAGGAGTCTGAGGGAGATCTGGTGACTGATGTCCTCAGTGAAGCTCGAGCTGACACCTCAGTGGAAGGGGTAGAAATGTCCCAGCAGCTATCTCCTATCCAGGTTCAGGAAATCTGAGCAGTGTTGCAGGAATTTGGGGACATGTTCACTGGGAAACCAGGGTGCACCCACATGGTGCAGCACCAGGTGGATACAGGACCCCAAAGGTCTATTAGGCAGGCCCATTATAGGATGCCTGAGAGAGTCAGACAGACCCTGAGGAAAGCAATACAGGAGATGTTGGACCTAGGGGTGATTCAAGAGTCCAACATTCCCTGGGCCTCCCCAGTGGTGCTGGTGCCAAAGAATGATGGCAGCACCATGTTCTGTGTGGATTACAGGAAATTAAATAGTCACACAGAGTTGGGTGCTTACCCCATGCCTAGGACAGATGAGGCCCTAGAGCAGCTGGGTGGGGCTAAGTATCTTACAACCATTGATCTTACCAAGGGTTACTGGCAGGTGCCCTTGACTCCCAGTGCTAGAGAGAAGTCAGCCTTTGTGACTCCTTTTGGCTTGTATGAGTTCACAAAGATGCCCTTTGGGTTGAAGAATTCCACAGCGGCTTTCCAGAGGCTGGTAGATAATATCCTAGATGGAGCAGGAGGGTTTGCACTTGCTTACCTAGATAATATTGCCATCTACAGCCATTCCTGGCTAGAGCACCTTTAGCATGTCGGAGAGGGGCTGGACAGACTACAGAGTGCAGGGTTGACCATTAAGCCGAGCAAATGTGAGGTGAGTATGGTAGAGGTCTCCTACTTAGGACATAGAGTGGGGAGTGGTAAGATAAGGCCAGAACCTGCCAAAGTGGAAGCCATTCAGGCATGGCCTGCACCTGCTACTAAAAAGCAGGTGAGGGCATTCTTAGGGACAGCAGGGTACTACAGAAAGTTTGTCCCCAATTATAGTACCATAGCTGTTCCCCTCACAGACCTGACAAGGAAAAACAGGCCAGATAAGGTAGTGTGGACCCCAGCATGTGAGCAGGCATTCCAGAAGCTTAAAGAAGCTTTGGGAGGACCCCTTGTATTAGCCAGTCTAGATTACAGCAAAGAATTTGTTGTGCAAGTGGATGCTTCAAACCATGGGGTAGGTACTGTACTTAGCCAGATTTCTTCAGAGGGGGAAGAACACCCAGCAGTTTATCTCAGTTGTAGGCTCCAACCCAGGGAGGAATGCTATGCAGCTGTAGAAAATAAATGCCTAGCCATAGTGTGGGCATTGCAGAAACTTCAGCCTTATCTGTATGTAAGAAAATGTGCTATAATGACCGATCTCAACCCCCTAATATGGTTAAACAGAGTCAGCCAGCAAAATGCCAAGTTGCTAAGATGGAGCCTGTGGTTGCAAACATATGATATGTCAGTGCATCACCGCAGAGGCATTAGCAATGCCAATGCAGATAGGCTCTCAAGACAGGGAATGGGGTGAGGTACAGTCAGATAGTCCTAACCCTCTCAAGCGTTTTTTCTCAAGGGTCACTTGAAAAACTAGCTTGAGTTCTCTGGGGGTGGGGGTAGATGTGAAGATTGGGTAGATATGGATGAAGGCTGCCAGCCTAGCCAAATAGAATTTGATACATGACTCTGTCAATTGTATATATGAATGAAATACAGGCTTTCTTCCTTAAATGAAAGAAAATACTAAAATGTTGAAGATTGTAGCAACATTGCCATCTGCTGTAAGAAAAACTAAGTCAAGCATTTCAAATATTTCTTTTGAAGTTAAAATGATTTCAAATCTGTCCTTTGATCTAGATAGTGGTGCCGAAGAGGCTAGTTGAGCACATTCTTTCTATTAGTTTTAACTTAAGGAATAATTACTAGAGTGTACATGTGAAATGTCTTTTATTGTTGTAGCTTCCTGAGCAGGTGTTAGATTGTTAAATAATGTAGCCTGTTGGCCTGGGAACGCCAGGCCAAGTGTCAAAGAAATTATGTAATGGGAACTAAATGAGAATGATGTAATCTGGGAGGGCCCAGCAAAAATGTATGTTAGTGATTTTAAAAACTATTGCTCAGAGAGAGACTGTGAGCATTTTTGTTTTGATATCCAACCTACAGTACTGCCTGTTGTCTTAAGTAACTTATCTTAGAAGTGTGTTTTCTTGTAGGAATAGCTAGGACTATACAAATTAGACTAAGTGTTTTTCTGTGATGTCAGAACTGTACTACTGATTTATTTTAAGTACTTCTGTGTGATCTCTGAACTCTTTTGACTAGCACTGTGTAGTATAAAGTATTGTCTTGTGGTTTTAATTATTTATTATTAAATATTTTAAAACCTTTTAACTGTGGCTGGTTTATGTAGAGATAATTCAAGCTCTAGAGTACATCGCATGCTTATAAGTGATCCTGTACTAAGCCCTTCCAATAAGCCTTGATTGCTTAAGTTAGACTACTATTGCATAATAATATCGCACAGTAATAATTGGGCACCCTTTTAAGGACCTTTGGGTAGCTGATAATTATTAGCTGGTGGTGGCAGGAATTACTACAGTATAGTCTGGGTATAGGGGCACAGCTGGAGAATCTATGTCAGCCTTTCCCAGGAGTGTCTGTGAAGTTGTATAAATACTTATCTCAAAGTGTGTGTGTGTGTGTGTGTGTGTGTGTGTGTGTGTGTGTGTGTGTGTGTGTGTGTGTGTGTATGTGTGTGTGTGTGTGTGTGTGTGTGTCAGCTACTTAGGCAGGGACATGAAGCACTGGCTGGACAAAGAAAGTACTGGAGGTTTTAGCGTGCCAGCTAAGCTGAGATCTGCACCCTACAGCTGTGCCAGTAAGGAGTCTTATTGTGGACCTGGAGAGCAAGGGAGCAACCAGCCCCAGACTGACTGTGATCTCTGTGTGCTCTTAAGGGAAATTGCACTTTACTGTGTGTATTTGTTATCCTTTCCTCATATAAGAAATGCACTATCTGGTGTTAGTGTTGAGGATTGAGGATCATTGATTGCTGGGCCAGGGCATGGGCATCACAGCCAGCATACTTATTTTTGCTGTTTTCCCCATAACTCTATAATATATTTTATTCTTACTTTCTTTCTGACCAGTGTACCCCACCCCCCTTTTAATATTCATCACTGCTGAGATGCATGTACTCTTTGTTTCTAGCCCTTCCTTTTTCTTCTTTCCATTGATATATATTTCTTCAGTTCTACCTCTAACATCATTCAGAGTAAAACAAAAGATGTCTGTTTCTTGATTCACTCCTCTTCATTATCATCTAATTCTTCTTTTGGCTTTTTCCCAGTTAGGGGATGCTACACTGGATCACCCTTCCACTCACAATTGGCAGTAGTGTTTTACGGTGTCAAGTTGCCAGCCTGGTGCCCAACCTTCCACAGAAGACACACACATGCACACACTCACACCTAGGGCCAGGTTAGAGTGTCCAATCCACCTACAGCATGTCTTTGGGATGTGGGAGAAAACCGGAGCACCTGGAGGAAACACAAGTGACCACAGGGAGGACATACAGACTCCTCACAGAAGGCACCCCAGCCAAGGATCGAACTGGAGAACCTCTTGCTGTGAGGCGGCAACACTAACCACTGCACCACCGTGGCTGCCCCCACTCCTCTTCCTTATCATATTTGCCCTGAATTATAATCTGATTTGTGTCATTTATCCAACCCACAGCCAAATCTTAGCACAATATTTCTTACTATTCTCATGGAATAAACCAAGACAATAAACAAAACTAAATTGATGATCATTTTCTGTACTTAAGTATACTTGCATATCATGTTAAAAGTGTTAAATCTTATTCAAAAATAAAAAAAATATATGAACTACAGCCATCTTTAATTAATTTACAACTGTTAGGAAACAGTAAGGCAGCCATTAAAAAAGCACAACACCAGAAATATGAATGGACTGGTACAATAAAAAATCCAAGTAAAAAACATCAAAAGTACCAAAATCCAACATGGCAAACTGGCAAGATAAATAAAATAAAAACTTTAATTCAGAACAGTAAGCGCTTTCGCAGTCTATCAAGCTGCTTCACCAGCCATTAAACCTGTATAAACAAAAAATGCATATTACCTTCAACAGTCATACATATTAATTAAATGCATTATAATTGACTCCTAAAAACGTATGGAAACCACTGGCTACCTATATAGGTTCATAGGTTCATAGGTTTATACTAGGCTATCTGCCCTAAGGCATTTATAAGCCTAGCCCAAATTATTGTGGCTTACGCCACCCCTTATATGAAAAAATACTGTGCCCATTAGTTTGTTGTGCCTCTGTCCAGCAGTGACCCAGAGATGATTCCCGGGGTAAACCTACGATCTCCCATCCACAGGTCTAGATTTCTCTTGAACAGAGTCAGCGAGGTGCTCTGCCTCACATGGACCGGGATTTTATTCCACAGCATAGGGAGTCTCTGAGTGATAAATCTATCCCTCCAGCACGTCCTATTTATATCCGTGCTAAGGTTTAAGTCGCTTGCTCTAGTGGTTTTGGTGGATTTGGATTTTTGAGGTGGAGCATGTCCATTAATTCGGGTTGGACATGGCCTTGTATGTCAGGCACATGTCACCTCTGAGCAGACGGTATGCGACTGAATAGAGCTGGAGTTTCTTCAATCTGGCAGCATATGACAGATTTTGGAGTCCCTTTATCCTTTTGGTGAGGAACTTTTGGGGTCTCTCCAATTGCTGCAGATGTCGGGTGAGATACATCCCGAATGGGGCATTGTACTCGATCATTGGTCTGATAAGTGAAGAGTACAGGGAACAATGACCTCACTAGATCTGGATGTGAATCCCTTCATGATCAGGTGGGCAATGTAGAAGGTCTTTCTAACCACTTTAGCAATGTGAGTGTCAAAAGAAAGGCCACTGTCAACCTGGGTCCCCAGGTCCCTGATAACCTCTTCTGTGCTTAGTGGATTGCCACCTATATGGTAGCTTGGGGTTACCTTGTTTTCCCGAAGGGTATGACTATACATTTTTGGCGTTTAACTTCAGGCCATGGCTCTGGCACCAGCTATCTGTTTCAGTGAGTCCCTTCTGAAGGATATCCGTGTCCGATGCACTTTCCACTATGGCGCCCAGTTTGCAGTCATCTGCAAACTTTGTCAGCCAAAGTCCTCCCATGTTGGCCTGTACTTCTGAGAAGTAGATGCCAAACAATAGGGGGCCAAGGACCGAGCCCTGTGGGACACCACTTGTGACCGGCTTGGAGTCTGACACAGCGCCAGCAACTCTAACCCTGTGGGTTCTGTCCTTAAGCCAGTTTGCAACCCATCTTGTGACATATGGGTTTACATTTAAGCTGGTAAGTTTTTCTACAATACCCGAGTGATGAAGTTTCAGCTACATACAGCCACATGTATGGAAAGGGAGGGATGTCATTAGTCTACATACTCTTCTTTCAGAAAAAGATACTTTAACTATGACCAAGAATTGGAGAAAGTGAGAGAGAAGGGTGAGAGAGAGAGAGAAACACATAACACACATGTGCGCGCACACACACACACACACACACACACACACACACACACACACACACACACACACACACACACACACACACACACACACACACACGCACACACACACAAACACACACACACACACACACAAACAGAGACAGTGACAGAGTTTAAAAGAAAATGTTAAAAAACAGATCTAATGTGAAAAACTGCTGGTGCTCTTAGAACCAAAAGGAAGGATAATTTGGGTTAAATTATAGTGAAGATGTATGTATCCTACAAACTCAAACCACTTATAGTGTTTTTAAGAAATAAACTAGAGAAAGAAGAATGAGTCTTATTTTTAACACATCTAATCTTGTGCTCTGCATTTTCTAAAATAGTTGTCAGGTACTGGTGGAAGCTATTCCTTCTTTACACCATAATGTGTCTGATGTCATGTCTTAGTTTTCAAAAGCTGTATAGACTGAACATTAGTTTTTGAAAGTGAACTAGAAAAAAAAATGTTTTTAATGAGAACTGTTAACACAGCAAAATTCCAAGAGGTATGCACATTGTTTATATACATTTTCCACATAGTATAAAAGCAAATACACATACTATGTGCATGTATATATATATATATATATATATATATATATGTATATATATATATATATATATATATATATATATATATATATATTATTCAGACGTGAAGCTGAAACAAGGTCTATTGCATTATTTATTTATGGAAGTTCCTCCATGAAGTCAGTAGGATGACAAGATTTACAAATGGCAATAAAAAAATTAAACCTGCATGGCATCAAAATATAAAACAGCAATAATCAATGCTTGAGTGTGGTTTATCCACATTCTTTCTATTAGTTTTAACTTAAGGAATAATTACTAGAGTGTACATGTGAAATGTCTTTTATTGTTGTAGCTTCCTGAGCATGTTTTAGATTGTTAAATAATGCAGCCTGTTTGCCTGGGAATGCCAGACCAAGTGTCAAAAAATGATGTAATGGGAACTAAATGATAATGATG
Source organism: Protopterus annectens (assembly GCF_019279795.1). Taxonomy (NCBI): domain Eukaryota; kingdom Metazoa; phylum Chordata; order Ceratodontiformes; family Protopteridae; genus Protopterus; species Protopterus annectens. Next base: position 391,714,984 of record NC_056728.1, read on the forward strand.
TAATCTAGGAGGGCCCAGCAAAAATGTGTGTTAGTGATTTTAAAAACTATTGCTCAGAGACAGACTGTGAGCATTTTTGTCTTGATATCCAACCTACAGCACTGCCTGTTGCCTTAAGTAAGTTATCTTAGAAGTGTGTTTTCTTGTAGAAATAGCTAGGACTATAAAGATTAGACTAAGCATTTTTCTGTGATGTCAGAACTTTACTACTGATTTATTTTAAGTATTTCTGTGTGATCTTTGAACTCTTTTGAGTAGCACTGTGTAGTAGAAAGTATTGTCTTGTGGTTTTAATTATTTATTATTAAATATTTTAAAACCTTTTAACTGTGGCTGGTTTATGTAGAGATAATTTAAGCTCTAGAGTACATTGCATGCTTATAAGTGATCCTGTACTAAGCCCTTCCAATAAGCCTTGATTGCTTAAGTTACACTACTATTGGATAATAATATTGCACAGTAAAAAATTGACACCCTTTTAAGGACCTTTGGGTAGCTGATAATTATTAGCTGGTGGTGGCAGGAATTACTACAGTATAGTCTGGGTATAGGGGCACAGCTGGAAAATCTGTGTCAGCCTTTACCAGGTTGTCTGTGAAGTTGGATAAATACTTATCTCAAAGTGTGTGTGTGTGTCAGCTACTTGGGCAGGGACATGAAGCACTGGTTAGACAGAGAGGGTACTGGTGGTTTTATCTTGCCAGCTAAGTTGAGATCTGAACCCTACAGCTGTGTCAGTGGGGAGTCTTATTGGGGACATGGAGAGCAAGGGAGCTACCAGCCCCAGACTGACTGCGATCTCTGTGTACTCTTAAGGGAAATTGCACTTTACTGTGTGTATTTGTTATCCTTTCCTCATATATGAGATGCCCTCTCTGGTGTTAGTGGTGAGGATTGAGGCTCCTTGATTGCTGGGCCAGGGCATGGGAATCACAGCCAGCATACTTATTTTTGCTGTTTTCCCCATAACTCTATAATATATTTTATTCTTACTTTCTTTCTGACCAATGTACTCCACCCTCCTTTTAATATTCACCACTGCTGAGATGCATGTACTCTTTGTTTCTAGCCCTTCCTTTTTCTTCTTTCCATTAATATATATTTCTTCAGTTCTGCCTTTAACATTATTCAGAGTAAAACAAAAGATCTCTGTTTCTTGTATCACTCCTCTTCATTATCATCTTATTCTTCTTTTGGATTTTTCCCGGTTAGGGGGATGCCACAGTGGATCACCTGTCCACTCACGACTGGCAGTAGAGTTTTATGGTGTTGAGTTGCCAGCCTGGTGCCCAGCCTTCCACAGAAGGCACACACATGCTCACACTCAAACCTAGGGCCAATTTAGAGTGTCCAATCCACCTACAGCATGTCTTTGGGATGTGGGAGAAAACCGGAGCACCTGGAGGATACCCAAGCGATCACAGGGAGTACATGCAGACTCCGCACAGAAGGCAACCCAGCCAAGAATCGAACTGGAGAACCTCTTGCTGTAAGGTGGCAACACTAACCGCTGCACCACCGTGGCCGCCCCCACTCCTCTTCATTATCTTATTGACCTGAATTATAATCTGATTTGTGTCATTTAGCCAACCCACAGCCAAATCTTAGCACAATATTTTTTACTATTCTCATGAAATAAACCAAGACAATCAACAAAACTAAACTGATGATCATTTTCTGTACTTAAGTATACTTGCATATCATGTTAAAAGTGTTAAATCTTATTCAAAAATAAAAAATGCATGCACTACACCCATCTTTAATTAATTTACAACTGTTACGAAACAGTAATGCAGCCATTAAAAAAGCACAACACCAGAAATAAGAATGGACTGGTACAATAAAAAAAATCCAAGTAAAAAACATCAAAAGTGCCAAAGTCCAACACGGCAAAATGGCAAGATAAAATAAAAACTTTAATTCAGTACAGTAAGCGTTTTCACGGTGTATCAAACCGCTCCATTAGCCATTAAATCTATATAAACAAAAAATGCATATTACCTTCAACAGTCATTCATATTAATTAATTGCATTATAATTGACTCCTAAAAATGTATGGAAACCACTGGCTACCTATATGATGAAGTTTCAGCTACATACAGCCACATGTATGGAAAGGGAGGGATGTCATTAGTCTACATACTCTTCTTTCAGAAAAAGATACTTTAACTATGACCAAGAACAGGAGAAAGTGAGAGAGAAGGGTGAGAGAGAGAGAGAGAAAAACACATGCACACACATGCACACACACACACACACACACACACACACACACACACACACACACACACACACACACACACACACACACTCACACACACATGCACACACACACACAGAAACAGAGACAGTGTCAGAGTTTAAAAGAAAATGTCAAAAAGCAGATCTAATGTGAAAAACTGCTTGTGCTCTTTGAACCAAAAGGAAGGATAATTTGGGTTAAATTATAGTGAAGATGTATGTATCCTACAAACTCAAACCACTTATAGTGTTTTTAAGAAATAAACTAGAGAAAGAAGAATGAGTCTTATTTTTAACACATCTAATCTTGTGCTCTGCATTTTCTAAAATAGTTGTCAGGTACTGGTGGAAGCTATTCCTTCTTTACACCATAATGTGTCTGATGTCATGTCTTAGTTTTCAAAAGCTGTATAGACTGAACATTAGTTTTTGAAAGTGAACTAGAAAAAAACATGTTTATTGAGAACTGTTAACACAGCAAAATTCCAAGAGGTATGCACATTGTTTATATACATTTTTCACATAGTACAAAAGCAAATACACATACTATGTGTATATATGGGTCCCCTTCACTACACCAACACGCTACAAAGCCGAAACTGAAAACACCGACACCAAAAGACTGACGATGCAGATGATTGACAAGGTGAGATCCCAACAGCCGAAACACCGACATGGGCAACGTGTGAGCGCGACTCAGTAAGTGTGCGATAGTGAGGGATTTAGGGTTAGGGAGCGGACAGGTAAGTGTGCGTTAGTTAGGGATTTAGGGTTAGGGTGCGGGAAAGGTGAGTGTGCAGTAGTGTCGGACTTAGGATTAGGGTACGGGTAAGGTAAGTGTGTGATAGTGACGGACTGTACTTTTAGGGGCGGGTTAAGTGAGTTAGGGTTAGGGTGTGGGTCGGGTGATTGTGCGATAGTGACGGACTTTATGTTTAAGGATGGGTTAAGTGAGTTAGGGTTAGGGTGCAGGTAGGGTAAGTGTACGATAGTGACGGACTTTAGGTTTAGGGGTGGGTTAAGTGAGTTAGGGTGCAGGTAGGGTTAGTGTGCGGTTGTGTCGGACCTTAGGGTTAGGGTTTGGGTTAAGGTTAGTGCATGTATAGTTGTGTGTAATGTGTAGTTTACGTTTTGTGTGTCAGTGTTTTGGGTGTTGGTGTTACGGTGTTCGGTTTTGTGAGTTGTCGGTATTATGTGTTTTCGGTCTTTTGGTGTCGGTGTTTTGGGTGTCGGCTTTGTGGCATGTCGGTGTAGTGAAGGGTATCCGTATAAATATATAAATATATATATATATATATATATATATATATATATATATATATATATATATATATAGTTATAAATATTATTCAGACGTGAAGCTGAAACAAGGTCTATTGCATTTTTTATTTATGGAAGTTCCTCCATGTAGTCAGTAGGATGACAAGATTTACAAATGGCAATAAAAAAAATTAAACCTGCATGGCATCGAAATATAAAACCGCAATAATCAATGCTTGAGTGTGGTTTATTCAGCAGTTACCCACCTTTACTTTCTTTAGACCACTCAGAATTTGTTCTCATTATCTGACTTTAGCATTCGTAACACTGCACCATCCATGCTATTGACTGTTGCTCATTTAATACCATCTATCATTTCTGTTATGCTTCCTTCATCTCTAGTTACACATTTACCAGTTTTACTACACTTTATATTATTATTAATGTAAGTACCCAACATTTTCGTCTGCTTCCACTCTCCCATCCATTACTAAATATATTTATAAGATTTGACTTTGTTTTCTTTGCTCCCTTATGCATTGCCCTTTAATCCCTTTCACTATTCTACCTTCTATATTTACATCTGTAACTGCAAGGTCAACAAAACCACCAAGTATATTTCATTTTCCATTGGTATTAATTATGTTTCCTCCTCTTTTCTCACTACTTCTGACTTTGCCACTCGAATATCTTTTCAGGTTTCACCACTTCCTTAGTTTTTCTTATCACGATACCTGATATTAAAAGATTCCCCACTACTCTGGGCTCTCCAGTCCCAATAACTTACCCCCCCCCATCTATCCAATCTGCATGGTTACATTCGTTCTTAAGGAAAGTAACACTTACAGTAATTATTGCCGACATATTTGTCCTCTGTCGCAATATTTTCCCTAATTACCCATACATCATTACTATTTATAGCAATAACTTTTCCACCGTGCAATCTATAAAAGCTCTTTGTTTTCTTAAATAATTCCTTGGTCACCCCACTTCCACATGCCCCATCTGATAGCACTTCATTTGCTCTCATTCCTTAACCCTAAACTGAACCTCTTTATCTTTTCTGTATCATCTTCTTTCCACAATGCCAATGTCTGAATATGCTGCTGAGAACTTTAATCTTTTATCCTTAAAATGCAGTTTCCCATGAACGCTCAGCAGATTCCTTACAACACAAACCATGTGCCAAATAAGTGTTCCAATGAGAATAATTTTGCTTGTCGGTGTTCTGCCATCTGTAATTCTCCTTGCATTATTGGTTTTCCTTTTCAGTCTATAAAAGTATTGTACATACAACATTCTGCAACATATTGTCAACTACCTAGCTATTCACAGACCCATGTGCCCTATATTTGACTAGTTTCTCATACTTCCCTTCTAACTAGCCTCTGTCTGCTACTCTCTGATAGTAACTAGTTATATTCCTTCATTTCTTAAGCATGTTAATGGGCCTGTACTGTAGTACTTGCTGCCACTTTTTACCTGACTACCAAGCAGTACTCTCAGATTACTTTACTGTATAACAACACAGGGCATAACAATTGTACTACTATGGCATGCCATCCAAGTATCATTGCTGTATAACTATGGATAGCTATGAACCAGAAATTCTATAAAATTCAAGAATTTGCTGAAAACTTCAAAACTTCCTTACACTGAAAAATGATACACAAACTACTGCCTGTTAAGACATTTGACTTTATATCATGCACACATACATTATTATCAAATCAAACAATTCAGTTTATCAACTTTTACTGCTAAATATTTCTCTGTGTACTATGATTTAATGCAGTGTAATTTATCTAATAATTCAGCAACTGTATAAAAATAAAACAATATTCAGATACTGAATTTATAGGAATGCATACTTAAATTATATCTGAATGAGTGTATTTCATCCTGTAAACTAGCATTTAGATATTTCTGCTATAATTTTCATTAGGAATTTGGGACATATTATATTGTGGTTTGATTGCAGGAGGAGAACTGTGTGTTATTGTTGTCATTCCAATTATAAGATATGCAATTCACAGTTTGAATTCAGATTACAAAAGATCTTTGTTTAGGTATTGCTCTTTCACATATGACACATGGAACCATCCCTGATTTATGATTCATGTTTTCATAGGCTCTTAGGTACTCACTAGGTTAGTGATCTTTGAGGATCTTAACAAGCAGCAGCCTTATATTACCATGGTAGTATTTAGCCCTTATATTTGCATACAAATAATCCAAGAGACGGGCCAAACATGGATATTTTGAGACATTCACATATTTCCTCTATCTACAAGGGACAGGGGGTGTGTTTTAAACCAAGGGTAAATTTGTGGTTATCCATCCATTTGTCCAAATTATATCGGAATAAAGTAAGAAAAGTGGAGTGGAATATCGTTCCAAAGAAGTGGCATTATCTGTGAGACATACCTCTCCTTTCAACATGTTCCATTTATTTCACAAAAGAGATTGAAATCCCTTGAGCAGGTGTTTATGATATCATTGGACTTGTGTATGTGTAATTGGTCTGATAGAATAGCATCTGTTGAATCTCTGCATATGGCCAGAAGTTTTAGTCCACGGTTTTGATACCAGCTATTTGTTCAGGACAGGTCCTTTTGGATAATCTTGGTGCCCTCTGGTTTTTAAGTTTCATTTTAAAATAATAATCCTGAAATCTTATCCTGAAAGCAAGTGCTGCTATAAATGTAAAGTCAGAAAACAAAGAATATAGCAAATCAGTAATTCACCAGACACTGGTTATTCAGAGCACCCCACACAAATTCTGTCACTAGTGTATGTTAACATCTCCATGTGTGGTGCATCCGTTTCATGGTTTTGCACATTTATGTCTGCTGCTGTATTTTACATTTTGAGGTTAGCATTACTGTGATATATGCCACAATATATGACTCTTTGTATTTACAGAATGTTGGGCTCCTTTGTTTCTGATGTCAGCAATACCTGGATAAAATCACATGTTTGTTGCAGCATTTGAATGGTTATGGTACAACTACGCTTAGCAAGATTCATTAACACATATATTATGGAAGCTGGTGCACCAAAATCTGATATCTGGACAGAAACATTGATTTCATGTATCAGTTAAAAACAAGATTTTCTGGATGGATCGAAGTCCCAAAAAGTTCCCAGAGCTCCTTAAATGCAACAAATTATATAAACACAGAACCTCTAAAAATGGCACATTACCTACCTAGAGCATTTTTGACAGAAACTGGCTAGCATTATCAGAAAGCATCCTTTTCTCTTTACCAGTTATGGCAAAGCAGGATTCCATAAGTGTTGTTTCACCCAACTGTACAGATTGCAATCTGAACAAGTTTAACAAATACTGTACAATAATAAAATATTTTTCTTCCCACAGGGCTATGCAAAATACTCTGCATTATTCTATGGTTACTACAACAACCAACGGATGATTGGATGGCTGAAATTCAGGCTGCCTCTCTCTTACTTTACAGTTGGAATTGGTTCTTTTGGTTACAGCTTAATGGTAGTTATTAGAGCGTAAGTAGTATATTGCATAATATATCCAGTCCAAAATTTTTTCATGAGTTTGATCTTGCCTCTATCTTCATGTAGTCAAGCATCATTTACAGCTAACTGTGTGTGTGCATTAAAAAAATGAAACTTCTGAGTTTCCATAATTTTTGAAACATTAATTACCAAGCTCTTTTAGCAAATAATCTGATTAGTAACATTTTTTCAGTTAAAAACTCTGTAGCTGTAAAATACTGCAATATGGTGGTGTCTGTGCTCTTATGTCAACTCATCCTAAATGTTTCAATATTAGAATAAAGGGCAGTCAGGTAAGGCAGGGCCAGGATGAGAGATTTGCAACTCTTTGCATGCAGGTTCACTCAGAGTAAACTACATTTTAAAATACCAAACAACATTTTCAAATAACTGTAACTCCTTTTTTCATAGTGGTCAAGGTCCCCACACTTCTTTGTATCTTACCCATCTCTCATACTCCCATGGTTAATATACTCCAAAATGTGAATACTGCACTGTATGATAAAAAGGTCAGAAACAGATATTTTGTTTTAGCTGAATTCAGCACCCGAGTTTCTATAAGGTAATATACAGTGCTTTGTTTACGCCACAGACATTATTTTGTGTTTTGTCAAAACCAGACATTCATTTAAGTTGTCAATAATAAAATTACTTTTTATAATAAAGAAGAGCATATTAGATGCATTAATCTTCCATATTGTTGGATATAACAGGCAGAATTTATTTATTTATTTTTGCAGTTTGTTTACCGGGATAGTCCATTGGGTCAAGAGGAGCCCGTTTTCAATGGAGTCCTGGGGAGAAAAGCTCCATGAACAGCAGTATAATATGAAGACAATGCATTTACATTTATGTAACACTATTGAAGAATGATGGTATTACATAACATGATAAAAAATCCACGATTGCAGTGAAAATACAGTCAGAAAAGCAAAAGGTAAAATTACACATGCACACACACAAACACACATAAACACACACACACACACACACACACACACACACACACACACACACACACACACACACACAAATACGTCAATTAAAATAAGAAACATCCATTGGTGCATATTCCTGTTAGATTTGTTACAATGTGAAATAACACAGGGTTGGCATTACAGCTTTACATGAAATCTTAGCAGAGTTAAAGTAGGATAGGGGGATAAAAGGTGTTAATTGTTGAATGTAAGAAGGCTGGGACAATAAATAAAAAAGTAGCACAAGAGTAGGAGTAAATGAGAAGAATGAAGATGGTAGTAGTCATAAACTTCAGCCTAAATCTTTTTCTGAAGTCCTGGTTTAACTTGCCACTGACAAGTAAACATAATCTCCAAAAGAGAAACTTTTTTCTTGTGATCTGTGGTGCTGAAAAACCCTTAATGCTGTTAAGTACTATAATGCAGCACAAATGTAGTTTGCTCATGGGCAGACGGATTTGTGCAGAGATTCCTGCTGGGTAGATATGTGGTTATTTAGGGGTTAAGCTAGGCTGGCAGGATGCAAGATAGGAGGAAGTGAGGCATGGTGTTAGGTGGGGAGATGTTAAGGGTAAGAGAATTGTATAAGGCTTGTAAGGCTTAGCAGGAAGGAGGATGGTCTTTTTGGTGCACATTTGTGGTGAATTGAATTTCTGACCTACACCCTAGTGACCAGAAACCTATTAGCCAGGTAGCTTTAGCAGCAGTTGCAATATGTACGTGGTACTTTAGATGTGGAAAGTTGGTAGATCTATCTATCTATCTATCTATCTATCTATCTATCTATCTATCTATCTGTATATACTTTCTTTCTTTACTGCTTCTCATAATGGTTAATGTGTTTACTTCACACACACACACACACACACACACACACACACACACACACACACACACACACACACACACACACACACACATACACACATGTGTGTGTGTGTGTGTGTGTGTGTGTGTGTGTGTGTGTGTGTGTGTGTGTGTACATATATATATATATATATATATGTATGTATACACGCATGGCAAGTGACTGGTGTGCATCTCTTGATTTGCTCTGATCTGATTGTACATCCTCATGGCCTACTAGCATGACAGTGGGTGGGTTGGCAGGGTTGTGGCCTTGGGCTGGCATAGCTATAACTTGGCTTGGTATGCTGGGGGTTTGGCAGCAGGTAAGGATTTATTCTATGTTGATTTTAAAGAAATGTGCCAAGTCAGATGGACAGAGAAATAATCTGAGTGAGTGGTTGGAATTGTGGGATGCTTGCGTATTGTGTTTGCATATGCCACTACTGCAGGCTCTGAGTGGCAGTTTGAAATGATGGTGGAAATGAGTTTGGATGTGTCACATTATGAACAAAAAATGATTGATTTTAGCAATTGGCTTGGCTTCTGGTATCCTTCCAGGAGGATTAAATATCGATCAGCATGGGAGGGCATGGTTAACAGTCCACGTTGTTTGCCAAAGATGGTCTGCATCTGTATCCCCAGGGCTTTGGGATATTGACTAAAACTTTATGTACCCCCCTTAGAGCATTTTTTAGGCAATGCCAAAATGATAAACCTTCCAATATAGGAAAAAAATCAAAGCAATCTTTTATTTGTTTTATTTATTTATCCTTTGTTGACCAGGCTAGTTGCACTAGGTTAGTAACCTCTTTTCAGGGAAGACCTGAGGTGGTATTTCATTTATACTACAAGGAGGAATTTGACCAGGACATGGGAGAATGTCAATAAAAAACAATAGTACTAGAGGATAAAGATAGGGCTATTCAAAAAATATCCAGTAAAATGAAAACAAATATCCAGCCACCACAGCTGAGGGTAACACGTAAAAACTTTAATAAAACTTTCATAAAAATAGGCACAAATCAAAACAGTAAGCATTTTCACTATGTATAGCAGCTTCATCAGATCATCTAAAAGTACTGAAAAACACTTCATTCATAAAAACATAAACAGACCATTCACAGCACATGATAAAAACGTTCCATCTATGGTGACGTACACCAACCCATTGACAAAACTGCAGATAAAATATCATCCAGTCAGGTCAATGAAATAAGCCATGGGCTTTCAGCACAGGTTTTAAAGAGGTATCCCATTCAAACCTGGGCTCCTATCACCTCGCAGAGTCACGTGCATTTAGAACACATTGGCAGTATTAGGAATAATAAGTTGACCAATGCCGTGGCGAAACAAGTTTCTGATATTGGCTCTGTTCAAAAGTTTAAATTTACTGTTTTGGAGATTATCACTAAAAATATGAATGGTGGCAATATCCATAATAAGACAGAGCAGATTGAATTAAAATGGATTCTGACTCTGCAAGCTGATAGCGATTATGTGTTGCGATTTCTATACTTTCAGATGGTCTGATGAAACTGCTATATGCAGTGAAAGTGCTTACTGTTTTGATTCGTGCCTGTTTGTTTTTTTTAGTAAAGTGTTTACATGTTATCTTCAGCTGTAGTGGTCGGATATTTGTTTTCATGGAGGATCTTCCAGTACTCATAGCGTATGGGGACCCTTTTGTTGGTGGTGTGTCCAACTTCCTGTTTGTGTTCTGGGCAGGAAGGTGGCTTGAATAAACAGGAGGAAGCATGGTGAGTGTTTGTGAAGAGAATATATTGTCAGAGAAGGAGAATGTAAGAGCAGTTAACTGAAGCAGAAGAAGCGCATATCAGGAGAAGGGAGGAAGGAAGGAAGTGAAGGAGCAGAATGTTGTCGAAGCTGTATCAGATTAAGAGTGTCTGTTCTAGGAAAGATTGCTTGAGGGAATTGGAGAGAGCCTACAAGGATGTATTATTACAACTCTCCAATCGGGAGAGTTGCAGGATGTTTATTTAAAGGAAATAATTAATCAGAGTGGACCAGAGAGTGAAGTGGCGGCTTCATGGGGTGAAATTATGGAGAAGATACAAGAAGAGGAGGCTGCGGAGAACACGATGAAAAAGAAATCATATGCACAGAAAGTGAAGGAAGGAAAAAGAAGAGCTGAAGAAGTGAAGGAAGAAAAAAAGAAATTCATTATAAGATTAAGCAATAAGAAAGAGAAAGGACTTGGAAGGTATGATGTATGGGACACTGCAACTGCATCACTGGGTGTTTCACCCAAGGAGGTAAGAGCCTTTAATTTTATTAATAAAGAAATGTACTGTGATATATTCTTTGAAATAGGACAATATATGGAGAATTTTTTAAGACTTGTAATCCTTGGAGTGAGTATGTGTTGCAGGTGTTTCGTAGAGAAACCAAAAAAAAGTTTTGATAAAATTTAGAACAGAAGTCGATAAAGTGGAATTGAAAGAATATTTAAAGACGTCACGGACACAACAAAAATGTATGATGCCGAGGTTTATGGACTGCGGGTTGGGAATGTCAGATTATTTTGAAAATGGAAAGTGATAATGTTGTACATAGCCCAGGTGTGATTGCTGTGAATGGTAACAGAGGATTTGTTAAATATAGAGGGCAGCCAAAAACCTGTTCGTTTCTGTGGAGAAAGTAATCATTTGATTAATGAATGTGATAAATGAAAATGGTTTATTTGTGGCAAAACAGGGCATGAAGCAAGAAAATGTGACATGAAATGTAAAAAATGTGGAAAAAACTGGACATGCGTGTGTGGATTGTGAAGAAAATGTAAACATTTCATAACAAAAATGTACACAGGATCAGGTATATGATTTGGATAAAAATATAGAAAAGGAACAAGAAAAACATGTTAGTAAACAGGAAAGAAATAAACATTTAATAGGGGAGGGAAAAGATGGGAAAAGGAAGGGGAAGATGTGCTTGATATGAGTGAGGAGGAATGTGCAAACTGGCAAGTAGTAAGAGGAAGGAAAATTTGTATAGGAAAAGGGTGAGAGAGGGTTAAAGAAAGTTTAAAACTACAACTGTAAAAGAAAACAAAAAAGGTAAAGGATGAGAGAGGAATAATTATACTGACTTCATTTAAAGGCTGAAGATTTTAGCTTTAAATGTTAATAATATGAAGAACAGTAAAAGAAGATTAGGAATTCTAGAATGGTGTGCCTCAGATGATATGCACATAATTATATTAGAAGATACTAGAATCTTGAGAGAGGATGAAAGGTTACAAACTGAGGTATTATGGGTGGAAATATATGGAATATGGGAAAAGATACATGCTCAGGAATTGGCGTAGTATATCAAGAAAACATTAAAATCTTAGATTTTAAAATAGAAGAATTAGGAAGAACAACGGTAATAGATTTAAGATGGAAAACAAATCTTTATAGAATTATTGCAATATATGCATATGTTACAAAGAAAGAGATGATGTTTAAAATAATTCTAAATTATGTAGATGTTACTATGGATATAATATTAGTGGGAATTTTAATTTTAATTTAAGAATAGGAAATAAAAAATGTAGTGATGTTAAAAGTATATATGAGATAATGAAAAGTGGAACACTATACATATGGTTTAATAAACTTTGGACTTACAGAAGAAGTGAAATAAAAAAAAAAAGATTATTTTTTAGTGGCTGATAGTTTAAAAATTCTGCAGAAAGTGATAAAAGAAAAGCTTTTCAGATTATGTAGCCATGTGGCTAGAGGTACATAAGAAAGAAGCATACATAACAATAGGTAAAGGGTCTATATTAAATGATCAACCATTTAACTTGTTGAGAGCCTAAATGTCGACAGCTAAGGGTCGAAAACTGACAATGTCAAATGGCCAGTTAAGCGAATTCTTTCTTGTAAAGAATTCGCTTGACCATGCCAAAGTAAAACAAACTTCCAAGCCATAACAAAGTGGGAGGCTTTGCCCCCCACACCTCCTGATGTGAGGAGCTGTGCCCCCCACCCCCTAACTAAATATACCAACTCCGAGATCGCTCTACATTGAGGAAAGGGCAAACTCCCGATAATGGCCAAGCAAATTCTTTCCTGATGAAAGAATTCACATAACTAGCCGTTCGACATTGTCAGTTTTCGACCCTTAGCTGTTGACATTTAGGCATTCGACATACTAAGCGGTCGATGAAATAATATAGACCCTAGGTAAAGGTGTCAAGAGGCTGAATGAAAAAGACATAAATAAAGAAAATAGGAAACAGATTAATAATCATTTATGAAAATTGGCCAAGTTGGTAGATAAGTTAAAAGGTAGAACTCCGATGTGTGTTGAACTAATTGTGGATGGGATCACACACACACTGACCCTATGAAAATTTCAAACCTGCTAGCAAACAGGTTTGACAAAAATTTCACCCCCATCCCCCCACCCCAAGCATACCACAAACCATGTCTTCATCCTTTCCTCCTCCCTGCATCTCCAAAGAGCAAGTCATCAATGCTGGTTAAGATCACAGCCTCTATGGGACCAGATGGCATTTCAGGATGCATTCTAATGTTCTAAAACAAAAGCTAGCCACCCCATTAGGCACTCTATTCAACTGCAGCTTGAGTACTAGCTTTGTCCCTACTGAATGGAAAATAGTGACAGTTATCCCCCTCTACAGGGATGGCTTGGTGATAGACCTGGGTAACTCCAAAACCATAAGTTTAACCAGCCTCATCTGTAAGGCAATGGAACATATCATCATGGACCTCATAAATAAGGATATAGTTGACCTCCAAACCCTGGATCCATCCCAGTTCAGTTTTGTCAAGGGCAAGTCATGCCTGCTAAACCTGGTGGAGTTCTTTGAAAATGTGACCAAAGCCATAAAGAAGGGCATAGACATGCACACAGGCTATCTTGACTTGGCCAAGGCCTTTGATGCTATCCCACATTTGGGCATCATTGACAAACTAACCCAGTTGAATATCACCCCCTATGTTGTCAGGTGGGTTGCAAACTGACTCACAGATAAATAACACTCAATCAAAGTGAGAGACTTTACCTCTACCAGCAGACCTATCACCAGTGATGTCCCACAAGAGTCAGTGCTGTGCCCCCTCTTGTTTGGCATATACTTCTCAGAAGTCCAGGACTAAATGGAGGGGCTGTGGTTAACCAAGTTAGCAGATGACTGCAAATTAGGTGCTATCATTGAATCCCCTAACAATTTATCTACTTATTTTATTTTACATTTTTTTTACCGGGAAAGTCTGACTGAACACAGGTCTTTTTTCAGCAGAGGCCTGGGGAGAAAAGCTCCACACAATGATACATTAATTACAGAATTAATAATAAAAAGTAATAAAATTGATATAAATGCAATTTAACAATGCCAGCATAAGCCACAAATGTAAAATATGAGTAACACAGATACATGAGGACAGCAGATATACATGGAGTATACATTCATATATGCATAGGAGCGTTGGTTATATCTGTGAAGATTCATATCGATATTAGAACAATAGTAACAGTGACAGCAGTGTTGTAGTCATAAAGCTTATTGGACATAACAGTTATGGCTGTAAACTATGTCAGTGAACTTCAAAAGGGGCTTACGCAGACCAGTGATTGGTGCCAAAGCTATGGTCTTCAACTAAATGCTAAAAAATGCATCATCATTCCCTTCGATAAAAACAATGTCCCTGCTGATTATAAAATAAACAATAATACCCTAAGTACCAATTTAGTAGTGAGAGACCTGGGAACACAAGTTGACTGTGACCTCAGCTTTGATCACCATGTGTCCACTGTGGTGAGGAAGGCATTCTACATTGCTCACCTGATTAGTAAAGGCAGTGCCTCAATTGCAGAAGTGGTTATAACTCCCCTGTACTTGGCCCTCATTAGGCCTGTTATTGAATATAATGCTCCCTTTGGTATGTGCCATACCAGACACCTGCAGCAACTTCAGAGACCTCAGAGATTTCTAACTAAGAAAATTCAGGGTCTCCAGCACATGTTTCATATGGACAGACTGAAGTCACTGTCACTGTACTCAGTAGTGTATAGTCTACATAGTGACAAATTATGTTTGGCTTACAGGCCTATCTCTGACTCATATCTAATTGAAATGCTGCACATCCATAAGTCAAATGGGTCTAGAGTCACCTATTCCAGGGACCTCAATCTATCCTGCAACATAAACAGGACCTGCTGGAGAGACAGATACATGTCTCAGAGTTTACCACTCGTCTGGAATAGGCTTCAATTCATATCAAGCAGAGCACATCAATGACTCTGTTTAAGCACAAGCTAGATGACTGGATGGGAAACCATAAACTTCTGCTGGAGATTGCCCCGGATTTTCTCCTGGACATGGGTAGTCCTTGCTGGAAAAACTTGGGTATAGATGGTATCTCTCATCTAATATTATATTGGGATTTAATGGCTAGGCTTGTAAAGACCCTCGGGTCAGTAGCCTAATATCATCCTATGAACTTATGAACCTATAAGGAAAATTTTAAAAAGCATATTTTAGAGTGTCAAGATAAAAAGAGAAGTACAGATAAAATTAAGTATAAGCAGCTGAGTCAGGTTCCTATTACGTTATCGAAAGATAATGTAATCGAACGATCAAAACTTCAAAATGGCAGCATTTCTAAGATCGCATTGTGAGATCACAGTACAGTGAGGATTGAAATATTTGCCCTTTCCTCACTGTAGTGTGATCTCAGTGTTGGAATATATATTTAGCAGAGGGTGTGGGGGATGCAGCCCCCTTCAATACAAGCTTCGAAATGCTGCCATTTTGAAGTTTTGATCGTTCAATTACATTATCTTTTGATAACGTAATATGAACCCATTGAGTCAAGAAGTGTTTAAGGAAGTATTAAAGCATAAGACAGGTTTTATGAGAAAGAAAAAGAAATATATAATATAAATCAGGAAAAGAGTAGGAGATTGTTATATACACAAAGATACTGTTTACAAGGAAGAAAAGAGGTGGCATCTTACTTTAATCAATTAATAAAAGAGAATAAAAGGATAACAAGGAAATTAAAGAATAATGAAGGGGAAAAATAACACAAGAAGGAATATTTAAAGCAATTAAAAGGAATATAGAACATACCTTTGTAAAGAAAGGTAAAGGTGACACAGAAATGGATAGTTAAAAACTAAACAAAGAAGATAATGAGAATTTGGAGAAAAATATAAATATGAAAGAGCTAAATGAAATATTGAAAGATCTCAATCTGGATACAGCTACAGGAATGGATGGTATTGAATATCATATGTACAATGATATGGACAATTAGCAAAAAGTCTTTTTTGTGGAAGTATTAAATGAATGGCTAAAGACAGGTATGATGGATAAAGAGATATGTATGGGAATCACAAAATTCATATGGAAAAAGAGAGAAAGAAGATATAAAAAATTGGAGACCAATAGTATTGAATAATACAGATTATAACAATATTTATAATTATAAGAATAATAACTAAAAGACTAGCAAATAAAGTGAAGAAGCTGACTGATCATACAATTTTGGTAGAAAGGGGATGGAAGTCAGGATGTATTATGGATAGTAAAAGAAGTAACAGATGGCATTATAAATAAAAAGTCGGAAGCTAAAATCATGGTAGGAGATTTAAGTAAGGCATTTGATAAAACACAGTATGAAGCTTTATGGGATATATTAGAGGCTTATAATGTAAGTGAAAGAATCTTCAAAGTAATTAAAATAGAAATATAATGTAAGAATAATAATAAGTGGTTGGTTAAGTGAGAAAATTAAAATAGAATGTGAAATAAAGCAAGAATATCCAGTAAGCAGTATTATATTTGCTTTAGTTATGAATCTGATTGTCAATACAATGAATAAAATACTAAATATGGCAGGTTATAAGACAGAGGAAATATGAATACCAATAATATATATCTATGCAGATAACATGGTGCTGATTACTAAGAACAAAGAAAGGATAGAAGAAACAATCAAAAAATGAATTAAATTATTATACTTGGTTTATGTATAAATAAAGATCAAAGTAAAGGTTTTGGATTTATGGGAAATATAGAAAATCTATAGTTCAATGTAGATATTATAGATATACTAGAAATAGTACTTGGAATCAAATGATCATAGTAAAAAACAATGGGAGAATTGAGAGATATATGCATATTTTGGAAGTCATATAAACTGTCATACAAGAAAAAAAAAGTGTATTTGATAAATTCTATTATTTTAGGCAAATTAGTATATGTAGCAAGTATTTATATGTTTCCGTCTAACTATGAAAAAGAAATGTCTATTATATTTTTGTTCATATAGTTCATATAGGGGACTAGATTACATCCAGTTAAATTGGGGATTTTGTATGTAAGGGAAGAAGAATGGGGATTAGGTTTAATTAACCCAATTGTTCATGTGGCTTCATTAAATTTATATAGGGCTTTCGTAAGTTATAAAAAAGAAAACATGGATTTGACAGAATACATTTTGTATGGTAAATATAAATGGTTTTGGGAAAATGGGGATAGAAAAAAGAAGAAAAAGTGATATGAATGAAGATTTAAAGGAATATTAAAATAAAATCTTCTTATGAAAACTGAATGTAAACATTGTTGAAAAAAAAAACAGGAAAGAATGGTATTTGAATATTATGAAATAATCTTATTTCATTTTCCCTTGGAAACATTTTAGAGACACAGAAAAAATGCTACTAAAATAAGATTTACATGGTGTAAAGAAATACATGACTGTAAAGATTTTTTTCTGGAGATTATCAATAGGTAAATTACTTGCTAAAGCTAGCATGCCTTAAAAATGAAAGCAAGAAAGACTATGCCCTGGATTCAATAAACTCAGTGCAGGAATAGCACAGAACCTTATTTCATTTTTCCTTGAAAACATTTTAGAGACACAGAAAAAAATGCTATTAAAATGAGATTTACATGGTATAAAGAAATATATGAATGTAAAGATTTTTTCTGGAGATTATCAGTAATTAAATTACCCGTTAAAGCTAGCATGCCTTATAAAATAAAGCAAGAAAGACTATACCCTGGATTCAATAATCGTGTCCATTTCCACATAACCTTAACAGCAGCGCACCTTGCATGTTCATGAAGGCGCACTACTGCTAAGGCTAAGCAGACACGAACACTACTGCATATAGGAGGTGTGTTTAAGTAGTGCCCGCACATCTAATACACCTCCTGCACTCTGAAAGTTCCGTACGGCACTTTCTGAGTGCATTCATTGTCTGCAGATACTGAAAGCAGGAAATTTAGATAGGAACCAATGCAGGGTGTGTGTGACAGGTACTGTCACATGCCCCATGCATTGTCAAAGGGTCATACAGCACTTTCTAAGTGCTTTCAGTGTCTGCAGACACTACAAGCAGCTATGTAGATAAGAAGCAATGCAGGGAGTGTGTGACAGGTACTTTCACACCCCCCCTGCATTGCAAAAGTGCTGTATGGCCATAGCCCTCAACTGTACATATTTTTACAGAATGTCTACATGTCTGCCTCTGCGCCTCATATTTTTGGTGTGTTCCCCCAAATATCTGTCCCTACCTGGTAAATAGCAGAGGATTGGAGTCATTAAATAATGATAAACATTTGAGTTTAAGATTCCATATCCTTCGGAAAAGTCACGCTAATGCAAAACCTATTATTCTATCAACTTTCTAAGTTTGTAAGAGCAATATGTA
Organism: Protopterus annectens; assembly: GCF_019279795.1. Taxonomy (NCBI): domain Eukaryota; kingdom Metazoa; phylum Chordata; order Ceratodontiformes; family Protopteridae; genus Protopterus; species Protopterus annectens. Next base: position 391,733,541 of record NC_056728.1, read on the forward strand.
AAATCTGTCCCTATTTGTCCCCTTACAATTGCTCTTACTGCGACTGACAAGGAGTACTGATACATGCAAATAAAGTGATTTTATTAACTTCCTTTTTTTTTCCATTTTATGATATGTTTAAATGCTGAGCGGGTTTGCACATTATGCCCTCTGCTCAGCATTGCTTAAACATCTCATAGCAACTAAATAAAAATGTATAGCTGTAGTCCTAATGATAATATAGAGTAGTAGGTAGAGTCCTGGCTTTGTATACAAGCATTGATGGTTCGAGTACCAAGAAAAGCAGTTTGTTTTTACATGGGAAAGCATTGATAAAATTATTTTTTATGTTAAATTATGTAGAATGTGATATTTGTCACCCAGGGTACTGTAGCTGGTCCAAAATGGAAGTGTGAGTGCATATAACATGTGAAATCATCCATGTATACACAAGTATCCCATACAGTATAGTCACACCCCAAGGTAATGTAATGAAAGCGCATAGGGGGATGTCATGTAAAGTAAGTCATATACACTTAATATTTTAGTAATGATGAATTAATCTACAATCCTGATATTTTTTTAAAATGAAAACTAAGCAATGCTAAGCAGTGCTCAGCTATTTTTAGCCAGTTTAAGCATTGTTTTGATGTAAATTATAAGCAGTAATTAGCTCAGTTAAGCGGATTTACGCACTGTTAAGCAGTGCTCAGCAGTTACCCCTTTAAGCACTGCTCAACTCATCTTAGCAGATTTGTGCACCACTTAGCTGAGCTTAGCATTTTCAAAATGGTCCAATGACAGCAAAGGGTGGGAATATGGCCTTATTTAATCTGTACAGGTGGGAATACAGCCAGAACCTGTTGTAGTTTGATCTGTGCAGGAACTATGTCAGATGTTGGAGATGACTCACACTTTTGGGCACATTGCTGGGGCATTTTGGAGTCCAGGGTCATGGCTGGGCTCCTTGTATCAATCCATGATGACAGACTGCTGCAAGGCCAGTACCAGGACTCACAGTATAAAGCGGAGGCTTGGGACCATCTGGCATGTGACCTCACCAGTGCCACCGGTATCTCCCAAACTGGTGAACAGGTACAGCATCACTATGCTGACCTGAAGCGGAGGAAGGGGGTGCACTTGATGCAATGGATCCAAGATACTTGGGACAACCATGCTCCAGCAGTTTGTAAGTATCACAGATATAGGTGTACCAGATTCTAGCCTGAGTATGTGATAGATAGGTATGCATAATGTTTATTTCTCACCCCTACAGCTGCAATGGAGAGGGCTAGTAACATTGAGGCCCATGCAGACAGACTGACACAGATACACCGACAGGCTGGTGAGTACAGATCTATCTTGCAGTATATAGTGGCATAAAGTTTGAGAAGTACTTTGTTTACTGCCAATAGGTATAGTGTGCACTGTGTCTAATGAATAAATGACATTTGTGACACTAATATTGATCCACAGGATATCCATTAATAAAAGTCTTATTTGACTGTAATAAAGATGTGTACCACAAACTGTTGTGTTTACTCTGGTATGTTGCTGTAGAAACAGAATGTGTACAGGTTCTTCACAGCAAATATGGCATTGACAGCATGAAGTAACTGAGGCTGTTCTGAGAACCAGATAGTATACAAAACAGTAGATTAATGGAAATATGAAATATTGTATGCACTAAGTTCTGAACCCTGAATAGTAATGTCTACAGTATTATAGTGTGTCCCCTAAAGCATTGCATTCTTGTGTTAACCTTTGCTTTCCAAATTGTATTATTTCAAAGGATTAATATACAGTCCAATAACTATCTGCCATGCAGGAATGTCAGGATTACAAGGTCAGACTGTCTAACATAGAGAGTATTTGGGAGAAGTCAATCAAACAAGAAACATCAGTTTCCCAGTAGCTCAGTGTGATGAAAAAAATAGCCCTGTTATTCATTTTAGCACAGCCAGACACTGTTTGAATCCAGGGAGTGGTACTGAGATGTGTGGACATATGCACTAAAGAAATCCTGAATATTTGTAGAAACAGTGAGAAAGTGTTAACATATATATTCTCCACAGGTCTTACAGGTAAAGAAATGTGTGTAGTAGCTGTATGAAGGGTATACTTATACACCATGTACAACTGTTCCACTGACCAAGGGTAAATAATCGAGGGAACAATAACGTGCCCGAACAAGTCATGTCTCAGGCTACTCCTACCATTTGTGGATTTTTGGGTAACATTCAATTTTTTGAAAATGGAGCTACTGATGGTAACGACATGTGTACGTCCAACAACATTGAACCAACTGTAAGTAATATTTTACAGCTGATTAACATCTTCGACTTAAAACTGTTTAAATGTAGGAAACTACAACTAGAAATATCCTACTTTCAACAGTGTCTCGTTAAGCAAGTGGTTCCTAAAGGGCTTCGGCAGTGGCGTTTTCCTGTAGGTCTAGTAGAGGGGTCACAGTTTCATAATGACCTCCTCACATTATTTGATAAGAAGGCTTTTGAGTTTATTAATATGTTAATCTCACAGTATAACAACGCAGCTGAAGCCCTTCAAAAAGAGTTGGAAGCCTTTGAATATCAAATCAAACGTGACAATGACTTTCAAAGGTACAGATATGAATATTTTCTTATTTTTACCAGCATTGAAGCTACAATGTGCAAATTGGTTAAAGCAAAAAAGAAAAAGATCAACAGAGATGTTCATGAATATGCTAACAAAAAAGCCTACCTGAGTCCTCCTCCAATTTTTAAACAAACAAATGATTTTAGGCAAGTTGTGGATTTGACCGGGCATTCACCAAATTCAATTAACCAGGAGAGGGATGATGCTGTTAATCAGGACGAAGAACCACAATTTCTTCACCGCAGTGAGCGCCTTATCAACAGCGCTAACAATAACGTCCATGATGTGGCCATTTCCGAACAACAGTCAACATCTTCCTCAAATGTAAACAGTCAGAACAATTTGCCCCAGGGGGGTTTTCCCAGGAACAACAAATCCAAGCAGAGGAACACATGAGCGAAGACCAATTTTGGCAACTCCAGGAGCAGGAGAAACCTGAGGAGGAGATAGTTAACACCAAACATGTCCCTGAGATTATATTTGATTCAAGAGGGGATTTTAAGATATATAATTATACTAGTTTTGTTATCAGTGAAGATAAGGTTGACTTCTTTTCTAAGGGTTTATCTTTTGTGCCTGATTCTCACTTTGATGTTGTTAAAACAATTGTTGATTTGAAATTGTTTGTGAGAAAACTCAATTTAAACATCTTAATGCACGAGAGACACCCAGCAAGTTGCATGAGTGGTAATCTTAAAATTTCCAGTGTTTTTAATCCTCCTCTGTATGAATCTTTACGCAGTTTTGAGAAAATGTGTGAGCTTGATTTTAGGGCCCTAGCTAAGAATAATGCTAACTCACATAAACACAGGTTGAACATTACTAAATTACAGAGTGACTTCATTTCAACATTGCAGAATTCTCACGTTAGGGTTATGAAACCTGATAAGGGGGGTGGTCTTGTTTTCATGGACCACTATTTATATGTTGAGAAAATGTCCACAATGTTGGACACTGGTTTTTATACCCCAGTTTCCATTAATGAAGTGAATCAAGCTTACTCTAGGATAGGAAGTATTATTGAGGATTTATTTTTGGAAAGGATTATCGACATTGACCATTACCAATACTTAACGGTGGTGGCCCCTAATCTCCCTGTTTTATTTCGTATTCCTAAGATCCATAAATCCATTAGTGATCCACCTTTCCGTCCGATAGTTGATGGTCGTGGGTCCATTACTTATGCTTGTGCTAAGCTGGTTGACACCATTCTGAAGCCTCTGTTGGAACTTGAGCCCCAAATCTGTAAGGACTCTTGGAGTTTTTTACATGACATAGGGACTACTCCTTTCTGTAGTGGGTGGTGGTTTTTAACCATCGATATTAAAGATCTATACACTGTCATCCCCCAACAGCTTGGCACACAGTGGGTATGTGAATTTCTTAGGAATAAAAAGGTTAGTGACAACAGTGTTTACCTTGTTGAAACTTTATTAGAAATTGTATTGAGTTCTAATTTTATGTTGTTTGAAGGTAATATTTACTTGCAGCGATCAGGGGTAGCGATGGGTTCACTGTGTGGGGTCAGTTTTGCCAACTCTGTGTTGGCATATTGGGAAAAGACATTCCTCTTTCCTGACACTGTATTTAATGACTGTGTCACCTGGTACACTAGGTACCAGGACAACATGTTTATATTGTGGAAGGCTGACCCTTCCTTGGTTCCTTCCTTTATAGAAAGGATTTCTAACATGTCTAGTTTTTTAGAATTTACGTACAATTTACAGGAATGGCGTATCAGTTTCTTAGACATTTTTTTGATTAAGGACTCGGTTAATCAGAGCCTTAAGAGTGTTATCTATAGGAAACCCACCTACTCCAACGCATTCCTCCATTACACTAGTAGCCATCCTAGACACCAGAAAAAAGCGGTCGTAAAAAGCCAGATGGTTAGGGCTGCTAGAATGGTTTCTGACCACAAAGATTTTCTAGTGGAATGTGAGCATTTAACTGGCATGTTTACCAACAGAGGGTACCCTTTGGGGTTTGTCTTTGACATAAAATCTGAAGTCATTAATAAAAGGAGTTCGGGTTTTTATAAACCAATACTATCTACTGTAATAAACGCCCTACACTGTAATGATAGTCTTGAGAACACTGTTTCAGCCACGAACCAGGCGGTTCCTTTTGCAACTAGATTTTTGTGTACTTTTAATTTGGATTATTTACTTATTTTGAATGTGTTAAAAAAGAACTGGTCCTTGGTTATTGAAGATCACTACTTATTCAGTGAGTTCGCTAGTACCCCTAAAATTACTTTTAGGAGAGGACAAAATTTTAAATCACTTTTGGAGGCTAAACCCAAAGCTTTAGGAGCCCACAAAGTAGGCATGACTAAATGTAGGTCATGTAGGCAATGTAAATATGTGTGCACAGATGCCAAGATTAGTTTGAGAGATCAAGTTTACAAAGTAAATGGTAGATTCAATTGTGAGACCAGGGGCATGGTTTATGTGGCTACCTGTCAGAGATGCACTGCATTCTATATCGGTAAAACCGAAAGAAAACTTAGGCAACGCATCTATGAGCATACATATGCTATAGATGGAGGTGAACACAACAATGCCCTTGCTAGGCATATTGCTCAGTTTACTGACCATTATTTTAAGTTTTCTGTCTTAAACAAGGTAGACGGTGATGTCAGAGGTGGCCCCTGGCAAAATCTTTTAGAAATCCACAAACTTTTTTGGCAAATTCGCACAGCTGCCCACATGTATCCAGGACTGAATGATTATGTGTCTATCAGTTGTATTTTAAAGAATCTTTCATTAAAAAGATAATATGGTTAGACTGCTTTTAAGCATTTTTTAAAAGAAAGTATATTTGAACTTAACCATATAAAGTTTATTTATTTATTATTTTTTAGTTAAATTTTATTTATGGTGGTTAAAGTTTTAAGATTTTCACATTGTATACACACACATATATATATATATATATATATATATATATATATATATATATATATATGTGTATCTTTTCAAGGTGAATGCATTTAATTTGATTTTTGGTGTCAGTAGCATGAACACACCCCTTTAAAGGGTTAATAGTTCTGCTTAATTTGTTCGTTTGAAGATAATTAATTAACATAGGTATGTGTATATATAAGTGTTTGTAACTTTGGAATTTTGATTTTTCCTTGTCTGAGGAAGGAGTTCCATTGAGCTCTCCGAAAGCGTGTGCTTACTTTATTAAATTTATTTCGTTAGCCTTGAATTTGTGATTCCTACAGCTCACATTCATTTGGTTTACCCGATCTATGACACTCACATCTGCCACTCCCCTTACTCAGCCCAACAAACATTTACACACTTCACTGCTACACAGTCTTGACCATCTGTTAAACAATGGCCAGACATACGTAACTCTTAACTGTGCAGATTTCCACAAAATGTCCAGGGTGTGGGACCATATTTATGGTTATTGCTGCATACCACTTCATGGAGTCTGCTAAGTCACTGGGATGATATCAGGAGTGAAGTCTTACTGCAAGACATCTGGACAAAGCTTGACATACTTGGGGGACAGGTTGCCAAAAAGAGGGACATATCTCACATAATGATGTTAGAAACTGAAACACTTGCTGGTGTTACAGAGTTTGTTGTAACATAACATCCCTGAAGGATATGATGTCTGAAACACAAATGGATGTCAACATTTACTGACTTCAGTCCTCACATTATCCCACTGATTTCTCAAAAACAGAAATTGTTTGAGGAACACAGCAAACATAAGAGGCAAACCTCTGGGCATTACGTGGACATCTGGAGAGTTGAGTTGTATGTCAGAGATATATCACTGTCAGATGTCAAGTCAAGCACAAAATGCATGTCCAGACAACCCCTGTTAATCTAGCAATCTTGTATGTGTATAACAGCAATACTTACAATCTGTACACAATACTGGAACTTTGTCCCCCATTTTGTTGGGCTGTCTCCACATTTCTTGTTCTGAGAGGTATTTCCACCTACCTTCTGTGAAGCTGTAGCTTCCACACCTCCATAATGTTCTCGTCACAGGCAAGGAACAGGGGCAAGGCCCACATGAAGGACTTAATTATAGCATTGTGTTGCTATGGCATTGGCTAATGGAAAGACACAACAGGTGCTCTGGATGCAAGTAGCGAGTGGGAGACACCAGTTGGTGCACAGGTCATCACCTGTTCATGAGCATTACCTACAAAAGGCAGGCTGCTACCTATGCAAAATAGGTCCGAACCTGTCTACACAAAGACAGACTGTGACTACACAAACATAACCATTTGCATTATTCTGAGGAAACTCTTCAGCACTATAACAGGTATGTCAATCAATTCAGCATGTAATGGAATGCAGAAGGAGGTGAAACAATGTGGAATAGGAAGTTAAAAACTAGGTTGTAACAAGACTTGCTGGACTAATGTGTTGCTGTCTGCCACCTATGCCCATTCCTGCTGGCCCTGTCTGCAGTGACATAGATCACAGCTCTGGCCCCTGAGTCACCCCAGCAAAGGTCAGCTCATGTATGACTACTACTGGAGTGTCTGTTGTCCAATACTGACTGTGACACTGCTAGGTCAGCTACCTGACATGTTGTAAATATTCATATGTCACCTGTAAATGCTACACTGCTACATATGTTTGTCTTACAAATGTAAGAGACTTATATATGGTATGTGCATAGTACACAACTGACACAGAAGTGTGTGTTGAATTGTATGTTATATACTGAGCTCATACCTTTCAACTGTCCAGAGTGTTGCAGACTGACCACATGTTTGCCTCATAGTTGTAGTCAATGCCTTATACAGTTGTGTAGTGTCTGGAAAATCACTGGAAACCCAGTAAAGACTGAAGTCATAACATAATAGCATACATTTGAATGTCAGATGTCATATCCTATGGACTGTTTCTGTGAATGTGAAACTGTCTTTGCTAGCAACTAAGTGTGTTACAGCTAGATTTATAAAATGTCACTATTGTCCCACCTTTGCCCACCATTGATGTGTGCCTTTGTGCAGATGTCTTGCTCTAACAGGAGCTAGGGGTTTAGCATGAAACCCATGTCATTGCAAGTGTGCCTTGTCCTGGAGGATGCTGACATTTGTGCAGTCACTGACACCTAGTTTGCAGCTGTGGAGGGCACACTAACCTTGCCAGGTTATTCATCCCACCATACATTTAGACCCCAAATGAAAGGCTGCAAAGCCACATGAGGTGGAGTTTTAAACATTACCATACACATACACACCTTCAGGCTGGCCAAACAGTATGACACATGTGAGACATCCCAAGTGCAGTTAACTGTTGACAAAACAACTACTCAAACCAGTGAGCTACAGACTTCCAACCATGACTCTGGACACTCACTACACCTATCTGGACTTGCTTGAATCGGTCAAGATTCAAACATCTACCTTGCTCCTGGGTGACTTTAACTACCCAACTATAGTGTGCATGACCTATTCTGCCTGAATCTGAATGCTTTGTCAATGGCAATGCATTGGATCAGCTGGTCAACACTCCAACGACAGGTGGAATATCCTGTACCTGGTCCTAACTAAGATGAGTAGCCACTGTAGCTCTCCTACAGTGTCATCCCCTTTGGTAAGATCTGACTACATAGCTATCACTGTTGAGGTCACCATCTCCCCTGCCCCCCCCCCTTGTCAGGGTCAAACAAAATACCCTTTACAAAACTAACTATAAATCACCTCAGAGCAGGTAGAAGTAGCTTTACAGCCACCACCCCATCAGTTGGAACTAGCAATACTGTCCAAGCCCACACCATAATACTATGTGAGCACCTACATATCTGTGTGGACTCAGCAATACCTGACAGGACAACAACATAGAACCAAAATGCTCTCCTCAAAAAAAAGGTAGCCAGTCTGGTGGTACCCTGCCATAAACAAACTTTACAACAAAAGGAAGAAACTGTTGCAGAAAAGAGGAAAATTTCAGGATGCAAAAAACTCCCTTACCAGCCTCAGTAAGAAGCTGAGATCCCTCATAAAATCCTCCAAAGCTAGTTACGAAAATAAAATTGCCAAAGATTCCAAAGACAACCACAAGGCATTCTATAGCTATGTCAAGAATCTAAATGGCAATTCTCAGACCTGCCCTGAACTACAACAGAATGGCATTAAATATACTGATTCCAAGGAAATTGCCAGTTTCCTGGCAGATCGATTCAGTGCCAACTTCACCCCCCTCTCACCCCCTAAAGGGCCCATCTCAATACTGAAAGATTGCCAAATTCCAGTAATAATGGCCAAACAGGTAAAAACTGCACTCTCCAAAGCTAAGAATACAGCATCCATGGGACCAGATGACATCCTGGGCTGTATACTACATGAACTACAAAATGAACTGGCACCTCACCTAAGTGTCATGTTTAATCATAGTCTCACCTCAGGCTTTGTGCCCACTGAGTGGCTCACAGCTACAGTTATCCCAGTCCACAAGGGGGGATCCACCTTGGATCTGGGAACTACCGCCCCATCAGTCTGATGAGCCTGATCTGCAAGGCCATGGAACGTATTATCATGGAACTTATAAACAAAGACATTAGCAACCTTCAAACACTGGACCCCGCCCAGTTTGGGTTTGTGAAGGTCTGATCTTGTCTCCTGAACCAGATTGACTTCTTCAAATCAGTCTCCAGAGCTTTGGACGAGGGTAGGGTGGTCCACACAGCCTATCTGGACCTTACCATGGCCTTCAACACTGTCCCCCACTCTGGAATCATAGATAAACTTACTAAGCTGGGCATTAATCCCTACATCACTCGATGGGTTGCCAACTGCCTTACTGACAGAACCCACACTGTAAAAGTAGCCAACTCCAAATCCAGCTCCAGACAAGTGACAAGTGGAGTACCTCAGGGTACAGTCCTTGGACAGGTCTTGTTTGGCATCTTCTTCTCTGAAGTACAGGCCAACACTAATGGACTCTGGCTAACAAAGTTTGCAGATGACTGCAAACTGGGAACCATTATTGAATCCCCAAATGATGTGGATATTCTACAAAAGGGCCTTACAGAAACAGATGCTTGGTGCCAGAGCCATGGGCTCAAGCTTAATGCCAAGAAATGTATAGTTATCCCCTTTGGGAAAAAAACATGTACCCATGAATTACCACATAGGTGACAGTACACTAAACACTGAAAGTGTAATAAGAGCCTTAGGAACACAGGTGGACAGTGGTCTCACCTTCAATAGCCACATTGCCAAAATAGTCAGGAAATCCTTCTATGTGGCACACCTCATCACTAAGGGCTTTTCATCCAGAAAAAAGGAGGTCATTGTCCCACTGTACTCATCCCTCATTAGACCCATTATAGAATACAATACCCCATTTGGTATGTACCTCTCAAGACATCTGCAACAACTGGAAAGGCCACAAAAATACCTCACTAAAAGAATCACAGGCCTAAAGTAGATGCCCTATGCTGACCATCTAAACAAACTCCAGCTATACTCTGTCACATATTGTCTACTCAGAGGTGATCTCTGCTTAACATACAAGGCCATGTCAAACCCAAAGCTTTTGGACATGCTACACTTAAAGAAATCCTAATCCCTCACAGCCACATGCGCCAGGGATTTAAACCTTGTCATCACAATGAACAAAACATGTTGGAGGGATAAGTTCCTGACCCAGAGACTCTCCAGACTCTGGAATAGACTGCCCATACATGTCAAGCAGAGTGCCTCGTTGGCCCTCTTCAAAAGGAACCTTGATGATTAGATAGGAGATATGAAATTCACCCTGGGGATCACATCAGTCACCCTGCTAGACAGGGGTCCAGGGAAGTAAATATTGTGGGAAGAAATAGCGAGGGAATTATTATGGCTAGGCTTGTAAAGGCCCTAGGGCTGATACCCTAGTAGCAACCTATGAGCCTATGAACATCATCTCCCTCAAGGTAGGGTAAACCACTGTGGTGGACAGCAGCAATACATAAATACCATAATAGGTGTAAATAATTACTAAAAAGGACCAAGAAGGAGCAGCTGCCTAAATGGAAGCAATGTTACCTTGGTCTGAACAAGCAAATAAGGTCACAGGTGCATTACCCTAAGGCTATCTTTGAGTGCAAACTGGACACATCCTCCAAGGCCAATCACTAGGCCTTCCACACATATGTCTACAATCCCAGAGGCAACACACAAATCTTCCCTGTAGTGGTGGCCAATAACACGACATACACATACGGCATAGATATAGTCAACCTGCTGCAGACAGGTGAAGTGTAAACATCACCCCTTGTCCCCCCATTGGAACACATGGACATGCACAGCACCTGCCCCCTCCCCTCATCATCCGGAAGCAGGTCCTTAATGCCCTCTCAAAGGCAACACACAGAAGTCTCCATAGGCCTGATACCATCCGTGGCGGCATCCTAAATGAACTCAGGCATTACACACTGTAGTCAACCAAAGCCTGAACACCAGTGTCATCCCATCTGCACAGAGGTTAGCCACTGTCAGCCTTATACACAAAGGTGGAGCAATCCACTGACTCAGGCAATCATATGCACATAGGTCTAACCAGCCTGATCTGCAGGGTCATGGAAGGCAGTATCAAGGACCTTATAAACAGGGACATCAGCAACCTCAAAATGCTTGAGCCCACACAGTGTGGTATTGTCAAAGGGAGATTAGGCCTGTTAATCCTGGTCGACATCTCTGAAGTGGTCAACAAACACAAGGATGAGGGGAAGATGGTGAACACTGTCTACCTTCACCTAGCCCAAATCTCTCACAATAATCCCCAGGTGGCCATGATCCATAAGCCTACACAGCTAGGCATCAACTTGTATGTTACCAGATGGGTAGATAACTGGCTCAGTGATAGTACCCTCTCAGTCAAAGTAGTGTAAGCCACCTCTAGTAGTAGACTCTTACAGAGTGGTGTACCCCAAGGATCAGTCTGGGTCTCTACTGTTTGAGATATATATTTCTGAGGTACAAGACAAAACCAGTGGTCTGTGGCTGACCAGGTTTGCAGATGATTGCAAGCTGGCTTACATTCCCCTACTGATGTGAGCACTTTCCAAGAGGCCCTTACCCAAATTAATGACTGGTGCAAGAAGCATTGCCTCAAACTGAATGCAAGGAGATACATCATTTTCCCTGTTGTGGTAGATGTCATTCACACTAATTATGACAGTAATAACCATGCAATCAAGTGTGAGGCGACTTGTGCACCAAAGTTGGTAGCAACATGAGTTTCCCACTGTGTGGGCATCATTGTATGGAAGGATGTCTACATGGCCAACCTCACAGAATGGGTATGTCATCCAGGAATCAGGGGCCACAACATCCCTGTACTCCACCCTTATCAGACACATTACCGAGCACAATGGCTCCTTTGGCATGTACCTTGCCAAGCAAATGTAGCAGTTGCAGAGACCACAGAGGTTCCTGACCAGGCAATTCCAGAGTCTGCAACACATATCCTATACAGATAGGCTGAAATCCATGTCCTTGTACTCAGCCTCATACAGACTGATCATAGGTGACATGTGACTGACATACAAGGCCATTTCCAAATCAGCCTTGATGGCATGTCTGCATATCTGTAAGACAAACCCCACTCATGCAACATGCATGCAAGGCCCTCACCTGGTCTGTGACATGTATAGTACTTGAAAGGAATTCCCCTGCACGGAAACGATTGCACGGCTCAAAATGACCTGGTAGACAAAAAACAAAAGCCAGCAACTATGAGCTGTGTAACTAATTTTAATAAAAATAAAAAAACACAAGAATGAACAGACCGGTTTCGGCTATGGTATTAACCTAGCCTTCATCAGTGTAAGTTTACAGAAACATCTTGAAGTTCATATATACGTTTGAAAATAATTAATCACAGAATTTCATTGGTGAGCTCATGAATATGTATGAATATACCAAATCATAAATATTTATTAAGACCAGGCTGGAATAGTCCCCCTAGTTTCACAATCCATTTTTTCTCTTTTGCATTTAATTTGCTGTGCCATCCAGATTTATTGGATCTGTCACTATTTTATCAGTGATGGTGAAATGAAACTTTGCTGTGGTATGTTTGAGAGTATGTTTATAAAGGACATTGCTCATTCTCTTGCAGTTGACAATATTAAGGTGTTCAGAAATACATAATTTGTAGGGTCTGGATGTTTATCCTATGTAAAATGCATTACAACTGCAGGAAGCCATGTAAATAATCCAATCTGTGCTGCAATTTGCAAAAAACTTAATGTCAAATATAATACTGCAATTACTGCTGGAAAATTGTTTGGTTTTCAACACATGTTTGCAATGGCTGCAATGTCCACATGACATGCAGCCCACTAATTTGTCTCCAGAGATTAAAGTTTGGGTCATGTTATGATTAATGGCATCATGGTGGTGTTTGTAGTGGTTGAAATGAGATCCAAGATATTTTCCTTTTCTGTATGAGAACTTACAGGTGTCAGATAAATGTTGTGACAAAATGTTGTCAGCTAATAGGATGTTCCAATGTCATCTGATGGCATCAATTACTCTGTTGGTATTCCTACCATATGTGGTAATGAACCGTAAAGTATTGTTTGTGTTTTGTGATTTTTGTTTGTATTTAAGAAGGTCCTCTCTGTTTAAATTTGCAGCAACATTGCTTGCTGTATGTACATAGCCCATGCTATAACCCCTTTCTTGAAACCTGTTGGACAAATCTTTGCGAAAGACTTCAAAGGTATGTTCATCTGAACAGATACGTCTCATCCTAATGAATTGAGACTTGGGGATGTTTTTAGTGTTATGTGCTGGATGAAAGCTGGATGTGTGGAGTAAGGTGTTGTATTCTGGATATTTTCTGAATACTTCAGTATGAAGGGTGTTGTCTTGATTCCTAGTAACCAACACATCCAAATAAGTGATCCTGTGTGGGTGAAGGTTGATGGTGAATTGTAAACCCCATTTGTTATCATTGAGATACTCAACAAATTCCATCAAGTATTCCACATCAGACCTCCACACCATCCAGCAATCATCCAGATATCTACGCCAGATATCAGTTTCCCCCAAGTAAATATTGTGTGTAACATCATAGATAATTTGTTCTTCTATGTATGCCATATACAAATCTGCATATATGGGAGCAAATGATGCACCCATTGCAGTATCCCGTACTTGGAGATAACATTGTTGGCCATAGAAGAACACATTTTTGGTGAGAATGTGTGGTTCGTTTTGTGTGATGATGCCATTTTCGACTGCTGAATCCAAAAATGTATCTATTTGATGTTTAAACATAGATGATGGATGATGCCAGATATTATACCAAAATGCCTCTTATCCATCATCTATGTTTAAACATCAAATAGATACATTTTTGGATTCAGCAGTAGAAAATGGCATCATCACACAAAACACCAAAAATCATCTTACATTGTCAGATCCAAACAGCCAATACATCTATTTTTTGCCTAAAATTCATAAAGATCCCCTGAATCCCCCAGGCCAACCGATTGTGGCTGGCAATGGCTACCTAACTGAACCACTATCTGGATTCTTAACCAAACATCTAAAACCACTATTGAGATGGGTAAGATCTAAAATCCAGGACACCACAGAATTCCTAGGTATCATAAATGAAATGCAAATAGAAGACAATTGTCTGTTATGCACATTGGATGTTTGTGCACTGTATACCAACATACCACATTGAGCTGGGTTTGATGCCATTGAATACTGGTTACATAAATCTGAGCTATACAAATCCGGCTTCAACACTTTTCTCATATGCTTAATTGAACATGTTCTCACCAAAAATGTGTTCTTTTATGGCCAACAATGTTATCTCCAAGTACGGGGTACTGCAATGGGTGCATCATTTGCTCCCATATATGCAGATTTATATATGGCATACATAGAAGAACAAATTATCTATGATGTTACACACAATATTTACTTTGGGGAAATTGATATCTGGTGTAGATGTCTGGATGATTGCTGGATGGTGTGGAGGTCTGATGTGGAAAACTTGATGGAATTCATTGAGTATCTCAATGATAACAAATGGGGTTTACAATTCACCATCAACCGTGACCCACACAGGATCACTTATTTGAATGTGTTGGTTACTAGGAATTAAGACAACACCCTTCATACTGAAGTATTTGGAAAATATCCAGAATACAGCACCTTACTCCACGCATCCAGCTTTCATCCAGCACATATCACTAAAAACATCCCCAAGTCTCAATTCATTAGGATGAGATGTATCTATTCAGATGAACATACCTTTGAAGTCTTTCGCAAAGACTTGTCCAACAGGTTTCAAGAAAGGGGTTATAGCATGGGCTATGTACATACAGCAAGCAATTTTGCTGCAAATTTAGACAGAGAGGACCTTCTTAAATACAAACAAAAATCACAAAACACAAACAATACTTTACGGTTCATTACCACATATGGTAGGAATACCAATAGAGTCATTGATGCCATCAGAAGACATTGGAACATCCACTTAGCTGACAACACAACATTTATCTGACACCTGTAAGTTCTCATTCAGAAAAGGGAAAAATCTTGGATCTCATTTCAACTACTACAAACACCATCATGATGCCATTAATCATAGCATGACCCAAACTTTAATCTCTGGAGACAAATTAGTGGGCTGCATGCCATGTGGACATTGCAGCCATTGCAAACATGTGTTGAAAACCAAACAATTTTCCAGCAGCAATTGCAGTATTATATTTGACATTAAGTTTTTTGCAAATTGCAGCACAGATTGGATTATTTACATGGCTTCCTGCAGTTGTCATGCATTTTACACAGGACAAACATCCAGACCTCTCAGTTTACATATTTCTGAACACCTTAGTGATGTCAAATGCAAGAGAATGAGAAATGCCCTTTATAAACATACTCTCAAACATACCACAGCAAAGTTTCATTTCACCATCATTGATAAAATAGTAGGTGACAGATCCAATAAATCTGGATGGCACAGCAAATGAAATGCAAAAAAGAAAAAAATGGATTATGAAATTAGGGGGACTATTCCAGCCTGGTCTTAATGAATATTTATGATTTGGTATATTCATGAGCTCACCAATGAAATTCTGTGATTAATTATTTTCAAATATATATATGAACTTCAAGATGTTTCTGTAAACTTACACTGATGAAGGCTAGGTTAATACCATAGCCTTGTGTTTTTTTTATTTTTATTAAAATTAGTTACAGAGCTCACAGTTGCTGGCTTTTGTTTTTTGTCTACCATGTATAGTACTTGGCAGGATAGTGGAATGTCCCACCCAATACACTGTCTGTATAATACACTCCCTCTCCATGTCTAGCAGAGTATGTGTATATCCCTGTTGAAGAAGAAGATGGACGACTGCATGGGAAATGGAAAGGACACCCCTGGGATCCCATGTGTGTCCCAGCTGGACAGGGGAAACAGGTGCTGGCTTTGAAGCGACATGTCCGGAAGTCTGGGCTAGGCTCATGAGGGCATCAGTGCCACTAGCCTGGTATCATCTTATGAAGCTATGCACCTAGTACTTTACATGCTTCCAGAATGTATTACAGACTGTCCTGCAATGTTGTCTGAAATTAATCCTTGTGAGTCTGAACTGTGTAGGTATTGCAGTGACAGAGTATTCTCTTGTTCCTTCATTAGTTATTATCAAATATCATTACATCTTGTCATTGTGTCTGGTCTGTATAGCAGTAAGTCAGCTCTTATAGTACTTGCATATGCACTTGGTGACACCGTATAACTCACTCCAATAGCCTTGGTCATTGTCACACTTACCATTCTACTAATAGACCCATCACACAGTAGGATTTGTCACCCTTTTCTGAGGGCCTTACAGTAGCTGTTAAGGAGATGGATTCTGGCAGTCAGAACTATGGTAAGAAGTATCCTGTAATAGATGATTTTGCCCAGCCATGTTGGTTCGGTACTTGTTTTCTATTTTAAGAACTACAGTAAGGTCTGGCCTGAAGGGCCCATAGTTGGCAAAGCTGTGCCAGACTTGTGTGTGTGTGTGTGTGTGTGTGTGTGTGTGTGTGTGTGTGTGTGTGTGTGTGTGTGTGTGTGTGTGTGTTTGTGTGTGTGTGTGTCTGTGTGTGTCTGTGTGTGTGTGTGTGTGTGTGTGTGTGTGTGTGTGTGTGTGTGTATACCAGCAAACAAAATACTGCAGGCTATTAATTTACATATGTTGTCTTCCCCTCGCAGGTGGCCATGGGAGATGCTGTCTCTCCCCCTCACAAACTGATGTCAGTGTCTTAGCAGACTCTCAAGATGATGGCGGTCATATTGAGGCACAGATGGGGTTGTCAGGGCCTGAATCTGTGCCATTGGTTGGTATCCCACTTTCACCCACAATGTCCCTGCACACAGTCAGTATGCCCTCACATACCCAGTCCCCAGCAGCCACAGATAATGGACAGTTGGAGGGTGGTGGCATGGAACAGGCTAGTGTGGTGACTATGGCAAGTGTGAGTTTAGACACTAGCCCTAGCCAGAGGGAAGGTGAAGTCACACACAGGCAGATGGACAGAACTGTTTGACAGAGGACTGCTGCCCATCAAGTCCCTATCACAAGTGCCACAGCAGGTGTCACCAGATGCATGTTATGGTCCATCATGGCAGCACAGGCATGTACTGACCTCAAAACCAAACAAATTCTCAGGTTCATTAATGCAGCACTTCCTTCCATGTGTGATGGCCTCCTCAGCATTTGTGATGCTATACATCAGTTTGTCAATATCATGAATAGACGTTGGGTGAGACATTGTCACTGCTCGATATTTCAATGTCAATGCTTGAGCATATGGTGGGAGTAGGGCATTGGTCAGGTAGATGTGGATCAGCAACATGATCAACTGAGAGCATGGCCATGCACATTCACAGTCTTGTAGTGCCAGTGCCACCACCACTACCAAAGGGATGGTACTGTCCACACCACACTGGAGCAGGACATAGGCATGTGGTGCTGGCCAGTTCTGTCAGGGACTCAGATCCAGCAGACAACAGTCACCATCGGGGAGTAGTACTGCATCAGTTCTTGGTCCTGGTGGTGCCAGTGAGACTCCTGGTAGGACCAATTCCCATGTCCCTGCCGGGAGATGGTGAACTGCACATCCTGCCATGTCCAACATAGCTCTGTGTTGGGCATCAACATGTCTTGATTGTGTGCAAACACTCACACATCTCTATCACAGGCTGGTCACCACCAGACACACACAAACACACACACACACACACACACACACACACAGACACACACACACACACACACACACACACACACACACACACACACACACACACACACACACATGGCTCAGTTGAACACCACCCCTCCAGACTCACACACACACACACACACACACACACACACACACACACACACACACACACACACACACAATGTCGACCATATGGCCCAGCCTAGGCCTCTGGCAATCCCACACCACATCCTGTACATGTGATGCTTCTTGTGCCATAGCCCTGTTATCCATACCATTGATGCAGAGACATGTTCATTTGGGTCTGATGCATAAGGTGAATATAGTACAGTGTAGTAATGTAATACTGTGTAAGGTGCTGTCTCTGGCAATAGTTATGGGCACACATCAAGGTGTATGTACCTTGTTAGTCAGGATGCATTATTGCTGTTAGTACTGCTGAATGACTGTAGTGTAATGTACTGTATTCTGTCTGTGTGTCTGTAGGCTGTGGGCCTGCTGACAGTAGCAATGATGAGTATGGCAGAGTCGAAACACAGTGACCTTTTCATAGCCAAGGTACAGCTGTATAAGTACATGTTTACTAGGTGTGTTTACATGCAACAGTGTGTGAGGGACAGTTGTGGCAGACAGTGTGGCCTTGCTTACATGCCCTTAACACAGCTAGCTAGCCTTCATACATGTCACCTGGGTGTTCTGTAGGACTGCAGGCTCAAACATACAGAGGAGGTTACTTGAGTACTGACACTAGGTCCCTCACAAGCTTAGCCATTTTAATTTAACTGCAACAGATTCACCTATCGGCACCTGTTGCCCCTGCCATTTCTGTCCCATCCACTTAATCTTCATGCAGGTGATGAGGGTATGCCTGGTACTGTGTATAACAGGTGTGGGGTATGTATTCCTGACTCAGGTCAGCCTGTGTTAGTCTAGCCTGACAATCACAAGCATGTGTGTCTGCTAACTCATATGCATGTCTGGACTGTCATGCTGGTAGTGCACACAGAGTCATAGTCCTGTTGAAGGGCTGAGCACAGCCCCTACCTGCACAGTGTTATGAATGATAGTGCTAGATACATAACAAAAATAGCACAGAGGTAATGTAGTGTTGCAGTGTCTGCCACTACTATTCAAGTGCGTGACAATTGCAGGGGCTGTTAAGATTGCCAATAGTGGGTTCAGAGGCCCTTAACATGGTAGAGTCATCTTACAAACACAACACACACACACACACACACACACACACACACACACACACACACACACACACACTGCTGCATGGGGACATGCATTGAAGCACACATGCACATGGAGTTGACACTTCTTAGAGTACATGACCTACCCATCTATTTATGTACAATACATAGTGTTATGACCATTGCATGCACCACAGTGGTTTGGTGTGTAATTGTGCTTGTATGGTGGATGACATCTGTATGGGCTGTAACTAGGTTGGCAATGGGTGGATCACAGAGTGGAGGAGGCACACAAAATGGTATAGCCATCACATACACACAGTAAAGACAGCCACAGGGACTGTGGATACAGAAACAAATACACAGTTGCCGATGGACATATTAGTAACCCTATGTATCCACTTGTTTGTATTATAGTGCTACACACACATGACATGCTCCACATAGATTAGATGCCTGGGACAAAGCACACAACTTCTTACAACATGTAATCTTGTGAATGCCTTCATGGATAGTGGGATAACCCACCAGAAATAATGATTGGTCTCATCTACAGCTCCTACAAATCTGCACAAGTAATAGAGTGACAGACTTTGTAGTAGCATGATGTGTCAGTCAGATACGATGTCTGCTGCTGGCTTGTGTGTCACTATGGTAACTGTGACATATTTGGCAATGATATCACAGGAATGCTCATTGTTAGGGGGACAAGACCATATATAGGTTACAAACATGTATATTCCATGTACAGCTGTATAGATGACTGGTATGGGCTGTATAGTTTGCATGCACTTCTTCAGACAAACCTATAGCAAATGCTTCAGTAATATATACTCCCACCAACATTTTACTTAATAGAATAATTAATTAATTAGTTAAATAATCACTTTAACAGTCCTATACAATTAAAACTTCATAGTAGGAAATTTAAAAATACAAATGTTTATATTCAGTCTTAGACTTGGCAAAACATTAAAAACGTTAACTAGATTAACTAAACAAAATATATACTTCGTACATCTAATTTAAATTTAATTTTGTAAATATTAGAGTATACATCTTTAACTAACACCAGCTAAATATCAAATAAACCATATTATGTTAAATGAAAATATTTTCCCAAAAAGGGATCTTTAAAAACTGTTTTATATTTGGGTAAAAATAAATGTAAATTTAAAACAACATACATTACACATCTTTATTGTTATTATTATAAAATCATTAACTTCATCTCATGAGAGCTTTTAACTTTAATAAACATTTAATGGAGCACATTTCGTTTATACCTGGGTGAACGTGGGCATAAGTTTTGAGCTGCCACAGCAGCTCAGATTCTTCTAACTTAAGGTGCCAAGGGCCACCCCTAGGATTCAACTCTATCTTTTGCACAACTGTAAATAAAAATCCATGAGTTGGATTTTCAACCATGTGTTTCACTAAAGCATTTGTTACTGCCCCTTTAGTAATTGCATACAAGTGCTCATATATTCGTTGTTTTAAGTGACGTTCCGTCTTCCCCAAGTAGAATGCGGAGCAGATTTTACAGGTGGCAAGGTATACCACACCTTGACTATTACAGTCACACCTGTTGTTTATATAGTATCTTACACCTCTAATTAAAAAGGTGGTCCCTGTTTTTATATATTTACAATATCTACAACGACCACACCTATACATCCCATTGTTAAGCTTTTGTTCCCTAGGTGTGCGTTCCAACAGGGTTTTTAATGAAGGTGCCTTCTTAAAAATAACTAGTGGTTTTGGTCCTAGGGTGTTACTAATGTGTGCATCCTGGACAATGAATTCCCAATTATTATTAAGTATATGTCTTATTTCTGATGATGATATATTAAATTGTGTAAGAAGACAAGTACTGTAATCTACCTGTTTTGGACCCACATTCATTGTTGGACATACTTCACTAGTCAGATTTTCATTTTCTAAAGATATAATGATCTGATCTGTTTTTAAAATTGGTCCTAATAGACTGATCTGTCTTTTGTGGGTAACCTCCAGGATCACTGAATTAATTAGTTTACTCGGGTACCCTCTGTTCAAAAACATTGAAGCCAACTTGTGGCATTCATCCTCGAATGTTATTTCATTGGAGCACATTCAAGAAGCTCGTACTACTTGACTTTTCACCACCCCTTTCTTTTGAAAAAAGGGGTGGCAACTAGTAAAGTGAAGAAAAGAGTTGCTATAATGGGGTTTGCGGAACACACTGGTACAAAATGTACCTTTTTCAGAATCTTTTCGAATCAAAATATCCAAATAGTTTATGGAAATGTTGTCGAAGTTATAAGTGAATGACAAAAAGGGAATGAATGAATTCATAACTCCAATGAGCTTTTGAGCTACTTCTTCACCACCTTTGAATATTATAAGGATGTCGTCTTGGTACCGAGTGTACCATACGACGACTTCCTTATATAATGAATGTTGGAACAAAAAGGTGCATTCCCAATGGGCCATTACTGAGTTTGCAAAGCTGCCCCCACAAGGGGAGCCCATTGCAACACCTGTTAACTGTAAATACAGGTCCTTTTTGAACATGAAGAAGTTATTGCTCAATACTAATTCTAAAAGATTAATAATCAAATCTATCTCGTTCCCTGAGAGACGTTTATACAACAACAAATCCCTAACCCAGTCTATCCTGGTGTCTTGAGGGATTACCGTATATAGATCCCTGACATCAGCTGTCAGGAAATTCAAATTTGTGTCAAAGGGGATGTTGTTCAAGGTTTCAAGAACGTGCCAAGAATCCTTGCAAATTTGAGGCTCAGTCTTAAGCACGTCTTTCAACTTGTTGTCCACCCATTTTGCACACGAATACGTAATAGACTGGCGACCATCAATAATTGGTCTAAATGGGGGGCTCTGAATGCTTTTATGGAGCTTTGGAATACCAAAAATAACTGGCACCAAGGGGGCTAGAATAGTTAAATATTGATACAAAGCCGTATCTATGCTACCTTCAATGAATAACTCGCTTAGCGCATTTTTTATTTTTAAATAAGCTTGATTTAGCTCATTTATAGAGACCTTTCTATAATTGTCAGTTAGTAACATGATGTTCATCTTAGCCTCATAATCCTTCTCATACATTAACATGGCTCCCCCACCTTTATCGGGCTTCATTACCCGAATTTTGTGTGCTTTAACTATTGCGATCAAATTCTGGTCGCTAGCATCCAAAATTTTACTGTGGGTAAGTTCATTGTTCAAACCCCTTAAATGAGTTTCCGTGATCTTTTCAAACAAGAGAATATTATTGTCAAGAGAAGGGTTGTACGTGCTAGCTATGCGTTCACTATTAAACACATTACTATTCTGTCCAAGTAACAACTTTAGATTAAGCTTACGTGTAAATAGTTTGAGGTCGCAGAGCATCCGAGCAACATTAGGCTTTTGAGGTAGAACAAAGTTGAAGCCTTTAGCTAGTAGTTCAATAAAGTTCTGAGAAACCTCAAATTTGGTGTAATTGTAAACATGAAAATCTCTACTGTTGCTAAGAAGAATTTCAGGTTGATCAATCATATCAATGTGGTTTACTTCTTGCGCCAGTTGTAAGCCTTCTTGCTCTGCGTTTTTTTGCCCCAGTTCACATTCTTTTTCTTGGTGTTCGAATATACACGTTGAAAACCCTGTTGTGGATTTTTATACTCTGTTGGTCCTTGGTTGTTCCACTGTTGGCCCTGTTGATTTTGTAGCCGTTCGCTACGTCAGGGTTGATTGTTGTCATTATCATTAGAGGACGTAAACTCATCCGAGATTGACTCTAACAGTTCGGCATCGTTAGTTACGCTGGAATTGTTACTATTATTTGTTGATGTTTGAAAAGTAGAATCATACACTGACTTATTAAAGGGTGGATCTGGGTATGCAGTTTTTTCCTCATATGCCAGTTTGTCTCTACTAATCTTTCGTTTTTTTGTTTCACTTAATTTTTTCAACAAAGTGTCTATACTTGTAAAGATTCTGCCATACTCATACTCATAGCGGCCAAAATGTGGATCGTTTTTTATCTCCTGTTCGAGATTCTCCAACTGCTGTTTTAAGTCGGACATTTCTCTTTTCTTCACTTTTCTCTTTTCTTCACTTTACAACTCTTTTCTTCACTTTACTAGTTGCCACCCCTTTTTAGAAAAGAAAGGGGTGGTGAAAAGTCAAGTAGTACGAGCTTCTCGAATGTGCTCCAATGAAATAACATTCGAGGAAGAATGCCACAAGTTGGCTTCAATGTTTTTGAACAGAGGGTACCCGAGTAAACTAATTAATTCAGTGATCCTGGAGGTTACCCACAAAAGACAGATCGGTCTATTAGGACCAATTTTAAAAACAGATCAGATCATTATATCTTTAGAAAATGAAAATCTGACTAGTGAAGTATGTCCAACAATGAATGTGGGTCCAAAACAGGTAGATTACAGTACTTGTCTTCTTACACAATTTAATATATCATCATCAGAAATAAGACGTATACTTAATAATAATTGGGAATTCATTGTCCAGGATGCACACATTAGTAACACCCTAGGACCAAAACCACTAGTTGTTTTTAAGAAGGCACCTTCATTAAAAACCCTGTTGGAACGCACACCTAGGGAACAAAAGCTTAACAATGGGATGTATAGGTGTGGTCGTTGTAGATATTGTAAATATATAAAAACAGGGACCACCTTTTTAATTAGAGGTGTAAGATACTATATAAACAACAGGTGTGACTGTAATAGTCAAGGTGTGGTATACCTTGCCACCTGTAAAATCTGCTCCGCGTTCTACTTGGGGAAGAGGGAACATCACTTAAAACAACGAATATATGAGCACTTGTATGCAATTACTAAAGGGGCAGTAACAAATGCTTTAGCGAAACACATGGTTGAAAATCCAACTCATGGATTTTTATTTACAGTTGTGCAAAAGATAGAGTTGAATCCTAGGGGTGGCCCTTGGCTCCTTAAGTTAGAAGAATCTGAGCTGCTGTGGCAGCTCAAAATTTATGCCCACGTTCACCCAGGTATAAACGAAATGTGCTCCATTAAATGTTTATTAAAGTTAAAAGCTCTCATGAGATGAAGTTAATGATTTTATAATAATAACAATAAAGATGTGTAATGTATGTTGTTTTAAATTTACATTTATTTTTACCCAAATATAAAACAGTTTTTAAAGATCCCTTTTTGGGAAAATATTTTCATTTAACATAATATGGTTTATTTGATATTTAGCTGGTGTTAGTTAAAGATGTATACTCTAATATTTACAAAATTAAATTTAAATTAGATGTACGAAGTATATATTTTGTTTAGTTAATCTAGTTAACGTTTTTAATGTTTTGCCAAGTCTAAGACTGAATATAAACATTTGTATTTTTAAATTTCCTACTATGAAGTTTTAATTGTATAGGACTGTTAAAGTGATTATTAATTAATTATTCTATTAAGTAAAATGTTGGTGGGAGTATATATTACTGAAGCATTTGCCATAGGTTTGTCTGAAGAAGTGCATGTATTCAATGCATGAAAGCGCTTACAAACAGTAAAGTATTTTTGGATTTTTTCTTCGACTGGCGTTATTTGTTGGGTCCACTTTTGCAGTTTTTCCTAGTTTTGTTTTTTTTGTTCGTTTTTTCATGGCTGAAAATTGTGGATTCCAGCAGTCGCAGTCGTTGCTTTCTCCAAACTCCGATTCCAGTGGAGCATCTAGCCGTGATATGGATCCCATTGGTAACCTCACAGCCCTCGTTCAGCAGCTTACCCAACGAGTGGAGGACTTGGCGGAACAGGTTAAAAGCCGGCATTTGGACAACTTGCCAGCGGTTCGTCCAAAGACCGGCGTGTCTTTTAATGCAATTCCCAGTGTGCTACTACCGACACAAGTGGATGTTACAAACACACAAATTAATGTAAATCAAAGTTTATCAGGCAGTATCCAGCCCGCACAAGTAGCGAGACTGAGTCAGCCTGTAAGTAATCAACATAACACATCTTTACCATATGTTAACAACAGAGATGGAGCACAAACAACTAACAACGCGTTTCCAGTATTACAAGAATTTTTTAATATACCTAGTAACATTTTTAGTGACCAAGTTGGTGATACTACGAGTGTTCACAATGAACAACAAGAAGGTAACAACATAGTCTTTAAACTGAAGCTTTTTGACAGCTGTCTCCTTAAATATAAGAAGCTTCAGCTGGAAACAATGTACTTCAAGGAGTGTATTAATCTAAAGATAGTCCCAAAGGGACTTAGACAGTGGAAATATCCTGTAGGCTTAATTAAGCACTCCGAGTTCCATCTACGTCTAATTTCCTTTTTTAATGATCAGGGACTTCACTTCTTGGATTTATTAGCTTGTGAATACTCAAAACAAATGTCCGACTTAAAACAGCAGTTGGAGAATCTCGAACAGGAGATAAAAAATGATCCACATTTTGGCCGCTATGAGTATGAGTATGGCAGAATCTTTACAAGTATAGACACTTTGTTGAAAAAATTAAGTGAAACAAAAAAACGAAAGATTAGTAGAGACAAACTGGCATATGAGGAAAAAACTGCATACCCAGATCCACCCTTTAATAAGTCAGTGTATGATTCTACTTTTCAAACATCAACAAATAATAGTAACAATTCCAGCGTAACTAACGACGCCGAACTGTTAGAGTCAATCTCGGATGAGTTTATGTCCTCTAATGATAATGACAACAATCAACCCCGACGTAGCGAATGGCTACAAAATCAACAGGGCCAACAGTGGAACAACCAAGGACAAACAGAGTATAAAAATCCACAACAGGGTTTTCAACGTGTATACTCGAACACCAAGAAAAAGAATGTGAACTGGGGCAAAAAAACTCAGAGCAAGAAGGCTTACAACTGGCGCAAGAAGTAAACCACATTGATATGATTGATCAACCTGAAATTCTTCTTAGCAACAGTAGAGATTTTCATGTTTACAATTACACCAAATTTGAGGTTTCTCAGAACTTTATTGAACTACTAGCTAAAGGCTTCAACTTTGTTCTACCTCAAAAGCCTAATGTTGCTCGGATGCTCTGCGACCTCAAACTATTTACACGTAAGCTTAATCTAAAGTTATTACTTGGACAGAATAGTAACGTGTTTAATAGTGAATGCATAGCTAGCACGTACAACCCTCCTCTTGACAATAATATTCTCTTGTTTGAAAAGATCACTGAAACTCATTTAAGGGGTTTGAACAATGAACTTACCCACAGTAAAATTTTGGATGCTAGCGACCAGAATTTGATCGCAATAGTTAAAGCACACAAAATTTGGGTAATGAAGCCCGATAAAGGTGGGGGAGCCATGTTAATGTATGAGAAGGATTATGAGGATAAGATGAACATCATGTTACTAACTGACAATTATAGAAAGGTCTCTATAAATGAGCTAAATCAAGCTTATTTAAAAATAAAAAACGCTCTAAGCGAGTTATTCATTGAAGGTAGCATAGATACTGCTTTGTATCAATATTTAACTATTCTAGCCCCCTTGGTGCCAGTTATTTTTGGTGTTCCAAAGCTCCATAAAAGCATTCAGAGCCCCCCATTTAGACCAATTATTGATGGTCGCCAGTCTATTACGTATTCGTGTGCAAAATGGGTGGACAACAAGTTGAAAGACGTGCTTAAGACTGAGCCTCAAATTTGCAAGGATTCTTGGCATGTTCTTGAAACCTTGAACAACATCCCCTTTGACACAAATTTGAATTTCCTGACAGCTGATGTCAGGGATCTATATACGGTAATCCCTCAAGACACCGGGATAGACTGGGTTAGGGATTTCTTGTTGTATAAACATCTGTCAGGGAACGAGATAGATTTGATTATTAATCTTTTAGAATTAGTATTGAGCAATAACTTCTTCATGTTCAAAAAGGACCTGTATTTACAGTTAACAGGTGTTGCAATGGGCTCCCCTTGTGGGGGCAGCTTTGCAAACTCAGTAATGGCCCATTGGGAATGCACCTTTTTGTTCCAACATTCATTATATAAGGAAGTCGTCGTATGGTACACTTGGTACCAAGACGACATCCTTATAATATTCAAAGGGGGTGAAGAAGTAGCTCAAAAGCTCATTGGAGTTATGAATTCATTCATTCCCTTTTTGTCATTCACTTATAACTTCGACAACATTTCCATAAACTATTTGGATATTTTGATTCGAAAAGATTCTGAAAAAGGTACATTTTGTACCAGTGTGTTCCGCAAACCCCATTATAGCAACTCTTTTCTTCACTTTACTAGTTGCCACCCCTTTTTTCAAAAGAAAGGGGTGGTGAAAAGTCAAGTAGTATGAGCTTCTTGAATGTGCTCCAATGAAATAACATTCGAGGAAGAATGCCACAAGTTGGCTTCAATGTTTTTGAACAGAGGGTACCCGAGTAAACTAATTAATTCAGTGATCCTGGAGGTTACCCACAAAAGACAGATCGGTCTATTAGGACCAATTTTAAAAACAGATCAGATCATTATATCTTTAGAAAATGAAAATCTGACTAGTGAAGTATGTCCAACAATGAATGTGGGTCCAAAACAGGTAGATTACAGTACTTGTCTTCTTACACAATTTAATATATCATCATCAGAAATAAGACGTATACTTAATAATAATTGGGAATTCATTGTCCAGGATGCACACATTAGTAACACCCTAGGACCAAAACCACTAGTTGTTTTTAAGAAGGCACCTTCATTAAAAACCCTGTTGGAACGCACACCTAGGGAACAAAAGCTTAACAATGGGATGTATAGGTGTGGTCGTTGTAGATATTGTAAATATATAAAAACAGGGACCACCTTTTTAATTAGAGGTGTAAGATACTATATAAACAACAGGTGTGACTGTAATAGTCAAGGTGTGGTATACCTTGCCACCTGTAAAATCTGCTCCGCGTTCTACTTGGGGAAGACGGAACGTCACTTAAAACAATGCATGAAAGCGCTTACAAACAGTAAAGTATTTTTGGATTTTTTCTTCGACTGGCGTTATTTGTTGGGTCCACTTTTGCGGTTTTTCCTAGTTTTGTTTTTTTGTTCGTTTTTTCATGGGCTGTATAGTGTTACATGGTGTATGTGAGGCAGATGCCATTAACAGGCTCTTTAAAGTAATGTCATGGGTATGGAGTCAACAGGCTTTAAAATGGTATAATCTACACACACAACAACCACAGGGGATATGCTTCACACACACACACACACACTACTATAGTTGCCAGTATTGTGATTAGAACCACTACCTATCTAGTTATTTGAACTATAGTATTAAACAGTTATTGCACATGCCACAGAGCTTAGAGGGCTGACAAGTGTATACAGGTACATCTACAGTGAATTACTTCAGCAGGCCTTGTAATGTAGGGTGATGGGAGGTGTACTAGGTGGTACATGCCTCAAAATGGTATAACCCACATCCCGAGAGGATGTGATTCTCACTCAAACACACAGGGAGAATATGATTCTCTCAGACACACATACACACACACACGCACACACACACACACACACACACACACACACACACACACACACACACACACACACACACACACACAGACACACACACACACATACACACACAGACACACACACACACATACACACACAATATCACATTTTACAGTATTGAGTTTAGAACCCTTGCCTATCTAGCTATGTATACTACAGTGTTACGCAGTTATCACATGCACCACGGTGCTTATAGGCTTTAACAGTGTTGAAGGTACATCTAAGGTGAATTACATCAAAAGCCCTTGTAAAGTATGGCAATGGGAAATATACCGGGTGGGAAGGTCCTCAAAATACATCATCCTACAAATATACAGAATTACAAACACTTGTTCACACACTTATACACCCACATTTGCCAGAATTGAGAATAGAACCCCTGCCTATCTAGTTATTTGTACTATATGATTACATAGTTATTGCACACACAACAGAGCTTATAGGGCTGAGGGCTGTCCGAATGTGCTTCTGAGGGGAATGACAGCAGGACTGCTAAAGTGGGACACTGGGAAGTGTTGTGGGTGGGAATACACACACACGCGCACACACACACACACACACACACACACACACACACACACACACACACACACACACACACATACACACACACACACACACACACACACACACACACACATGCACACTTACATTTGCCAAGACTTGGATTAGTACCCCTACCTATCTAGTTATTTGTACTATAGGAGTTACCGCATGCACTACAGAGCTTACAGGGCAGAGGGCTGTCCAAAGGTACTTCTAAGGTGAATGACATCAGCAGGACTGCTAAAGTAGGTTACAGGGAAGTGTTGTTGGTGGGACAGTTCTCAAAATACTTCATCCTACAAACATAAACACTTGCACACACTTATTTGCCAGAAGTGAGAATAGAGCTCCTGCCTATTTAGTTATTTGTACTATAGTGTTACACAGTTATCACATGTAATACAGAGCTTACAGGGCAGAGGGCTGTCCAATGGTAGTTCTAAGGTAAATGACATCAGCAGAAATGCTAAAGTAGGGCATGGGAAAGTGTTGTGGGTGGGACAGTCCTCAAAATACTTCATCCTACAAACATACAAACTTACAAACACTTGTACACACACACATTTGCTGAAATTGGGACTAGAACCCCTGCCTATGTAGTTATTTCTAATATACTGTTGCATAGATACTGCATGCACCTTGGAGCTTATAGGGTGGAGCTGTCCAAAAGTACTTCTAAGGTGAATGAGATCGGCAGGGCTGCTACAGTAGGGCACTGGAAAGTATACTGGGTGGGAATTGCCTAAATTGTTTCCCCACAAAGGGGGAGCCACCACGGACCCCAGGAACCACCACCCCATTAGCCTGATGAGCCTGGTCTGCAAGGCTATGGAACATATCATGAAACTTATAATCAATGACATTGGTAAACTCCAAAGTCTGGACCCCACCCAGTTCGGGTTTGTAAAAGGCAGATTATATCTCCTAAACCTGATAGACTTCTTTGAAGCGGTCACCAAAGCTGTAGATGGGGTTAAGGTGGTTCACACAGCCTATCTAGATCTTACCAAGGCTTTTGACAGCATCCCCCACTCTGGAATTATAGATAAACTCACTAAACTAGGTATAAGTCCCTATGTCACAAGATGGGTTGCCAACTGGTTCACTGACAGAACCCACACTGTAAAAGCAGCAGACTCCAAATCTGACTTCAGACCAGTGACAAGTGGAGTACCACAGGGTTCAGTCCTGGGTCCTCTCCTGTTTTGTATCTACGTCTCTGAAGTACAGGCTAACACAGAAAGTCTTTGGCTAATGAAATTCACAGACGACTGCAAACTAGGAATCATAAACAAAACTCCTAATGATATGGACATCCTACAAAATGGCCTCACTGAGACAGATGCCTGGTGTCAAAGCCATGGCCTCAAACTCAATGCCAAGAAGTGCATTGTCATCCCTTTTGGTAAAAACTATATACCCATGAAGTACCACATAGGCGGTAGTCTACATAACACCAAAAGTGTGATAAGAGACCTTGGGACATAGGTGGACAGTAGTCTCTCCTCTGATAATCACATTGCCACAGTAGTCAGGAAATCCTTCTACATGGCACACCTCATCACAAAAGGTTTCTCATCCAGGAAAAAAAGGTCATTGTTCCCCTCTCCTCATCACTCATTAGACCCATTATAGAATACAGCACCCCTTTTGGTATGTACCTCACAAGACATCTACAACAACTGGAAAGGCACAAAAATACATCACAAAGAGGATTACCAGCCTCAAACAGATGCCCTATGCAGACCGTCTCAAAAAACTCCAGCTTTACTCCGTCGCATATCACCTACTCAGAGGCGATCTCTGCCTAACATACAAAATTATGTCAAACCCAGAGCTATTGGACATGCTCCACTTAAAGAAATCCCAATCCCTCTGAGCTACATGCTCTAGGGACCTACATTTTGTCACCACAATAAACAGAATCTGCTGGAGGGATAGATTGCTGTCCCAGAAACTTCCCATACTCTGGAACAAACTACCTATCTATATCAAAGCTCCTTATTAGCACTCTTCAAGAAAATCTTGATGATTGGATGGGAGACAGGAAATTCACCCTGGGGATCACTTCTGTGGCTCTGCTTGACAGGGGCACAGGAAAATCATTTTCTTGGGTGGCAAAAGCCAGAATACCTTTTTGGTTAGGCTTATTTAGGCCCTAGGGCCAATAGCCTAGTACCTACCTATGAACCTACAAACAGACAAACACACACACACACACACACACACACACACACACACACACACACACACACACACACACACACACACACTCTCTCTCTCACTTACATTTGCCAGGACTGGGATTAGAACCCCTTCCTTAGTGATATTTGTACTATAGTGTTACACATTTATCACACATGCTAGAGAGCTTACAGGGCTGACAGGTGTCCAATGGTACTTCTAAAGTGAATGACATCAGCAAATCTTGTGAAGTAGGGAATGGGAAGTGTATTGAGTGGTAACAGCCTCTTAATACTTAAAGCTACAGACACACACACACACACACACACACACACACACACACGCGCACACACACACACACACACACACACACACACACACACACACACACACACACACATGTACACGCACACGCATTCACACACACACACAAACACAAAAGCAGGTTATGTGATGTTATAACCCCCACCTCAGTACAATTGCACAATGGAGCTCACCTTCATGCTGGCACATGCGGCTGGTTACAACTGGTATGCCACTGTCTGCAGCAGGACACCACTCTATGCCATTCATGGTATCCCTGTGTATGACTCACTCTCTGAGTGTGTCTCCCTGTCTCTCTCTCTCTCTCTATCACTATCTGTCTCTCTCTCTTCCTTTCATCTATGTGTGTGTGTATGCTGGACATATTCTACTATGTTGCCTATATATATCTGTGATACACACATATATATATATATATATATCTGTGTATCACACGCAACAGATGCAGATATATCACATACGGGCCACCTACAGCTAGCTGAGGGTAATCCTTTCTGATGGGTGTGTGTAGAGATAGTTAAGGTGTACATAGGTGTCTGTATGTAAAGACATATATGCACAATATAGTTATACAGTCTGATGTGGGTTCCAACATGGACTGTGATTCTCTAAGTGTAGGAGCATGTCCGGTATGACCTTCTGTATTAAGAGTGGGACTCCAGTCCAGAGATAGTTGTATTCTGGTCCAGGGTTTTGTGTCCTACAGCCATACCTCTCAACAGTAAACAGGAAGATGCTAGGTGTACAGGGTTTGTTTTTGCAGACATTTTCTGATATAGTTGAAGTCTTACACTGGAATATATTGTGTCATTACCTAGTGACAGACATCCTCAGATCATCACAGTGGTTTACCAGAGGAATACAGGATGTATGATGCACAGACCAGTATTATGAGCCCAACTATAGACAGTAGTGCCCATAAAGGCCAGTTGAGAGGTGTGGCTACAGCCAGTTGACTGATGAAGCTGTGTAAACAGTCCAGCAACTTAGTGATATATTGGCTGGGGATCTCCTGCTTGTGTGGTATTCTTCTTACCTGAAATGCCATATCCTGGTCCATACTTCTCAACTGTACAGTTTTTGGTGGATTGTCCAGGGGTTCGTCTAGAGGTTTCATCCAGTCTACATACACTTGTGTTTTTATGGCAAGGTAGTCACAAATAATTAAAGACTGACATTACAAAATAATGACAGACATTAGTGTTTCAGACTTCATAACCTTCAGACAATTCCTGCTAATGCAAAACCTGTTATTCTACCAACTTTCTCAGTTTGCAAGAGCAATATTTACAACAAGTGCCTGTCATTGAGCCTTTGTCCCAATTTTATTTATGACCTTATCCAGATGTCTTGCTGTCATAGGTTGAGAGGTATGGGTGTGGGTACAGAGTGCACTGTACTCTACAGAAATGTCCATTATATGTGTAGTATATTCCACATAGCACTGTCTGTCTTCCAAGTATGTTAGTGGCAGAGCAATACAGAGTAATGTGGTGAACCACTGACAGACAGTTTTGTATAGGTTGATAGGTTGATATGACATCAATAGGGTATTGTCCTTGAAGCCCTTATAACCCATGCAGACAGGAGTGTACCCCATGTTAAGCAATGTCAGCACACAGAGCCCCTATCCAGCAGGGATACAGGTGGAATCACAGGACTGTATTTTGTGTTTCCCATGCACTTATACAAGGAACACATTACTTTGGATATTGAGACACTTGGCTTGATGTGGACAGGGAGTGTATTCCACAGATGTGGGAGTGTGTGGGACACATATCCATCACACAAACAAGCCATACTGATATCACAGAACAGGTTGATGCTGTGCCTACAGGTTGACTGAGTGGACCTTCACTTCCAGGTGTGTGACAGTCTCATTAAGACAGGGTCTGGATTTCTTTGTATGCCAGACAGGGGTCACCTCAGCAGAGTCTGTATGGAACAGGGTAAAGGGGCACTGCTGTTAGCCTATCTGTGTTGGGCAGGTGTTTGGGGTTTGGGGTAAGGTCTTAGTGTTTGCAAGACCCTGGTGTGTGGAGTCAGCATGGGCTGTGGTGTGTGCATTTGTGGAGTTCCCATGTATTTTTGCCTCTGATGTGTCCTTTGTTTGGGTTTTTGTTTTGTTGTGGACCTCCACTTATATGGGTGTGTGTTGTGTATTTGCAGGTGATATTTACTGACTCCAGACACTGCATAGCACCTATGTTACTGCACGATTTGTTCTGGTGTGCACATTATCTATTTGTCTGGCCAGTGGTTCCCCTTCCCCTTATGTGTGTCACTTTGTCCTTCTGTAGTAGAGTCACAGGCTTTGCCCACAGTGGCTGCTATGTACTTGTATTTCTAATGTGAGCGGGGTAAATGCCATAACATCACACACAAGGTTGTGGAAATCACACCTCTGGGTGCACCTATTTAGCAGGTTGTCCATCATTGCACCACTACATTTGCTGTGGTCTTCAGACAGTTTGTGTTGCTGTATGTTATCATGAGGCTACATGTTGGCCTAGCTGTCAAACCATCACAGACTGACATCTGGACAAACCCATATATGACAGTCAGACAAAGGCACACACCTGGGGACTACTGTTCTGCCAAACATAGACAGTTGAGAGACCAGTTTGGTATTTGCTTGCTTTCTCTTATGGGTATGGCATCTGCTTCCCCACTCTCTGCCATTGGTGTTTTGACAAAACCCTTTATTGTTTTGCAAATATTTGGCAGACAAACGCAATGTTAGGACAAACAGAACAAATTTATCAAGGCATACATGTGCTCCTTCTGTGACAAGTGTTGTCCAGGGGTGTGGATGTTGGCCAGTGACAGGTCTGTGCTGACACAGTAAGTTGGCAGCCTTTTATGATCTGGGAAGCACACTGACCTTCAGGTACCTGCTGTCCTACTAAGCACCATACTTCCCGACTATTTCGAGCCATATGTAATTTGGGGACAAAGGCCTACATATAGGGACCATTGTTAACTATTGGCCTTACAACCCCTAGAAAGGTGATACAATGACAGGTTTTGTGTTAGCATGCATTTTCCTAAAGGGTATGAAGTCTGAAACTACAATCTGTTATCATTTTGTGACTTTAATCTTTCATGATTTGCCAATGATTTGCCAGACAACCACGATTTTATGGTAAAGAAACCATAAATATGATGCAAACCTCTGTACATTCTGCAAAATGTCTGTACAGTTGAGGGTAGGTTACTGTGAGCTGTGTACTGTCCATATGTGTTGCCCCCTGTTCCTGACCTGTCCAGCTTTTCTGCAGTAACAGATATTGACATCCGGATAGCATGTACAACTCCTACCATAGCTGTATTTGACATGCAGAATAGCTTGCACTTGCAGTTCTTGGAACACAGACCCTGTCAACCACAGTACTGTACCTAGGCCACTAAGACATGACAGCCAGGAGTAAGTGCAGGCCACATACTGACAGTATTGACCACACATATACATAGCTCATTGACCCCTGCATATTGTGGACATGCAACAAGTTATCAAGTTGATTGGGACAGCCCTGGGAATGCGTGCTCTGCTGTTTATACCATAAAAGCATTACTGTTACTGCATTTCTATAGGAACATGGGTGTGTGGGGGGGGCACACCTGTCAGCTGTCCACATTTGCACAGACTGTGCTGGCGTTCCCTTTACATTTTGGTTCCATTTAGCATATTATGGTGCCTGTCTTGGAGACTACAGGCATATCACTAAAGACCACAGGTTAGATTGTAATGGCAGTCATTTGAGTTTCAGACCTCTCACCCTTCAGAGCCTTACTGCAACTGCAAGGCCTGCTGTGATATCACTTTGCAGGTCTGTATGGGCATATTCCATCATTGTCTCCATCTGTGGATCTTTGCCAGACATTTCTTTATGTTTTTTTATGGCTGACTTGCTGTGGAAGACTGAGGATTGAGTGTGGGACCCCCGCATTGACATCCATACATGTGACCTATGAGCCCCCAGTTTGTTAGCCCCCCACATATACTGCACTGAGAATTTTCACCTAGGGGACTACTGCATTTTCTGGGGAAACCAGTATTGGGCAGACATTTCCTGTTAGCCCAGATAGCTGTTGGTTGCCTGCTGTTATCCCAGTAGGCCACCCCATTCCCTTGCATGCATGCAGTGATATCATAGCTATGCTACCACAATGTATCACTCCATTCATTTATTGTTAAGAAGAGTGACTTACCTTGTGCCTGCAGCAGTTGTGAGGATGGTGCTTGAGGGCTGGCTTTGTTGGATGCACACAGTACACAGCCTATGCATGGTAAGATACAGGTAATGTGATGTGTGTGGCATCCATTTTACTGTGTGTGTAACTCAGAGAGAGATGTCAGTCCCTGGGTACCTACAGTGTCAGTATGTGTGCTATGCGTTGCCTCTTTGCCAAGGCCTGGGCATACTGGGCATGCCTCCGTCTGCCTACAGGAGAAGGCTCATGGGGTTCCTCATCTGAGTCCTCCTGTGCCTGTGGGGGCCTTGACAATGATAAGGGGGTGTGTGGGCCTTTCCTGTGATGTGCCTGCCACAGCTGTTTCCGCAGGATCATATTGTGTAGCATGGCACATACTATGAACATGTGTGCACATGTGGCTGGAGAGTACTGCAGGGCACCACTAGATATGGCAAGGCAGCAAAACCATGACTTGAGCATCCCAAACACATGCTCTATAATTTGCAAGAATACAGCACAGACAGTCCAACAAATTACAGCACACTAGTTTTTTTCAGAGACAGCACTCCAAAATGTAAAACATAAATGCTTGTATCCACAAATACGTTTTCGTCTATACAGACTTCCTCAAATGCATAAATGAATGTATCTCACAAGCAGCAGATTAAATACTTCTAAATAAATAAATAAATAAATGATGCCCCTCCAATCACAGTGCAACTAATTAAATTGTCAAATAGAATGTAACCATTGTAAAAATATTTTTGTGATTGTTTTTATTACAATTTTTATATACACACAGAATTTTACCACTGCTTTAAGTACAAAAATTTGTTTTAAATGTGCATTTATTTATATATTACATGATTTTTATGTGATACATTTTATTCTGTTACATTCTATTTGACATTTTAATTAGTTGCACTGTGATTGGAGGGGCATCATTTATTTATTTATTTAGAAGTATTTAAACTGCTGCTTGTGAGATACATTCATCTATGCATCTGAGGAAGTCTGTATATACGAAAAAATATTTGTGGATACAAGCATTTATGTTTTACTTTGTGGAGTGCTGTCTCTGAATAAACCAGTGTGCTGTAATTTGTTGGGCTGTCTGTGCTCTGTTCTTACAGTTTATGGTCTTTTCTACAGCACTTGCTTCCATTATCTGTGACATGATCTATAATGTTCCTGGTTTATGCATGTGCCTCATCATGGCATTCTTCAGAGTGTGTGTGTGTGTGTGTGTGTGTGTGTGTGTGTGTGTGTGTGTGTGTGTGTGTGTGTGTGTGTGTGTGTGTGTGTGTGTGCATGTGTGTGTGTGTGTGTGTGTGTGCATTTCTGATGGGTGTCATCATCCACGGCTCCAGTGCATAACCACCATCCCCCTCCAGATGGCCATACGGGATGTCCCCCTGGTAAATGCCTGGTACAGCTGTGAGGCATGCCAGGCATGGGAGTCATGATAACTACCAGGGCTGCCAGCACACATTCATGATAATGCCCTGGGCATTGCACATGACCTGGCAGTTGATGGAGTAATAGTCCTTGTGGTTGACATAGAATCTACCTTCTTCACCGGGTGGCGCCTTAATGTGGATATGTGTGCAGTCTATGGCACCCAGTACCTCTGGGTAGTCTGTTACATGGTGGAAAAGATGCATATTGCTGGTTTTCTCCTCACAGGTGGTGGGGAAATATATGTGCTCACCTGCATGTGTTAGCATGACAGCCAAGAACTGGTGGAGTATCCTGGATGCAGATGCCTGTGAGACCCCCATGAAATCCCCAGCAGGTCTTTGAAAGGTACCTGTAGCAAGTATTCCTAAGGCTACACATACCTTGGTTTCTACTGGGATGAGTTCCCCTCTGTTGGCTCTGGGTCTGAGGTGAGGTTGGCACAGCTCGCAGAATTGTTGAAGTAAGTCCCTGTCCACTCTGTATTGCTCTAGTATCTCCAGATCATGTAGCCCCTGGTAGGTTACCCTGGGTCTGAACACTCTTCTCCTCCTCCTCAGTATGGGATGGTTGTCAGCATTATCCTCCTCACCGCCCACAGCCTCTAGCACATAATGATGTATCAAAGTGACAGCAGCCCCTAACATTTTGTCAGTTAAAATTCCCCCAAGTGTGTACACCAATGGCGCAGGATTTATGGGAAAAACTAGGCTGAAAGGTGTTTCATAGTTTATACTGGTGTGCTGCAGATGCTGCCTGTGTGATTAGTTGACTATGATACATTCCACCTGCTAGCTATATTATTAGTACTTGAGTGCTTTTATTCTGCTATTTCCCAGTTTTTTCTTCCCGTTTCTGTCCCTTCTAGGTGCCGTGGTATGCCGCGTACACCCGCTGCTCAAATGTAAACACTTCTGCCAGTTCCTGTTTTTTTTTTTTTTTGTATTTCCATTGTGTTTAAGCCCTGCAGCATGCCATGCAAACCCCTGCAGCTATAGTAAAAAGTTTTGAGCAGAAAGGACCCTCCCAAGGATGCAAACAAACTCAGCATTATTTGAACTAGCTCATACACACCCCTTGCTTAGCTGTGCTTAGCTGAGTGCAATTTTTCAATTATAAAGGAATTCCCAATACTATTCTAGCATGTCCAAAGGTCAGTTGTCAATCTCCTCTCTGGTCCAGCTGGTGAATCTGGGAATCTTGAGGCAATGTTACAACTGCCTCATGTACACAGACAACCCTCTCCTCCTCCCAACAAATTCCAACACATGTGAGAGATGCAACCATATAGCCAAACTGGAGGCTAAGCTGTCTCAACTGAATACTGGCGTAACCAGTCAGGAGGAGAAGAAAACCACACTCACTACAATTCCAGTCTCACATAGACCTACCATGACAGTAAACCAGACAGATAAACACACAAAAACATACTTGGAGGCTCTAAATAAAAATCTGCCTAAGCAGCAGAGACCTCCAAAGCAGACACCCAAGCAACCGCTACCCCAAAACAAAACACGTGCAACACATAGCTCACAAAGCCAGTGTGCTGAACAGTTACAGCCCTTAAGGCTAAACAACACACCTGATACACTTGTAACAGGTGGCTCTATCATCAGGCACACTGATGTCCCGCTCACCAGGCTGAACAAGGAGAAGGTCACGGTGAGCTGCCTGTTGGGCGCTAGGATCCGCCACATAACACACGCACTCAGGTCACTCCAAGGCAAGTAAAAATATGACTCAGTCATTGTCCATGCTGGTGTGAATGACCTGAGACGTACCTCCCTGGACTACATGAAAAGAGACATAGAGGAGCTCTCTGAGCATGTAGCCCAGGCCGGTATGACCCTGACCTTGAGTAGCATCTTACCCTCACCAAGAATGATGCCACAATACGAAGACAAGATGATCAATTTCAACAATTGGCTTAAGTATTGGTGTCATTCAAAGGGGATCCAATGCCTGTCAGCCTGGGATGACATGCTCGACAAGCCACGATGCTTCGCTAGGGAGTGCTTGCACCTGTCACCCCTGGGCTTTCGGATATTGGCAAAGGCTCTTGCTACCCCCATAGTGCCTTTTTTAGGCAAGGGTCAGAAGACAAACCCACCTCCATAGGTATCACAAGGGATAAGAAACTAAGAGTAATGCTACCCAACGCCAGAAGTCTAAATCTCAAGATGCACGCAGACGAAACTCTCCTCAGCATGGAGAACATCGATATCTGTGCAGTAACAGAAACCTGGTTCAAGGCTCCTGAGAGCACCCCAGCACTACCAGGTTATACCTCATACCATGCTTTTCGGCCCCAAAACTTGGACCAAACCACAAAAGGAGGGGGAGTATCAACATTCGTCAAAGATACCCACACCTCCAGGTTAGTGGCACAGCAGGAAGCATCAGAGACTATCCATGTGCAACTAACAGTGGGCAAAACTGCCTTCCAGTTTATAACCTGCTACAGACCACCCTCCCAAACCCAGGAACCCCACTCGGCCTTCCTGAGAACATTGGAAAATGTTAAGGTCTCTCCAAACACCATTATATTGGGTGACTTCAACTACCCTAACATAGACTGGGAGCATTACTCTAGCTCCAACACCCTAGCCCAAAGGTTCCTAGAATTTATAAACTCAAATGCTTTGGAACAACTTGTTACCACTCCCACAAGAGGGGAAAACATACTGGACCTGATCATCACCAACATGGAGACTCTATACTCCAGACCAGAAGTGTATCCCTCACTGGTAAGATCAGACTATAAACTAATCTCACTGGATATTCACATCCTAACCCCACCCCCTGCCCAGAAAACCACAGTGAAAAACTTCTCTAAAGCAAATTTCACACTCCTCAAAACCGAGGTGGAATCCTTCAAAGCCCCCGGGCCTGTGGAAAATACGGCCGAGACCACAGAATCCTTTATAAACGCATTCTATGAACACCTTCAGGAATGCATGGATTATGCAATCCCAAATAAAACCAAGACCCAATCCTCCAAAGGCAGACGTCCTGTCTGGTGGACCCCTGCCATAAACAAACTATACAATAGGAGGAAGCTACTACATGATAGAGCAAAATCTCAAAAAGGGAAGGCATCTCTGATCAGTATTAGCAAAAAACTATGGGCACTCATAAAATCGTCTAAGGCCAGCTTTGAGAGAAAAATGGCACAGGACACTAAGGATAATCACAAGGCTTTCTTTAGTTATGTTAGGAACCTGGGTGGGAATTCCCAGATATGCTCAGAATTAGTCCAAAATGACAAAAAATACACCGAACCCACAGACATTGCCAACATCCTAGCTAACAGGTTCAGCGCAAACTTCTCCCCCCCTCCCCACCAAAAGGGCAAATATCTATCCCAGCAAAGTGCTGCCCCCCTGACATCTCATATGCTCAGATAAGAGCCGCCCTCTCCAAAGCAAAAAACACAGCATCAATGGGACCAGACGGTGTCCCGGGCTGCATCCTACATGAACTCCAAGAAGAGCTAAACCCAAATATAAAACTACTGTTCAATCTCAGCCTTACTACAGGATATGTACCCAAAGAGGGGTGTACAGCAACAGTAGTCCCTCTCCACAAAGGTGGTGCCTCAACGGATCCTGGAAACTATCGCCCCATAAGCCTGACTAGCTTGGTCTGCAAAGCTATGGAAAGGATCATCATGGACCTCATAAATAAAGATATTGGGGACCTACAGACACTGGATCCTACCCAGTTCGGCTTTGTTAAGGGCAGATCCTGCCTCTTAAACCTGGTCGATTTCTTTGAAACAGTCACCAAGGCCATTGACGAGGGGAAGGTGGTCCACACAGCCTACCTGGACCTCGCAAAAGCCTTCGATACAATACCCCACTCGGGCATTATAGATAAGCTCGCCAGCTTAAATATAAATCCCTATGTCACTAGATGGGTTGCAAACTAGCTCAAGGACAGAACCCACATGGTTAGAATTGCTGGAGCCATGTCAGACTCCAAACTAGTTACAAGTGGTGTCCCACAAGGCTCAATCCTGGGACCTCTCTTGTTTGGTATATATTTCTCAGAGGTACAGGCCAACACGGAAGGACTGTGGCTGACCAAGTTCGCAGATGACTGCAAACTGGGTGCCATAATCGACTCTCCAGCCGACACAAGCATCCTCCAAAAGGGCCTCATAGAAACAGACAACTGGTGCCAGAGCCATGGCCTCAAGCTAAACGCTAAAAAGTGTATAGTCATCCCCTTTGGCAAAAACAAAGTGCCCACAAATTACCACATAGGTGGTAATCCATTAAGAACAGAAGAAGTAATTAGGGACCTGGGGACCCAAGTTGATAGCAATCTCTCATTTGACAACCACGTGACCAAAGTGGTTAGAAAAACATTTTATATAGCCCACCTAATAATGAAGGGATTCACATCTAGATCAGGGGAGGTCATAGTGCCTCTTTACTCATCCCTCATCATGCCCATAATTGAGTACAATGCCCCTTTTGGGATGTACCTTACCAGACACCTGCAGCAACTGGAAAGACCCCAAAAGTACCTCACCAAGAGGATCAAAGGGCTCAAACAGATGCCATATGCTGCTCAGTTAAAGAAACTCCAGCTCTACTCAGTGGCATACTGCCTGCTCAGGGGCGATCTGTGCCTGACGTATAAAGCCATGTCCAACCCGGAATTAATGGACATGCTGCACCTCAGAAAATCCAAATCCCATCGAGCTACGCACTTGAGAGACTTGAACCTCAGCACTGAAATAAATAGGACATGCTGGAGGGACAGATTCATAACCCAGAGGCTCCCTTCACTCTGGAATAAAATCCCAGTCCAGGTTAGGCAGAGTCCCTCACTGACTCTCTTCAGGAGGAATCTTGATGAGTGGATGGGAGATCGTAGGTTTACCCTGGGTATCACTTCTGTGTCACTGCTAGACAGAGGCACAGTATACTAACCTCGAAAAAGGGCATTGCAAAATTAATTTAAAATGGGTGGCAAAAGCCAAACACACTCTGGCTAGGCTTATAAATGCCCTAGGGCAGATAGCCTAGTATGAACCTATGAACCTATGAGCCTATGAACCTAAATACAGGCAGTAGAGCTCCAATGTGCTTACACCAAGCATGACACACCCCCTTTTCACGTCAGCTGCTTCTCCTGCTTACACTGCAGCATTATAGCTCCTACACAGTTAGGTGCAGGCAGACATAGTCTCCCATTTTTCTATTCAATAAATTTAGCTCATTTGCATAACCCACTGGCTTAGTCTCTTGTTACACTATTACACCAGAGCTTATTTCCTTAGCAATCAGTGTTATCTGTTATTATTGAGATTATGCATGCTACCCACTATAATAGCAAAATGCAGATTTCACTTAAAATTGTTTTTTACATTTCTTTTCTTATTTTCTGCACAATCTTGTTTGCGCACCGCTGCACTATGCTTAAATTGCTGAAATTGGCCAAAAAAAACCTTTGATTTTCATAATTTTGCAACTGTTTTTCATGCCAATGGCTATATTTTTGGCCATTGGTGTGTGTAATAGTCATAATACATGCTTTACTTTGAAATGTCATGTCCCCGTTTTGATTTTTGCAGAAATGTACACGGTTAGTAACCAAATACATTTCTGCAATGGACACTGCTTTGACACGGATGCTTGCCTGCTTACTGAATTGCAAATTCACCTCATTTGCATGGTTTTCACCAGCAAATGAGGTGATTAGCATCATTCAGTAGTGTCCATGTCAGAATAGTGCTGGCAGGCTTGTGCATGTCCCCAGCCTTGTTTACTGGATCGCTCGGTGGCAATATTCCATGCAGAAGCTGCTACACTATTCTGACATGGAGATTTTCCTTTATTGAATCTGGTCTGATGTATTCATTGTAGAGAACTTAAAACAACAGAACATATGTTTTTGAAATGTTCTAGAATAAAGAAGTTAAGGGAAGAAATATGTGAAAACAAAATGCTGAAAGGTTTTGAAAAGGTTGAATACTTAAAAATGGACATGTTTGAATATGGATATTATGGTAACAAAAAACAAAAAAAGTAGAAAAATTGATAAAAAAATTAATTCTATGGATATTATGGACTGAGAAACTTAAGTAAAGTTTAATGGGAGATGGAAATTATCAGAAATCTTAAAGAAAATATGTGTTTGGCTTTGTAAAAAGGGCGGGGGAAGTGTTTAATAATATCAATTTTTTCTGTACTGTACAAAGGTTTAAATAATTGTAAAAATGTAAATAATGTAAATAATATGTCGTATGTAAGTAATGTATGTCAAATATTCATTAACAATAAATAATCCATACTCTTTTGGAGGTGATCATTAGGTGGCACTAGACGGCTGTTACTGGTGATCACTGAATCTAAGATGGAGGCTGTGAATGAAAAGCTGGAGAAGAAAAAAAGAAACTGTAATTCAGAAGAAAAAAGATCTTTTTGAGCTGAATGTTGTGGCATCATGGGGTTTGGATAACTCTGTTTTACAAAAAAAAAAAAAAATTATGGAAGAAGCAGAACCAGAAGAATCAGAGGCCATGCAGTGGAGTGTGCAATGGTCAAAATATTTGGCAGTAAGGAGATGAAATAAAGACTGAAAGCTGCTTTAAATAATGTTGTGGCTACAGGAAGGGTGTGTCTGGCCAG
Organism: Protopterus annectens; assembly: GCF_019279795.1. Taxonomy (NCBI): domain Eukaryota; kingdom Metazoa; phylum Chordata; order Ceratodontiformes; family Protopteridae; genus Protopterus; species Protopterus annectens. Next base: position 391,777,468 of record NC_056728.1, read on the forward strand.
GGGAGTAACTGAATTGAAGATCATGAATGCATTGGCTTCAGGAAGATAGAACAGACAGTGGGACTGCCAGCAGTATTCCCAGAGTGAAGATATATACAGCAGCAAACGTAGGCTTCAGTTTAAGACTGCAGAAAGAAAAGGATGTGCAGGTACAGAAGAGACAGACTGGAACTACTGAGAGCTGAGGGAAAAATAAAACCCTGTTGTTTGGGTGAAAATGAGGCATGAAAAGCAAATAACCAGGTACTGTGTTTTACACAATGTTGTTTTGCCCTTAGGATTCATTTTGTTTGATATTAGGGCCTTACTACATATAGGAACTGAACCCTTCTGTGAAACAACTTTTGAGACAGTTGCCTTTGCATAAAAAACTTGCTAATGAATTTGTGAGAAGTAATATATCTCCTTTGAAGGACTATATTGTCAAAATCTAAATGTATAGTTAAAAAATGTTTGTTGCAATTTAGAACAACTGAAATAAAACAGAATAAATTAACAATCATTTTTTTCTATGCTTATGTCAGGATGTATATAATATTAAAAAAGTTGTGTATGACAGAAAAGTATGGACCGGGGCTAGGAAGTTTATGTAACTTTGCAAACAGAAAATAAGTTACAGCAAATGCCTAACGTGACAGTAATAAATGGGAAAAGTGGAGGAGTACGTACTGGGGCAGCCAAAAGCATGTTTTTTTTTCTGTGGGGATGAATGACATTTCATCCAGGAGTACACAAAAAGAAGGTCTGGGCAGTATGGGGAGTTTGCACATTCTAAAAAACATTGTAACCCATATTGTAGGAAATGTATAATTGAGGAATATTTTTGGTTTTATTGCCTACAAATTAATGAACACAGACAAAATGCGGAAAATGAGGAGGAAGAGCATGTTTTTACACAAAGAAGGTGGAAGGTGGAAGTGAATGATGAAAGGATGTGGGTAGTGGTGGAGGAGAAAGTAAGGAAGTACAATATAAAAATCTAGAAAAAAACATTCACTAGACGAAGTCCACAAACTAATACATGAAAAAGAAGCATATAGAGACAGAAAACAGGTTTAGGGTATTAGAAATGGAGAAAGAAGAAGAGGGGGATACGATGAGTTAGAAAAAAAGGAAGAAGGTTCTATTGGGCAAAGGTTGCAAAGGAGAAAATGGAGGCCAAAAGATGAACTGAAAAAAAATAAACATACACATGAAAAAGGGAAAAGGTTACTATCAGTATATCAACACTGAATGTAAATAGCATGAAAACTGATGTTAGAAGAATTATGGTGTTTGAATGGTGCAAAAAATAGATGCAGAAGTAAGTTGTTTACTTGACAAAAGATGTACAGATAAAAGGAAACAAGTGGAATGTGAGATAATATGGAAAAGAAAAGTGGTGTGAACTATAGGGAGTGACATATTTAGGTATTGCAGTATTACTAAACATGAAGAGATTAAAATATTCGATATAATGGTTGTGGTAGCAGGAAGAGTTTGTGAGTGATGTAAGAAAGGGGCAGAAGGTGTTAATAACACTAGCAATGAATGAGTATAAAAATATAACTGATATAAAAATGTTTGAAGAAATTTATAAAAATGTTTGAGAAAATTTGAGATTATGTGTTAGTAAATAAGTCTGTTATGGTGGTGGGAGACTAATTGTAATTTAAAAATGCTGCGAGGGAAAATAGGACAAGATGTAAAAAATGATGAGAGTTGAAATAATGGTAGATTAAGAACAGGTAAAGGGAGATAGTATATTTATATTAGTGGATTACTTAAAACAGAGATTGATTTGATTTTATTTACTGATTACATGAAAGAAATAACATCTGGAGTTGAGAAACAAAGTTTTCAGATCATAGGGCTGTATGGGCAATAACGGGAGTGAATGAAAATATAATAAATGAAGGAAAATGGTGAAACGATAGGTAACGTTGTAGGAATGGAAAGTCTTAAAAAGAAAGAGGCCAGCTGTGGGAAGATTGTGTGACAATGAAGCCATTTTGTGGCACTTTGACAAAAGAAAAATGTTAACTGTGGGAAAATCATATGGCATTGAAGCTATTTTATGGCAGCTTGACAAAGTGGTGAATGGTGTAGAAAGAAAAGTTTAAAAACATATATTTAAAATTAGAGATAGAGAGAGAGAGAGCAATGGAAGAAGGAAAAGATGATATAGAATGTTATATTTAATAAGAGGAAAGAATAGTGGGGAAAAGGACAGGGAAAAGTCTTGAAGAAGAAAATACATTATATGAATATAATAAAAAAATAGAAAGAATGATATTTAAGCAAACATTTGAAAGGGAGAAAAGAAGACATTTCCCTATTTTGGGGTAAGAAATTGAGATGTAATGACAGAAAAATTAATATAATGAAAGATGATAAAGACAGTTAAATATAAACAAGAAGAATTTATGGATATAGTTGAAAGCTATGCATAGAATATGCATGAGCAAAAAATGTGACAGGTGATGTATGGAAAGTAAAGGAGTTGAAAAAGGAAGTAGTGAAAGAAATGAAAAATAATTGAGAGAAGTTAAAGGATGCTATAAAGGAATGCAAACAGACATTTGGTAGGCTTGATCATGGGGGAATTTTGAACATTTTTAAAGAATACTTGTTAGGAGAAAAAAATAAGATTAGTGAGGATAATTTATGAAAATTCTTAATGGTTTGTGATGGTGAATGGATGGTTAGGAAAAAGGATTAGACAAGGAATAGGGGTAAAGGAAGGTTGCCCACTGAGTATGTGTCTGTTTGTCATGGTAATAAATGCAATTATACAAACATGTAGACCAAGGTTAGAGGACGGTTGATGGAAAGTTAAGGAAGGGATAAGGTTACCATTAATGCTAACCTAGGTGGATGATTTTGTCTTAGTAGCCAAGAAAAAACATTGGAGGAAGAGATAAGTTACAGAGCAAAACAAACTTTAGGTACAGTAGTATTACAGGTAAATAAGTCAAAAAGTAAAGGGTTTGGAGATTTTGTAAGAATAGCAGGAATTTATTTCAGCATAACTGAAATTGATGTTCTTAGCGGTTAAGTTTGCAAGGGAACAAGTAATAAATGGAGAGAGGTTCTAAAACATATATGAAAGTTAACAGACTGGTGGAGGTTGTTTTAGTTGTCCCTAATCAAAAGGTATGGGAAAGCTAGCATATTTATGTGGTGTGTGCATGTTTTCAGGCTGTATGGAAGCTGAATTATTGGGTATCTTTTTGTTTTTCTATGGGAACAAGGTTGAATCCAAAAGGGCTAGTTTATAATTTAAAAGAAAAGTGATGGTGAAGTTAATAAATCCAGTTTTTTTTTTAGCATCAGTAACATTTTTTGAGTGTTAAAAAAACTGTCTTAAAAAAGACAATACTGATAATTTTTTTATTTGTAAAATATAAAGATACCTGGATGGGTGGGGTAGAAAAAAGGAAAAGAGAAAAGGTTTGAAAGAGAAGAAATGTGAATGTGAAATACAGACAAAAATAACTGATATAAATGATGGAGAGATGCAAAGGAAATAATGATATAAAAATAATGAACTAATCAACTATTGTAGTGATCCTTGGGGAAAAATGGGGGGTGAATACAAGAAAGCAATAAGGAAAAGGCAGGAAAGATTTGAATCTTACTTTAGAGAATATAGACATCTATGTCATTACCGAAACTTGGCTTAAAGCTGCAGAAAGTACGCAAGCAGTGCAAGGCTACAATGCCTTGCATGCATTTAGACTAACAGCAGCACAAACTGGGTCTAAATGTGGAGGTGTCTTGATCTTCATCATCAAATATACATTCTGGTTGGTTAAAAAGGATGATGTCCTTAAGTTCATCCATGTGCAAGTCACCATAGACAAAGTCCCTTACCATATCCTAGCAAGTTCATCCATGTGCAGTCACCATAGACAAAGTCCCTTACCATATCCTAGCAAGTTATAGTTCACCATCTATGCCCCAGGAGATTCATAAATCATACCCAGACCTACTGGAAGTATTCACCTTCCAACCAAACACCCTATTTGTGGAGGATTTTAACTATGCCTTTGCAGACTGGGAAATGTATGTTGCCTCAAACTTGCAGGCACAGTGGTTTTTCCTGGAATTTATTAACATAAATATACTAGATTAGATAGTATGTGCTCTCATCCCTTCCCCTTGTCACATGTTCACTGCTGAGGTTAGATCACAAAGCTGTCTCCTTCTAAATAAAAATCAACTCAGAAAGTCCAACTAAACCTGTAACAGTTAGAAACTATTGTAAAGCAAACTACACCCTACAGAGCAATAGTTTGTCAAAAATGTAATGCCTCCAAACCCCAAAATCAGAGCACTCTGTGCAGAATTGTTCACAGAAGCCCTGTACAAACATGGCTGCATAGAGGCTGCTGTACCTACCAGAAGTAACCCTATAGTAAACACCAAACACAAACTACACTGGTGGAATCCCAACCTTAACAAGGATATAACAAAAGGAACAAACTCATTGCCAAAATCGGAAGAGCTACTCTCATAGAGACAAGTGCTCACTGATCAAACCAAACAAGTAAACACTTGAAGCACGCACAAACTGATAAAAACAAAAAAGGAAGAAATCCAAGAGGGAGGTCTCCACACTATTTTATTAAACCAGTTTAGCACTTTCATCCAGTTACACTGGACTTCATCAAAATGCCATTAAAATCAAAATGGATATTTTTATACCATAATAGCAGTCACATTGTCCACAGCATTAATTAGATACTTGCCATTAAAACCATTCTTAAAAAGACAGTAGGCAGTAACTAGGAAAACAACTTTTTACAAAGACTAAACTTTAAATAACAATAATAAAAAGATGAGTCAAAAATATATATTTATACAAATAAACTTATTAAAGCATAAATATGCTAGTACAAAAATAAAACTTCAAAGAAAAGGCATTAAGAAGCCAGTTTTACAAGGTAAAAGCAGCCTTCAGTTTTAAAATGCTGCTGACTGAAGTTGTTTCATTTAGCCCAGGAAAAACAGTGGCATTACTTTTAAGCTGCCACTGCAATTCTTTGTATTCTAAGCAATCCTCAGTAGGTTCCCCCTTACCCCCAAGTTCTTGTGGTCAAGAGCAAATAATTTGAAGGAGTGGGAGCTGTGTCCCCTTGATGGGTTTATACAGGGCATTTCTTTCATCATTCCTTTTTATGTTATAATGGTGCTGATATATTCTAGCCCTTAGGGTCCTTTTTGTTTTCCCTATATAAAACCCATCACATGATTACCAGTTTGCCACATAAACCATAGCTTTACTACCACAGTTGAATTTCTGTTTAGGTATTACTTTTCCATAATTCTCAAGTATAAAACTGGTACCCTCCAAAAATATAGCAACACTGAGAACAGTGACCACACTTTGACACACTACTTTTTCCTCTTGAGGTATTAGTCCTTTCTAATAAAGATTTGAAACAAGTGTCCTTCTTGTATACAATTTTAGGGGTCATACCTACCACCCTGGTGTATTCTGGGTCTATACGAAGAAGTCTCCAGTTCTTTTCTATGATGGATTTGATGTTTAAAAAAAAATCCATGTTAAAGAGCAACACTAGTGCTTTGCTGTATACCCCTTGGGTTGTCACTTTGTCACATTGTTGATCAGGGGTCCTAATCTAGTCACCCCTCCAAGCAATAGGCTGAAGTGCCCCGAAGTTCTCTTGTTTTTAACCTCAATCAAAATTTCACTCAAAAAGTGTTCAGGATACCCTCTACTTATTAACATACTCTTTAACTTTTCACATTCATTGCTGAATGTAAAATCATTTGACACCATGCAAGCTAATCTTATACATTGAACCTTGACAAGGGACTTCTTTTGATGCCAACTATCAAAATGCGAAGATGAGTTAGAATAAGTGGGCTTCCTGTATATAGTGGATTCAAACTGCTTCAAGTTTCTATTTTTTGAGATAGATACTTCCAAAATAATTAACCCTTTCTGTCTACACTTCCACAGTAAACCTTATAAAATCAGTCGGTGTTTGTATATATTCAAAAAATTACTCTAATCTGTCATGGGTATCTGTCTAAAATAAAATAATGTTGTCCAAATAATGACCATAGGGAGACCAGCTGTTTCTATATTCGGATGTAAGAATGTAATTTTTCTCCCAGTGGGCCAGCACCATGTTTGTGAAGGTATGGGTGGGAACCACCCCCATCGCCATGCCACTGGTCAGTCTGAAAGCTGGTTCTCAAAGATAATAAAATTATTTTCAAGGACAGCCTCTATGAGCATTCTTAATGTAAGAATTTTAGTGTAGTCAAGTTCAGAGTTAAAACAAAGATATTCATAAAACCAGTCTAAATCCCCATTATAGGAAATGACAGAAAACAAGTCTTGAACATCTATGGTCCCAAATATCATGTTATCAGAGTATAAGTTTTGGAAAACACTAGCCAAAAAATTCCCATGAGTCTTTGAATAAATGCAAATTATTACAAACTACACGCTTAGTTTCAAAATTGATAACTGTAGCTAATGGGAATGTTTTGGAAGGGTTTGCATCTACTATGGGATTGAATTAAAGAAGAAACTAAGAGAATTAATTAACTCCAACAAGGCCAACTACAAGGTCAGGATAGCCTCTCAGGCTAAGGACAACCACAAAGCCTTCATCAGTTATATCCAAAATGTTAAGGGGAGCACACAGCAGTGTGCTGAATTGGTGATAAATGGTACCATCTTTACTGAACAGAGACAGATAGTGAATCTGCTGGCTGACAAATACAGATCAGACTTCATCCCCCACTCTCTCCCCTACCCCCTGTGAAATACCGTCTAGCATATCTCCCTAACTATCAGCAGGGAGCAGCTCTTGGTGGCACCTGACAAGGCTAAAAACGCTGCCTCCTTGATTGTTTCCTAAACAGCTTAAAACATGACATTTAGGACCACTTTTAGGCACTTTTCATCTACAGCTTCAAAACAGGTCATTTATTGAGTGATTGGATGGCTGCAACAGTCATCCGTCTTCATGAGGGTGGTCCATCAACTGACCCCAGAAACTACAGACTCACTAGTGTTACACATGGAATATGCAAAGCTATAGAAGGAATTATCATGGAAATGACCAACAACGACATTGGCAACCTACAGACACTGGACCCATTCCAGTTTGACATTTTCAAGGATGGTCTGGCCTACTTATCCTGGTAGACTTTTTTGAGAGAGTCGCCAAGCCAGTGGACGAGGGGAAGACAGTGCATATCTCATACCTTGACCTGGCTAAGTCATTAGATACAATCCCCCACTCAGGTATTGTTGACAAACTCACCAAACTAGGCATAAATCCCTATATAACTCACTGGATTTCCAGCTGGCTCATAGATTGGATTCAAAAAGTCAGGATTAGTGAGACCATCTCCACCAAGAGACCAGTCATCAGCAGAGTACCTCAGGGATCCTAGCTGGGCCTGCTCCTGTTTGGCATCTACTTCTCAGAAGTCAAAACTAATGTCAAGGACCTCTGGCTCACCAAGTTCGCAGATAATTATAAATTAAGAGTTATCACAGACTTCCCCCAAAACATTAACATCCTGCAAGATGGCCTAACACAGACACATAACTGGTGCCAAAGCCATGATTTAAAAGTCAATGCCATGGAGTGCATTATAGTGATCTTTGGGAAAATATTCACACAAGCCAATTACTTCATTAATAAAACAACCCTAACAACTGGCCCAATAGTTAGGGAACTGGGAACATATGTAGATAGTAATCTGGCCTTTGGCCAACATGTAGCTAGTATAGTAAGAAAGTCATTCTATGTTGCTCAACTTATAAGTAATGGTATGGCATTCAGATTCAAGGAAGTTATAGTATGACTTTATCTGGCCCTTGTCAGACCCATCATTGAGTATAATGCCACCTCTGGCATGTACCAGACAAAGCATTTCCAGCAGATGGAACACCTACAGAGGTTCCTCACCAGGATATTAACAAACTGTCCTACACAGATTGCCTTAAGATCCTCCCTCTGTACTCAGTTTTTGACAAGTTACTGAGATGTTATCTATGCCTGGCATATAAGGCATCTTCAGATCCGGCCTGGATGGAACTTTTGTACATCTGCAAAATGAACTGCACTAGAAACACTAGACCCAAGCATTTAAACTTTGCCTATAACATAAATAGAATATGTTGGTAAGACTGTTATATCTCAAAGGATCCCCACTCCAAGGAATAGGGCCCCATCCATGTGAAGCATAATTCATTCCTGACCCTATTCAAATGTAAAGGTTACCATTGTATGGGAAATTGTAAATTCACCTCTGATTTGGCTCCCATATCTCTAATAGACAGAAGTAGACAGTAAGTAAAATATTACCTAACTATCATGCCCCCTACCCACAAAGCTATTAGCCACCTCCAAGCTAACATACACCTCCTAATAGACAACCAAAGTACATGGGTACACAAATGGGTTGGGGTACATGGCTAGGCTTATAAAGACCCTCGCAGTTGTCAGCCTAGTATATACCTTAGAACCTACAAACCTATATCCACAGCCTATAAATACTGTAATATATTTGTGGCACCAATTATGAGTTTAAGTTTATAGTTTTATCATGCTCTTTTTCATCAGAAATACAAAGCTGGTAATATAAAGCAATCTTTTGGGTTATTTAGTGCTTTTGTTCATTGTTTCTTCTGAGTTATTAGGGGAGGCATGCCAGCTTTGTGGGACTGGGCAGTAAAGCTCTTGGTAGAGTGTAGGTAACCAGGCAATAAGTGTGTTTAATGGTGATCTTCTAACCTCTCAATCTTTCTAATTTTAGGATAAGCTATTATTTTGAGCTGTTGGGAAACTTTAGGCCACAGTGGAAGTGGCTACTATCAATGGCTGGCATTAATGGTGTGTGGATCATCTGAATGTTTATCTACTGCACAGTGGTGGTGGGGGATTTTGCTAACACCACGGTGCTCCACAGTCACCTGTTGGGTGGCTTTAAGGCATGGTATGACTGTTGGGGCTCTCCAACAAGGTGTTCTAATGCAGTGGTTATATATAAAATCAGTGGTCTAGGCAATGACTTATAGATTGATTTTGTTTAGCAGGATGGTGGATATGGGAGTTCTGAAGGTTTTTGGGGCCAATAGTGTTGTCCAAACTGAAGTACTGTTCCAAGAGATGGCAGCAAAGATTCACCCAGTGCCAAGCCAGGGGTGCAGAACACAGAGGAAGAGAAAGGAAGAAGAGAAGTTGGATATTACAGAGTTGGCCAGCTGGAAGGGAGTGAGAGCCAGACTATGAACCCAGAGAATATCACAGCAGTTCCAACAACTCTTGTAGTTGAGAGAGAGGGGGTGATCATGATGTAAGATTAGCAGGCTTTTTGCCAGAGTTGAGTTGTGAGGGCAGTGCTAGGCGTCATGACTTGTTAGGGACTGAGTCAGCTATGCAGCAATCTTTATCAGGGTTGTCAGGGGCTGGCTTAAGTTCTAGTCTGCCTTTGCTGGAGCAGACTGAGGTGTTGCCAGGTGCATCACAGTTCACACGTGAACCTTCAGTACAGACACTGGAGGGAATGAAGATCCAGTCCTCACTGCCTAAAGTGTCGGTCTGATTTTGATACCATGCTTACTTTTTGCAGCAAAAGGAAAATATTTGGCAGGGGATTATGTAGATGTCTTTGACTTTTTGGATGCAGATCATGCCCAGCTCTTGATGGAGGCCAAGACTCTGGGGGCTAAGGACTAGGTTGTGGCACTATTAACTTTACTTATGATGAAACCTGGTAGATACAGAGCTAGGACCTGTGACAGTTAGGTCCTTGGCTTCATATTCTTCATGGTGGTAATCTTGGAGAATGATCTTTTGCAGGGTTTTCCATTATTAGCTTATTTTATTTCAAATAGAGAAGCTCATAGGCTGAGAGGGGACGATTCTTGGTTATGGGATGACCAGCATTTTAGGAAATTAAAGGCAGTGGGCAGAATGCTAAGATGGGAGGCATGGCATTCCAGTTCCTGACTTGACACTATAGTTAACAGGCCAGCCAGTCAATTACAACTGAGGATGCTTGATGGTGAAGTTGAGGCTGGAAGATGTTGGGAGTCAAATGTTGGTAAATGTGTATGGCCTTCTTATTATTTTGTGCACTTCTGCTGTGTTCGTAGGGGCTTACACATGGCTACTCTGTGTTTGCATAAGGACAGTGTAGAGTCGCAAAATGAGTTAGATACAGGTAGATGTGAATCAGATGGAGCCCCTGGGATTTGGGGATGAGGCAATTTTCATGGATTCAGAGATCAATTTCCATTTAAAGGCAGGCTGGCAGGGGAGTCTCTTCATTTTCCTATGGTGAGGGGGCTCTTTCTGACCTAATGCAAGCCATCCTAACCATGAGGAGGTAGGGGAGCTGTTGTGGGGTTTTACATTAGATTTTGTTTAAGTCCTCATGTTCAAGGTAGTTCAGTTATTCCAAAAAATTTGAAATCAGTATGTACCAGAGAGGAGGTGTCAGTAACCTTCCTTGGGAAGGAAGTACTGGTAGGCAGAGTGTTATTCCGTTTGATGTTCCACCATCCTCTCAGTTTCAGATCTCTACTTTAAGTCTCATACCTAAGATGGAGGATGACAAGTTACATTTTGTCCATCATGTGTCTTTTCCCAAAGGTGGGGTGGTTAATGACCACATTGACCAAAGTGATGCTAAGGCATAGTATGCTTCACTGCATGATGTGGTGCGCATCTTTTAATCTTCCAATGATCCCTGGCTAGTTAAGGTAGAGATGGAGTCTACTTTCCATCTGTTATCACTTAGAAAAGTGGATTGGCACTGGATCTGGATGTGTTTAGCAGGACAATTTTATTTTGATACAGCAATGTCAATAGATTATGCAGTAGCATGTGCAACTTTTGGGCATGTGGAGGGCCCTTCAGTGGATATGGCAGCAGCAGGCCTTCAGTCAAGGCGTAGTGCATTATGGATGATTTTTTTTAACTAATTAGGGAAGGGAAGCAAGAGGCAAGGACAGCTAAGCTAGCATTTAAAATTTGTGCAGAGATTTAGGTGTCATTAGCTCAGGACAAGGTGGTAAGTCCAGTGAAAATGCTCAACCTTTTAGGCTTGGAATTGGATGTGGTCAAAGATTATTTTGTTTGCCTGCAAAAACGTTTAGTAAATTTAAGGAGTGCCTTGGTAACTTTGAAAGTAGGAGGAAAGCCAGGGTGAGAGAGATTATGGATTTGTTGGACATTTTAAACGTTGCTTGCAGAGCTGTTAGCTGTTAGCCTACATGGGGCATTTAATAGATCATGGCCAATCTGTCAAAGGGTGGGTGTTGCAAGGATGTGGGAGACAAGCCTTGCCAAGTAGGATATGGATTTGTGGCTGGCCTTTCTGGAGGGTTTTAATGGTATTTCATTTTAGTAGGATGATTGGGTATCTTCTGAGGAGTCACATTATGGACAAATGCAGCTGGGGGTGTAGGTATGGCAACAATTTTTGGTGATCAGTATTTTGAGGTGCAATAGCCATCAAATTAGCTGGATGAATGAGATGATGCTTATTTGGGCAGAGATTGTGATATGGCAAGGCTAAGCAAACAAATCAGCTTGCACTGTTCTTTTGCAGTTGTTGAAAAAGTTAGTCTTGCTGTCCTGAGAATTAATCTGATTTTTTTCTGCTAAACATGTACCAGGGAAATTGAATTGTATAGTTGATAACCTGTCTCACTTTCAGTTTGACAAATATCATTGGATAGCCCTGAAGGTACTCTTTCAGTCAGCAGAGGTACCCGCTAATGTGTGGAAAATTGGCACATTTTAGTGGAGTAGTTATTGGTGCAATCCTGGCTATGGCTACAAGAAGGGCTTATAGATCATCTGTCTCAGCTTTTATGGCATTCTAATAGCAACTGTCAATCTACTACAAGAGATGGTCTGTCCAGTTGGTTTGTCAGTATTTGGTGCATAAGGTGGAGACTGGGGGAAACAGTATGTATTATCACAGTACATATGGAAGCTTTGAGTGCAATGGCTAGGCTATTGGGTTAGCAAGATGTTACAAAGCACTGGTTAGTTTTCAGAATGTTGAAAGGTTGGGAGCCTGTGTTGTGTGATAGGAGGCTACAATTAGGCAAACTACTGTTAAGGGTTGTTTTAGATGGTTTTCATTTGGTGGTACCTAATCAGTCTGGTTGTGTATTGTAGTCTACATTGGCAGTATTTATGTATGTGAGGGCTTTTAGGATTAGTGACCGTGTAGGTTCCTTATATTGATGTGATATGTATCTTATACTGACAGAGGTTGCAGAAGTCTAAGATGGATCAGAGAAAGCAGGGACAGCAACTGGTACTTCACGCAGGGGAGGACAAGCTTCTCTGTCCAGTGAGATGGGCATGGTTGTGATCTAGACTGTGTGTGTATTGAGTAGATTGTTGATGTGAGTAAGGCAGTGGAGTCAGGGCAGTTCATTCACCTATTTCAGAAACTGTTAGAGTGTCAGGGTATACAAACAAATTGCTTTTCTAGCCATTCCTTTCAGATAGGAAGAGTATCAGACTTGGCACTAGCATGGTCATCAGTTGAAGTAATTAAGCAGGCAAGTAGATGGTCATCAAATGCATTTTTAGCTTATGTTAGATAGGACTGCTTAATGTATGCTTTTACTTTATATTACATAGTTTGGCATCTTATTATGGTTAATTCAAGTTGCAGAATGTAGTTATTGTAGTTAGTGTTTTGTTATGAGGGGATGTCATGTTGGTTAATTGTTTGTTTATTTTGCTGGTCATCACAAAATAGTCATTTTCATACAATCACTTGTGTACTAGGCATCAATACAGGTGACTATTCTTCTTCATGCAACATATTAGGTTTGAACCATGTTAAATGGGAAGTCATGGCTTCAAATGGCCCAAAAAAAAAAAAAAGGCAGTTAGCCTAGTATGAACCTATACCTATATCCTATATCATCTGGTGTAGTTATAAGGGCATGAAATGGTGCTAGCTATATGAGAAGGTGAGGTCTCTGTACTTGCAGGAAGGAAAGGTTATGCTAGTGTTCATCCACTTGGGTGGGAATGACCTCAGTGTGATTCCACATTTCAGGTTGGTAGCCAGATAATTGGTGACATGGCAGGCTTGAGGAGAAAGTTTCCAAACATTTTGTTTGTTTGGTCTGAAATTGTGGAAGTGGCTAGGTGGCTCATGAACCACAGGGTATCAAAGGCAGCTGCTGCTCTGGGTTTTAAAACATTACCCTACTGGTACTCTGCTGATAGGGACCCTTCTTGGTTTAAGTCAGACGTGGTCCATTAGAGTAATGTGGGCCTTGACCTATTTAATGAGAACCTTTCTTTGTTCTCGATGGATTTCTTGCAAGGCAGGTGGGCAGAGCAGATAGCTGAAGAGAGGGAAAACAGCCTGTAATGCAGGCTGGTGGGCTTTTAAAAGGGTTGTTGAAAGAAACCCCTCTACTCCCCCTTTTTGTGATTTTGTGTTGTTTTTAAGTTATTGAATTGGTAGTGGCACTCTACGTGAATTTGTAACAGTAAGAAGTGGGTTAATGTTGCTACAGTCAATAGTGAGCGTCAGTACTGCCCTAATGTATTGATGCAAATTTTAGTGTTGATTTGAGCTTTTGAGAACTCACACTGTATGCTTGCTATCTTAACTTATTCAAAAACTGGTTGCCCTGGCTTTCTGAGTCTAGTTGTTGTGTTTCAGGAGGAACTATACAATGCAATTGTTGAAGTCAAGCATGCCTGTCATACATCTCAAATGTATCTTATTATGAGAAACATTCCTCAATTGGGGTCTTAAAAAGTTCAAATTCCTCAAAGTCCCATATTGAAAGAATCTGTTATACATTCAGTATTAGGAATTTTTTAAACTGATATTTGTGACAAATAGAACTGAATCATATTCATTCATCAACTTTTTATAAGTAATAAATAACATATTTAACCATCATATCAGCTTCCTAGTTGAAGTTGTTAGAAAGTGTTCTGTATTTTGTTCTTGTGTTCCACATAGCCAGTGGTAGCTTTCCTCATTTTGGAGATGGAAAATTAAGAGCTCTGACAACTGTCTCCACTTGCTAGTCAGAAGTTCAAGCTACAGTTTAAGAGCAAATAATTGCTTCTGTTCATTGAATAGGTGCTACCATGCAGACACTGAAAATCTGAGCACCCAAGTGCTCTGGAGTGTGTGGAAAGCTCTGCATTTTACATCGACTTAGCCCACTGTTCCAGTGTTTCTCATTGAGCAGTGCTGACTCTGCTTTGCATTTTTTGATTGGATTGTATACTTGAATTACAGTCAATCAGCACTGTGGTATAGCAGCCAATCAAGGCACTGCTCCTAAGGCAAAGGTGCCAATGAGGATGCAGAGAATTTGTCCAGTCTTGTGTCGCTACTAGATTTTGTGCTACTGCAATACCTTCAGAAAGAGTATTTCAGGGTGCAGACAGTGACAGAGGTCACCATTTGTATTTCAACGAGGACCTTTTTGTTTTTTATCTGATTTCATCATGACTTCCTGATCCATACCTGAAGATTCAATCGACCGTACTGTGGATAGAGGAGACTCAAGACTACCAGCGGGACACTGTGTCAGGAACTGGGCAACAAGGTGCTGAGTGGCAACTGCAATGCATCAGGGTCCAGTGATGGTACATCAGACCAGCAAAGAACCTGAGGGAAAACGTAAAGAAACTGCTAAAAGGGCTGAGATTTGCTTTGCCACTTAGGTTTGAAGTGGGATGGTCATGGTGGTGCTGTTCCTGGCTGCTGACTCTGCTGCTGCTGGGAACTATATATTTGGATTATTTTGTTCCTGTCTGATTGCCTGCATGTGAGCGATTTATGGACTTGTGTTGGAGCTGCAGCTACTTTGTTCCCTTAACTGGTCAGAGATAAGTGGTGAAAATCTAGACTCTATGGGTCAAACAGGAGTATGGTTTGTCTGTAAAAATTAAAGAAGCAGCATTTGGTTATTCAGTTTTATTCAGTTTACTTTTCTTATTTTATTTATGGATTGCCCAGTCCCTGATTTTGACTTCAATGTTACCTGTTTTCCTTTTAATCTCTCCTAAAAATGGTGATTTTTAGAGAAAAGATGTTGAATTGTACTTAAATGACAAGAATTAGAACTATAAACTTCTGTTATTTCAGAAAATGTGTATTGAATCAGATTCTTTTATTTTGTCAAATTAACAAAAATATTTTAAAAGTGCCTCTGATTTATTCTGGATTTGTCTGTGGTTTTGCTCAGATTTGTCCTTGACTGGGTGAGTTAACAGATTTAGCTGGGAGAAGATGTGGACGGGCTGGAAAAACTGATGCTCAAGACCATGTCTTTATTTTAATAGTTGCACTTGAATAATGGGTCTTTCTACTGAGTATATTGCAGTGTATCAATAGTTTATGCAAATTTTGTTTATTTATTGACTTTTGATTACCAGGGAAGTATGATTGAATGTGAATTGTCTGCTTAATTAAATGCTGTGGACTGTGGTTCTAACTTTGAGTTAAATGGAGAGTCTTTTGTAAGATTTATACCGATCGGTAATGCCATTGTAGAGTGTTATGCTTATCATGCAGCAAATGTAAGTTAATATTTATATTTATGTTCCAGGGAATTACACTGTGGTTAGTAATTACTCTGCAGTCTCAGTGTTGACGAAGTAGAGTGGTCTGTACTTTGTACATGAATTATGGGCTTTTCAATAAGGCAAGACAAGAGCAATTTCATGCACTGTTGTGAAGAAAATGTAAACTGAAGCAAACCTGTTCCTGTAGTTTTTTTTAAATGAATTACTGTCTTGCTACAAATGCTATTCTAATGTTTCATAATAACCAAGAAATGTAGGTGGTTGTGGGATGGGTTCAACAATTAATTACAATTTATTTAGGAATTCCTCATGCTCTAATGTATTTTGATGCAAAACCTGTTCTATTTATTAAGGTATTAAATTCTGGACTTTTCAGGAGTGCTACAATAGTTGCGTACATTGTTATGGAGAAAATGTAGGTTGATACTAATTGTTGCATTCACTTTTTACATGACTTGTTTTCTTGTTACCAAATGTTATTCTTGAATGTAAAACTTGTTGCCCAGAAAATGTAGGGTAATGCACCCAGGGGTTCATGCAGATTTTTGCTGGGAAAAATGTTGGCTGATGTAAAATGTTTCATTTAGAGTAAAACATTCCTGCCTTTGGCAATGCAGCTTACTGCATGCAGTGGTGTGTGCTAATTATTGTTCAGAAAATGTATGCTGATATTCTATAATATTTTTAAATGAATTGGGAATAAAAGGTT